>NC_137614.1:19084024-19409024 GCF_963280865.1 Gymnoscopelus braueri
TGGAGATGTCATTAAATTGCTTTATATAAAGGCCAGTCCACACCGATGCAACTCCTTGCAACATGCAACTACTTTATTGACCATTATCCCCAATGGCAGTTGCATTCATGTGGACTGGCCTTAAAACTGTTTTGTTGCAAGGAGTTGCAACTAGTTGCATTGGTGCGGTCTGGCCTTTAAGGCCATAGGAAATAATTCTCCTTGCAAAATTAGGAGTGGATATGAATTTTTCTTCCATTACAAATGCATATTTGTTTACAATTATGATTTGTTGTGTATAATATAAATAATGTTTTTGCATCTGCCAAGCCTCTGTGGACATTCCTCTAGTTATGTTGGTGTGCGAGCGTTCCTTTTGTCTTCTTAATATTCAAAGTATACATGTCTGGCATAGTGGTAATACTGTTGCTTCTAGACCTGCAGGTACAGTATAATTCCATTGATGCCTCTCCTCACTGTCTACCTCTGTGCTTCCTGGACTTTCTACCACAGTATAACAGAAAATAAAACAGAGAGTTGACATGAAAAAAGACAAATAAATTAATAATAATAATTATACATTTGCAAAAGGCTACCTGTGAGTATGTTCTCCGACATGACAGTGACCTGCACCTCCACCGAGTGCTTGGAGGCGTAAGTTATCTCAGCGCTGACATGGGCCACATCTCCAATGAACATGGGGTACAGGAATTCCGTCTTCTCCACTCGCGCCAGTGCAGCCACACAGCGGTCCTGGACAAGAAAGAGGGGCAGATGAATGAAGGACAGGAGGATGCGCTTTTAGCCTGCGAGCCTCAGATGCCCCAAGATGCTGGTCATTCCAGACGCTAGACTGAAGTCTTAAGGGCAATCACGCCTTTGTCACTATGACCCGTGAAATCTGGACTGACCTGTTTGAGGATTTTAGAAAAATCTGTATAACCTTTTAAATAACTTCTCAAAACCCATTTCACAGAGTAACATTTAACCCCCGAAGACCTGAGGCCAATTTTACAAATGCCTTCTAAATCAGTAGTTCTCACACTTTTAAGATTTTTCAAAAATGTTCGAAAATAGCAGATGTACAAGCTCACAGCGCAGCATGAAGTGACACGCTGTGAGCTTGTATATATCTGCTATTTTTTAATAGCCAACACAAAAATCAAAAATTACACACATGCTTTCCGGTTTTAATAACTGACACTCTATGATGAGCTGATGAGGAGAGGTTAGGTGGGGTTCTGTATCTTTCTGATGTCAGCATGGATGGGTGCATGTCTGTCTGTCTGTCTGTCTGCATGTGAATACCTTTGTGTGTGCATGAATATTTATCAGCTAATCTCTCAAGTGGCAGACAGTGAAATACAACAAGACATGATGTTTGCCATCGAAAAAACATGATAAGAATGCGCTAAGAGAGACGACAGTCTAACGTCAATGATGCAAGTCAAGTAGGCTAAAGGTGAAGACAACAATAAGGTAGGGCACTGTGTGAAAGGTGAAATATAAAACCACATATAAACATAAATATATATAAATATAAAACCACATAGAGCTAAAAGAAAATACTGAATGTACATCAGAGGTAGGCAACAGGCGGCCTGTGGGCCAGAACTGGCCCGCCATTTATTTATTAATTATTTTGTAAATAATTTATAATAGCTGACTGACAGTCCAGGTAGGATATGGACAGCAATAGCTTTAAATTTATGAAATCAGGTATGATGAACATATAGTTCTATTTCCATTCTTTGAATGTTATGTTTTCACTGTCAACTTTCCTCTTGAGACTTTTGGATGAAAAACTTCTCTCACGTTTAAAAAACAAACCAAAGCTGTGTTTCACGTGCCTTAAATGATACATTGTTTCTCTCCGTTGAGAAACACCTTGAACCATGAAAGAGCTCTTGTTCAAAAAAGGAGTATGACTCAGACTGTCCACAGATAAAATGTTCTTTTGAAACTTTTTGATGAACTAAATATCCTCTAAGTGAAACATTCAAGGATGACACCCACACAAAAAGGATTACATAAGCATTTCTGTGTGCACCTGTAACATTGATTCCACATGCTGTTGTTATACCACATCTTTATGTAGTAACTTTTATAACAATATAGTTATTATTATTGTATATAATGTTGTTCCAGGTCCTAAATTAGCCATTGATTGTGTTCTGGCCCACCATCTAATGTCTTTGAAAAAATTTGGCCCAAGGCCAAACTTACTTGCCAACCCCTGCTGTACATGTTTACTTTATTGTAAGTGGCTTTGGGTAAGAGCATAAGCTAAATCATTCAATACTATCATTTTGTGGCAGTAACAAAGTCTCCTACCCCGCCCTGTGTGTTGCAGTGGCGTGTGCAAATGATGCTCCCTGCTTCCTCAATCATCTTCAGGAGGGTACCTCCATGGGTGTTGCCTGCGATGTTGGCATCATCTGGGCGTATGAGCCTGTAGGAAAGACAAGATTAGTAACGGTATTTAGCCTCCATGCAGGTTTAATAATGAGGGTTGAATCTACACTTATCATCTCCAGTATCACATAAACCAGTAGGCTGACAACCATCTCAGCCGCCTTTGGTATGCCAAAGAAAAGGGTCTGTTTTTGGAACAAGTCTAACCACTTGAAACCTACTACAGTATGTGTGTGTCACACACACAACGCAAATCTCACTTTCAGGAAGTTGCTCACGTACCAACACATACATCATCAGATTGAGTTGCTTAAATAACCAAAAAGATAAGTCTGAAGTAATCCCTAATACAGAAGACAAGACAAATGTAATATGACGTACAGGATGTATATGAATGACAGGCACAGCTCTGTGAAAGCTACACAATCAGTGTGTGTGTGTGTGTGTGTGTGTGTGTGTGTGTGTGTGTGTGTGTGTGTGTGTGTGTGTGTGTGTGTGTGTGTGTGTGTGTGTGTGTGTGTGTGTGTGTGTGTGTGTGTGTGTGTGTGTGTGTGTGTGTGTGTGTGTGTGTGGGGGTGTGTGTGTGTGTGTGTGTGTGTGTGTGTGATTGAGAGAAGCAAACTTATAGATACTGTATCTGTGGATATTCAGCATCATTTGAATCTAATATAGTAGACTGCACACACACACAAACATGTCACAAACACATGAACACTCTTTCCTGTTTAGTTCTGTAAACACATAACATTATTGGTCAACACATTTACTAATTCTTAACCTACATTAGGCCTATATTCATATACTATGGTTCCATCACACAATTATGTGTATTACCACAATAACCACAACAATCCTGTACATCAATCCGGATATTACATCAACAGAATGTAGTAATAATAACTAACTTCTCAATGATGCCACATGAAACAAACACCTACAAAATAAATATTTCCCCATTTACAGATGAGGGAGGGTTACCAGAAGTCCACAGTAGGATAGTCAAATAAAATGAAAAGGTTTGTTTCTATAGTTCAAAAGTATTTTCTGAGTTTGGGATACAATTATGAAAAGATTCAGGTTGAAGTTAGGTTAGGATTAGGCATTTAGGGGTTAGGTTTAGGATTAGGATTAAATTAGGGTGAGGGCTTGAGGTTAAGGTTAGTTTTAGTTTGTGTGTGTGTGTGTGTGTGTGTGTGTACGCGTGTATGTCAGAGAATATAAATACCTGCAGAGTTGGAGCCTCTCTTGGAGTCTCTCCACAACTGCCTTGTCCACCTCATCTACTTTCCTACTAACCCAAGGCTTAAAACAGTGCATTCTTTCACGCTCTGGTTGACTGATTCTCTCGTGGTCTTCCCCACCTCTCTTCTCTGTATAATGACAGCATCCTCACACTGAGATTTTATACCTAGACACTTCCAGGGTAAAATGACATCACACACTGACCCCGCCTCTGCCATCATCACTGGCCTAACTAGTTTTTGACACACCCACTGAAGCATAACTCCAAATGGACCGCTCAACCAATGAGCACACTGGCGTGTGCCAAACAGGGCAGCCAGGGGAGTCAGTTGGGATGATCATAAGGAAGTTTTTGTTACAGGTTTGTCTAGAATACAATTAAAACAGGATCGCTTAGTTTCAAACATGGAATTCCAGTGGCTATTTGGAGTTAGTGTCCAAGACTGACAGAGATACACAAAGGTCAGGATGGATCAAAAAATATCTGTCAGTCTTGGTCCAAGGCTAACTCTCCTACTTCCATGCTGTAATTGTTGTGTGTGCATGCGTAAACTTAAACCTTGGCAGAACCAAATGTTTACTTGAATTATCAGTTGAAATTGACACATTTTTGTTCATGGGGAAGAGGCCTTGGTTAAATTGACCTCTTTCTCTCTATCTCTCGCAAATTGGCTGAGGCAGATAGTAAGGAGAAGATATAAGAGGATTTATACATAGTGGCATTTCATCTGCATTTCATTGTGATACATATTATCAATATTTATAGACTTATTTCTGAACTGTAACGTCCTGCCTTTCAGCTTATTCATTAGCCTACATTTTGTCATGTAGCATTATGCGTTACAAATTGTTAAATAGACTCTCATTACTCGCAGAGACAGTAATAGAAATCTCAATATGAGTAATATTACTATCTACTAGAACTACAATAAAGCCAATGGTTCTCAAACATTTTCATGTCAAGAACACAAATTGATACGTATTAAGCCACGGACCCCCATCTAAGAGAAGATGTTATTTGCAATATTATATTAGATCAAGTACAGAATTCTACTGTCTATACTGTAGGTGAGGAGAAAGAAGCCTATCATCTGAATAGTCAGTCTTATACAGTATATTCTCTCATTGAATTATTCTCTAGCTGGTGAAATTATATAGTGAAATTAAACACTTTCCACCTGGCACCAACATTTTCAAAAATTGCAGCAGATCTACAAGATCACAACGGGTCACAAGCTTGGAGATTGGCTGTATTCGCTCATTTTGATTGTTTAAGTTGTCAAATTCTTCCTAATTTTGCCCCCCTGGAATCCTGGTGGGCCCCAAGCTTTGTCTGAACAGAGGCCCACTGGCTCAGAGTCGAAACTCTTTGGGTAGACTATAACTCCTATACAAGACACCAGCTGCAACATATCAATAAGATTATAACAGATGAATAATGATATCTCATCCCAGCCAGCCATTTCCGTCAGCTCATACTACCAGGCATGAAAGGTTACTACAAGGCAATGCAAGACCTCAAGTCATCTGCCTCATTGAGCTGATTTGTTTCTTTAGGACTGACTGCCCACACTGCTATTTGCAAGTGATCAGATTGGATTTGTGTATTCAGACATCGTCGACCTATCGACCCAGGGGTAGGCCGAGCGGTGGACATTGCTCTTGTCTTCATGTTTTTTATGTATGTAATTTATTTTGTTTTGTTTCTGTGTTATGTCAAATGTGTGTATTACAGTATGGGCCCTAATCTTGTGCGCCGCCATACCCCTTATCCCTAAACTTTTTTGCCATTTTTGCCAGACCCAAGGGGTCGGGCTTACATGAGGCTTTGTATCTGTTTCGTCCATACATGGGCAGGGGTCATTTGTCCTCCGGCCCCAGCCAAAAAAGTCTGTCCCCCTTTCGTCCATACATGGGTATACACAGGCTGACGCGTCATGTGAAGTCCGGCTTAGCCGCATGTTTTGTACCTGTTTCCTCCATGTATGGAGGCTTTGTACCATGAGGCTTTGTACCTGTTTCGTCCATACTTGGGCAGGGGCCATTTGTCCTCCGGCCCCAGCCAAACAAAAGTCTGTTTCGTCACGAACTATTCATGACATCATTATTATTTCAGTTATAAAGTGGTTTGTAGGTGTGTTACATACTAGGACTTCATTCTGGGTCTGGCAGAACCAGGTCTCCTGGTCTTGTTTACTTTGAATAACATTTTAAAGTATTTCAAATAGCCGATCTACAAGCTCACAACATGTCGATGTAGAACTATTTTAAAATGTTTTTCAAAATAGTCAAATATGGCTATAAGTTCAGGCATAAGGGGTAAGGCGGCGCGCAAGATAGGGCCCTATGTGTTGCATACATGGCTGCTGGGTCGGAAGACAAATTTCAGTGTGAGCTGATAATAAAGTAATAACGTATCGTATCTGCATTGGTTACAGTGATAATGACGTAATGACATAGGCGTGAGAAGGCCTAATGCTTAACTTATAATACTCTGTCATGTGGAGATAGACAAAAATAGCAGATCTGCAAGCTAGGCTATTTTCGACAAGCAACACCATCATACCTTAAAATCAGGCTTCAGTGTCCAAGAGTCCAGACTGAGACATCTTTAGAAATCAGATTTCAATCGCAAAAAAAACGCTTCCAGGTGTTTTTTTTTTCCTGTTCAGACTTGATTGTACATAGTCTACATGACCCTGATGAAGATAGATGCCCCAGGCATCGAAAAGTTAGTAATGATATTGCACCTGACCTTACAAATAAAAAAGGCATGTAACAGTCCTCAGCGCCTTGTTTCCTTTTGTGGACAGCTGTCATATCAGCCCTATGGCACATATGGCAGCTGACAAATCATCAGACAATCACCCTCTTGGTCCTTTTATTACTGGAGTTAAATGCTGTTATTCTTATTTACCCAGGGTAGTGGCTGGGCACAAGTTCTCATTTCAGCAACTCCCTGCACCTGCTGGGCATGCAGGAAGGCCTGGCTAAGATCCTTAACAAACCCATAAGCTTGATTATATTAATGCATATTATTACTCATTACCCAAACCAGGTAGAAGTGCTTAACGCAACTCTTTTCAGCAAAATAAAAATATTAATCATAATAAGAAAATGGAATGCTTTCTGGCAAGGGACATTTTCCCAGAAAGTACTCACTGACACAGTGCGTACACCAGACTGACACAGTTTTAACAGCTTCGTGTGTGACACTGAATGGCAATGGCTCCACCTACAGGCTGTGGGTTGAAGACGCTTGGGGTAGTCAGTGTGTCTACTTGTAGTAAATAAATAGGTTTAGCATTTACAGATATATATATCATTAGGCAAATTAACAACACACTTGCGTTGCGCCCTACAGTTGTCTGCTGTCCCTTTCTCGTTATGTCGCTAGTCCACATAATGTATATATAGCCTAATTAATGCATAATGACGTATAATGATGACGCATAATTAATGATGGCAGCCAGGTAGACTAAGTAAGGCTAATCTAGCTCATTAGGCATATAATATGTTGTTTTTGTGCAATAAGATGTATTACATTTCTCAGGATTGCGACCTTAAGTTATAGTAGGCTATATAGACTATACATGTCCTTGATGTCGTTGCGTGTTTAACTAGAGATGCATCACTGTTGATGTCATCAAATACGAGTGTCGTATGATACGACACGCAATGCCCTACTACAACACACTTCTGACCGCCAAAAAGGAAACAACGTTAAAAAAAACTATTTTATATTCCTGTCAGCCTAGGTAGCGTAATAATGTGTCGACAGATATATAGCCTACCGACAGAAAGTGGTATTATTTTGTAGCGATACACGGGGCAAAGGGCGCTAGCTGTTGGGGACGTAGATTACAGCTTTTGAGAAATGTTTACGTAGGCGAGCTTGTTTGAATGTCCCTGCTGAGAAAACGTGCGCATTTGAAATGTCGGTGTGTTGAGCAGCTGCTTCTTACCTGCATAAATGGACGGAGTTTTCAGCCCTTCTTGGCGATTCTAATACTGACATGAGGACAAGCTGTTACGGCTTTGCTGCTCTCGGCTCGGCTCAGCTCGGCTCACATGAAGGAAGACTGTCAGACGGGCTTCTGCGGTGAAATTGCTCGTGCTCTTGAGAAATAGGCTACAATGAGTCAGATGTAGGACAGCGTTCATTTAAGACCACACATGTCCAAGGGAACATTATGTGTAGGCTACTGTGTGTGCACGTAGCAGGCTTCTGAATTAGCTAATGTTATGTGTCGTTTTTATTTGACATCCTGGTCTTCGGTAATTAGTCTGCCTGCCCTGCCTGCCATCAAAATCGGCTAAAACTGGAAAGAAATATAGGATAATATAAGATATGATAATGTCCTTTTGTTTTATAACCAATGAAAGACATATTTTGTATAAAAATCAAGTTATCAAAGCGAAAATTACATAAATTCATTGATGATTTTATGACTACAACGATGGCCGCTAGAGGGCAGCATAGACCACGTGTTCTTAACAATGTTTTTTGGCGCCTGCAGAGGCGCACTTGACAACAATCGGGCAGTCCACTGGGTCTCCAAAATGATACGAGTAACCTATGAACCTATTGTTTTCTTTTTACAGTCTATGACCCTGCGGTCTGACAGCTGGCTCAACCAGACGTTTGTCCTTTGTTGTCTGCTCTAACCGAAAGATGCGTCCCTCTAGCCTAGGGTAGGCTATATTTGCGTACATGTCTGTGTGGTCTTTATGCGTAATTACGCACGTGCTTAAAAACCCCATACTGACTCATGTATTTTTGACAAAAATACATTACAAGAATTTCCTACGAATTCGTAGTTTTTATTTTTTATGTATATACACACACATGCACACAATGTTTGCAGTGAATAGCAAAGATGTTGAAAACACATCCCAACAGAGATACTTAATAACATAATATTATGTTTACAATGACCATCTACACAGACTCAGAATACTGAAGCCATATCGTGCAAATGCATATAAAATGACCCTTTGGGTCTTACTGGGCGTTTTCAATAGCCCTTCATCATTTAATCCTCAAAGAGGACTAAATTTAAGATACAATACATACATGCAGATTTCGGAAAACAACGCGACTGCCTAAACGTGTCAACTTATAGCCTACCATAAGGTCATACGGGACAACAGACTCGTGCGCTAAAATGGAGTATATGATACTCAACTTGGATAATTTAACCCAAAGCTCCCTTTTCATTACAGAAAAGACAATGAACCCATGGCTTAAGTTGATATGTAGGCCTACAAATGAAGCCATCTACATGTCAACTTCATTCACCGGATTTTGACTGAATCAGCCTCTTGAAAGTTCTACAGAAATCTACCAAGGTCTCCACATGCTGGCATTGACTGCTTGTGGCAGCGGTTGGGCTCTGCTAGGAGCGACACCGCTGCTGCCGCTGTGAGACTGCTTCTCAGTCTTGGAGCTGAGGCTGGATTTGAGGCTCAGGAGTCTTTGTTGGAGCTGAGGCAAGGCTCTGGAGCTCTGGGCGCAACAGTTCTGACAGGTCGGGGTGATGGTCGCAGACATGGACTGCTGGATGAAGTCGTTCACCCGCTGGCAAGCGTTTTGGTCCAGGTTCGTTTTGGGAAGCAGAGCGGAGACGCGCTGGAGGCACGCTTTGTAGCCGTCTTTGTAGCTGTCTGCAGAAACTGAAGGGGGGAAATAGTTGTTAGTTTTGTAATTCAAGAAGCAACACGATTAGGATTAAACTAAGTATAATTCGCAAAAAAATATATACATACCTTTGTTGTTAACAGGGGGTATGTCGCCGAGGAATGTCACTGTCATCTCCAGGATATCGGCTTTCTCGAGCTTGGAGTAGCGAGTCTTCTGGAGAAAATATTAAAGAAACGTTAAACAACAATGCCTTCTCATTAATTTTACTGCATTTATTCTTCTTTAATTGCGATACATAGGCTATTATTACACAAGTTCTTTTGTTTGGAACTTACATCTCTGCCAGTGAGAGGGAGTATGAGATTTTTCAGATGGTCGAGACTGTCGTTGATGCGGGCACGCCTTCTCTTTTCCATCAACGGTTTCATAGTCTGAAAAGAACACAGTTTAAAGAGTTAATCCACTGAATGAACACCTTTAGATACTCACAATTAATTCAAATGGGAAACGCACTGAAGGACTACTATGATGACACAAAAACTTTTCCTTACCTTTCTGATTTCAAGTGCCTCTTTTCTCCTCGCTACAGTTAGCCTCGGAGAAACAGACTGGGTGATTTCGCAGCTCATGTTAGGAGACATTTCAATCTATTTTTTGTATGTGTGTGTCTTGAACAGTGTTCTGTGGAAGTGTGTCTCCAATGGCCATGGACTGCGGTATTTATCTAGGTCCTTGGCGTCGGTTTACGCGCGTCACGGGTACGCCCCCAAGCCGCCACAATGTGACTCAGGACCTGATCCTCAGTCTGAAACACCACTAAAGAAGCATCACTTTTAGTATGATAACCATCTGTCTTCTCTAACCTCATCCAAGCCTAACAACTGAAGTGCGTGTTGAAAATAGGATCTATAGAAGCGTGCAAACAAAATATGCGTCAAGAAGCTTGACATGAGTGCGTAAAGACGCTTCTCAATTGATATTCGCATATTGTAAACGTAAAACCATATGATGCAGTCCATAAACTCTTCCAGAAGGTCATATAAATTGCTATATATTAGTTTGCACCATATCACGTAATTCAGAGTAACATGTTTTTAATTAAAAAGCGGTTGGTTAGCTGTGCGTAAATGCGCAGTATCCTACCCAAATGTTGCTCTGGACAATATCTTAAGTATATATATTGTAACAACAAAATGTGTATTGAAAACATGTGTTACTTTGAAGATATGATTCAATTGTCTTACAATTGATACATTTCTCGATTTCCATAATGGTCCAAGCATCAGGTCAGGTGGCCAGCTATATTGTTTAATTGTATCTAATTGGTTTAATTAACGCATTATTATTTACTGACCACGTGTAATGGCTATTCTAAAATAGACTGTGGTAGGCTACGTTTATAGTTATAAACTAAATTAGGCTATATAGTGTAATACGTCTAATAGTGAGTAGGGGTCATGCTTGGGTATTATGGTTAAAACTACTACGATCACAGATACCCAAGCCACGCTACTTTCAAATAACATCTGCTCGAAGACAACAAAGGTTGTGCATATGACGTTTTTATTCAATTTCAGATGGGGGGGTATAGCTTACCTACAGGCTAAGCCTTCCCCACTGCTGCTGATGTTTAGGGAGGGGTTTTGCATGAGCGAGGATTTGCGTGGCAACGAAGGGACATGTGTTGTTGTGTACTCAGAGGGCTGAACGAATGGCTTTCGAATCAAATGTATGATTACGCATAGAAGTTTAGTGTAGGCTACAAGTTAAGTTGGCATATCAACGTTATGTGCTTTACACGAACGGGAAATACATTATTTTCTGGAACCTTTTATTATATAAACCTTATTTTATCAAACATATTCAAGATTTCAAAAATCTGTGGAAAACCTCCAGAAAGCCTAACGACCTGTCAAATAGCATGTCACAGGGGAACCACGCGCAAAGCACGTGCCATGGAAACCAGATGGCAGTCTGTTACTGAGCCCTTACACCCCCACCACCCACCCAACCCCACCCCATTCTCTTTCTCAAACCTCAACATCACCCTTAACAGCCAATCACCTGTCCAACCCTCGCTACCATGTCCCAACAGCAACATATTGCAGCCCCCTCCACGCCACAAGCACATTTACGCACAACATTTACGCACGACTCATAGATGCCGCGCGCACACACACACACACACACACACACACACACACACACACACACACACACACACACACACACACACACACACACACACACACACACACACACACACACACACACACACTTTAGCTTTAAATGCACGTGCATTTTGGCGTGGGTGCCCATCTGCAATGTGCATGTTTCATGTCTGTCGACGGGGTCTGTCCAATAGAAACATACTATTCTCACCCCCCGGTTTACAACATTACCATATAGCCTATCAAGCTTGGCTTCTAGATATTATAGCGTCCCCGCTATCATGCAATGAATGCTTGTTTGTCTATATTAGACGATGACGAAATGCAATCCCCATGCAAGCTTCGATGGGGGTGCAAAGATATGGTTTTTGCTTTCCATTGGTTAATGTTGTTTCTTGTTTGGGTGCTTCTTTTTTGCTCTTCTAGAATAGCCAACAAGCTGTCTGGGGGTCCTTCACTTTGAAAATGCTGGCAAAGGATGAAGTATGACAATCAACAATCACACATGGCGCCAACTGTCTTCTTTTTTAAAGAACTAAAAAAAGAAAACATTATCAACAACAATTAAGGACAGTGTATGGACCGGTAACCTATTATTCGGAATATGTCAGTTCAGTAAGGTCCAGAGAAGCATTATAATATATTTGTAGCGGTTTGGCTGTTGCTCCAGTCCTGCCTGTCTACTGAGCCGGGGAACAAAGCGAAGCTCTGAAATTGATACGCACACTTGCTGCACGCGCCCGCCGCGCCCCCGCGGGGGCCTTCAATGAAACGGCGAGCAGGGAATCCAGAAGTATTCCATTCTGCGCTTACGGTTAGAGTCTCCCTTTGTCTCTTGGGCAAATTCGGCGTGGGTAACCCATCTGCGCTTGCTGGATGGACAGAGACCCATTGTCTGAGAATGTTCCGATACGTGGGAATTAAAAGTCAAAGCTGGAGGATGGTGGATCTATTGAAATAGGATGGGTAGATGTAAAGTGTGTGTGGCATGCAGACAGACTACATTTTCCCATGTGAGTTGGTGAAGATACCGAGTAGAGTATCCATGTTTTGTTTTCTTTTATCCCATGCAGCACTGGTTCTTCAGTCACTGCTCTTCAAATTCTAAGAAATAAACACAATCCATAGGCTATATTCTGACAGTAATCATGACATGAGTTGTGTGTTTTGACACGTGTTTGTTGTTCAGTAAGAGGGATCTCCCGGTCTCTCCAGCTCTTTAAGTACAGGGATGAGAACCCAATTATCAGATTACATTTGTGCATTTACAGTTCCAATTTTGTCTGTTCGTGTCTTCTTCTTTTTCCCCGTTTTTTTATCACTGTTTTTCCCTTCTGAAGTAAAGCATAACATGCCAAAAATGTATATTTAAACATGTACAATTCAATGTATTTTTCTGAATGAAATACACAATATTCACTCAATCCTAGAATGATAAAGATACGCAAAAAGAGGAGAGGAAATAATAACCTAGGCAGAAGGAAGCAGAAGTGCGGATTATTTGAAACTGCCTAAGTGGCACTTTATTATCAAGTTATTTTTTACAGTGGTGTAGACTAGAGGCACATTCAACTTGTGTATTATAAAACTATAATAACAAAGGGAACTATTGATTGAGCTTGTTTTTAACATGATTCTCCCGTATTACACTTATTTCAATGTTAATCTACTCACCCTTAATGCTGCTTTGACGCATGGCCATTTTGCCCTCCAATTTGTGTAACAAACACACAAGGTAACAAAACAAAACGTTATTCATCGCTGATGCCTGAAATGGACAATTAAAGCAACTAATAGCCTAATAATAATAATAATAATATAATAATGTAATTTTTTCCTCTCTCCTTGGGGTGTTTTTGTCACTGTATTGCACATACGTGAAATGTGTCCTCTTACCAATCCTTTACCAAAACTATTAGGAGCAGCAGTGAACAGAATGCCATTACTTTAACGTTAAAGAAGTTAATTATTAGGCTATATAGCATACTGTCAACCTTTTTCCAAAGCATAGTTTGTTTGATTTCTGAGGAAGCCATTGGATTCCATTAATTTAAATATGAAAATGTATGCAGAGAGGCAATCCAACATATTGATATTTATGGCGCCTATATGCTTGTTTTCAAAGTTATGTTAACAATACATAAATATTTTACGGCTGGTTTGAAAAGAATAGTCAGAAACATAGTCCCTGGAGCATTTATTTATTCACCAAATAAATTCAAACGTCCACCACGTGACCACGCAATGATGCTTTACCAACAGTGACCAACAAAACATTGAAAATAGGACACATAGCCATAGGAAAATGCATGTATGGTCTATAAGGTCGAAGCTGTGAATGACATGTAGGCTTGATGGTGGAATCTTGCTTATGGTGAATAGAGCTCTACATAGTCAAGAATCGATGATATCTTGAGGTACTTTGACTTTGTACACACATTCTAATGGCCATGTCAGAAATTCGCCCTGGACTCTTTCCAGCCCTCCATCACACGTCCAAGCAGAAATGAGACGGGAAACTAGACCTGGGATACACGTTTGAAGATTTGATAAGAGAGTGCACCCAGGAATGAAATTACAACTGTCAATTATAACGTCTAACATTTTACTGTTGGTTGGCTTTTTGTTGTGTTGTAGCCTATAGGGCCTACTGTATTCAGTGCTTTACAGCTATATCGGATAATCTAACGAAAGAATATTCACTGTAGGCTACTTTAAGCAATTTGAGAAGACATTGTTAAAACATGTTCTTTATTTTATCTCAGCCTTTAATATAATAATTTATATTTCTAATAAGGCCTAAGCTAATAGGAATGCCAATTAATGAATATTCGTTTATTTAAAAAATGCAATGTGGATACTGTTCTTGTGTCTCAATTGCATATGCCATTGCCTATATATGTTTTTAATCGTGTCTAGGCTTCTCTTCCATTCTATTATGTTGTTATATTTACAAATCAAGAGCCAAAGAATGATTTAGTAGCTATAGCTAATTAGGCTTCAAACGCGAACGGTGACATAGGCTATAGCTAAAGAATCCAACTTTTGGGGTGCTCTGCCTGTGGTTCTGCTTAATAGAACACTGACTTAAGGCCTGCGTGCTCCTCTACAGAGAGTGCGGATTGTATCTTCCCTTTTCTGCTTAATATATCTCATTAATAAATTGTTTACGATAGGCTACACGTATAACCAACGTGTCTTATTTTAAAGGCACCGTGGTGGACCCCATATCCCAAACGGTCCAATTCCCACGAATTTGGCGGCAAGGAGCTACAGAGAGGCGCCGTCATATAGCCAACAATGGGCCACCTGCGCTCTAACCAGCAACAGTCAGACGCGCGCCTTTATTTCATCAGGGACAGACAGGCCCCGCTCTATCATTGTGCATTTTGTTTACCAAGTCAGTTTCATATTCATCAGAAGTTAGCAGATACAAAAACATGCAATAAAGGTCAAAACAACAATGTACAAATTAATGATATTTTTATTTAAGATCGGAAGCGCCACAACCAGACTTTTTGTTTTTGTTCTCACAAATCGTCCACAAATACAAGTGTTGATATTTTTTTCCCATAAATAATACAAAACCCTACATAACACATAGTGTTTACAGACTATACTTTTGCACAGACCAAAATACTTTAAGTCCATCGTGCAAACCTCAAACAAAATAACCCTTGGGGTTTTACAAAAGTGTTGCTTTCAACCCATATCTTTGAAACCCCAAAGAGGATTGCATTTAACAAAGTTCATAGACTTTACGGTTTCTCTGAGATCTGTGCTCATCTGGACTGGCCAGTAAAACGCATTATGAGCCAAATCCTTAATTCATAACTTTTCATATACAGTATAACTCCAACATTTCTTCTTCTTTTTCATCTCTATGGCTAATACACGACTTATGAAAATAGAAAACAAATAAATATCTTATATAGCATAAATAAAAAAGACATAACACAGAGAAGACGCCCATCTGATCTACCAAGGTCTCCACATGCTGGCATTGACTGCTTGTGGCAGCGGTTGGGCTCTGCTAGGAGCGACACCGCTGCTGCCGCTGTGAGACTGCTTCTCAGTCTTGGAGCTGAGGCTGGATTTGAGGCTCAGGAGTCTTTGTTGGAGCTGAGGCAAGGCTCTGGAGCTCTGGGCGCAACAGTTCTGACAGGTCGGGGTGATGGTCGCAGACATGGACTGCTGGATGAAGTCGTTCACCCGCTGGCAAGCGTTTTGGTCCAGGTTCGTTTTGGGAAGCAGAGCGGAGACGCGCTGGAGGCACGCTTTGTAGCCGTCTTTGTAGCTGTCTGCAGAGCCTGGAGTTGGGGAAAGATGGATTTGGTTAATGTCTGTTCACAAGTGAATATCCCTCACTTTTTTACGTGTGAAATGCTGACATTATAAAGAGAGACGTTATCGTATATGAGAAATTAGGCTGCTCACTTTTGACTGGTGTTGAGGGGAGGTCTCTGAGGTATCGGACTGTCATCTCGAGAATGTCAGCTTTTTCCAGCTTCGAGTATCGTGCGTTGTCTTTGCCAACGAGAGGCAGAATCAGGGTCTTTAAGTGAGCCAGGCTGTCGTTGATGCGAGCGCGCCTTTTCTTTTCCAACAAGGGCTTGAGAGTCTGGAAACATATTTAAAAAAATCATTAGTCAGCTGTTGCAAGAATCAAATAAGAGTAAATGTAATACATGCCACAAGTTAAATTAACAAAGTTTGCCACTTTTCTTACCTTTCTCATCTCGTTAGCTTGCTTTCTCTGGGCCACAGTGGACCTTGCAGGGAAAGGCTGGTTTGCCTCTGGTGTGATGCTAGGAGTCATTTCGTTTGCTATTGTGCTTTTTAAGTTTAGTGTGTGTAGCTTAAGAGAGACTTGCTCTTGGAGAGATTGAGCTCAAGTGTGCCGTCGACCCGGCGAGCCTGCTATTTATGTGGGCACGGCGCGTCAGAGGGGAGGGACCACAAGCTATTGTGTTGTCGCCTTGACACGGGGGCCAATGCCTCTGGGACAGCTAACTGGCGCTCCACTCAAGACCATCTGGTCTTTGCTGTGTGCCCCTGCGTATAGCTCTGGTATGCACGGCCTCAGAGCCATGGGTTGATAGGCCTATTCTATTGCGTTTAATTTTAGAAACCTTCAGTGTTCCAAGACAGACTTAAAGACAATTTGTACATACACATATGACGTATAGGATATACTCCCGTTTGACACAACATTTAGCCTAATAGGCGACCACATTCTTTTGTATTAATGATTAAAGGGGGGGGGGGGGGGGCATTCATTTCACTTGCTTTTCGTTCATTTAATGATAAAAAATCATTTGTCTACAATATAGAATGTCATCTCTGAGTAAATGCATGGTAACCTCTATTGTGAATATCTTAATCATACAAAGAACAGATGATAATATGATCAGTAAATACATCTTATATAAATTATGCTTATTATGGCAAACGTGTTTTCCATAAAAACCGAACCGAATTGACACAGATGCCAAACACAGAACCACCAGCTGAATGTTACTGATAGCAGGCCTAATCTATTCAGAAATAATAAACCAGAAACCCAAGCCACGCCATGTATGGATGTATGGATTAACATCTGCTTGATGAGCCCCCATCAACATGTTTTCAATGTCTGGTATCTAAGGTTCACCTGCAGCAGCAGCCTGGAGGGCAGTGATAACCTGCACCGACAATAGGATGCTGTGTGTGTGACTGTCGTTAAAATGGACAAACTTCATTCAAATGAATTAGAAGGTTCAAATGGGATGCAAACAGCTAAATACACGGTGAATTTTCTAAATGTGTTAACATTTCTTATCCGCAAAATGAAATCCATTTTATATAAAAGTATTTTCCGTATGTGACCTTCGTTAATCTTTAAACAAAGACACCATATACTGTAGGCCTATATTATGTTCATTTATATGAATATAGCTATGTATATGGAATGAATATAGGTAACAATTCTGTCTTCGGTGAGCTGCAGTTGGATGGATTCACGCGTTCGGCACGCGCCACCATTGCGCAACAGATGGGCATCTGGCGCCCTTCCCCCCACTCACAAGTTCCCCTACAACTGCAGTACTACACTACACTGACTGGGTCCCACCGGCGGCAACCCAGCCCCTGCTCTTGTTTCGTGCCCCATGCATCACCAATGTGTTCTATAAACCACGCGGTTTTTTTCTTTTCTTCCCCCAAATAACCATAAGGCATTGTTTGGGCATTCAATCTGCATGGAGTTTGGAGAGAGAGGGGGAGGAGTGTGGCGTGGGTCAAGGCACATCTACACAATGCCGCTATTTTATAGATTGCTTTAAAGTCGTTTTGATGCAACCCTGAGGCTATAGAGTTGAAAAAATATGTTGAATTTTTAATTGACAGTGGAGATATAGACAAACATGTAACATTTAACAGTATACTTTCTCGAATTACGCGCGCTTTACGCGCAAGTTTTACGCACAGCATTGTCGAGGTTTACTGAACTTGCATCATTTGTTATTTGTTATAAAACTCATGCTATGCTTAAATGAAATGTATATTTGAACACATTATCATTTGAGAACAGATGAACATAGGCTACAGGTTGACACCAAGTTAAGACAAGGGGACGCTGTCCGGATTATAGCTGCCCTGTCTACAGCTTGAGTTATAACATTTTTAACTGGGATCTACCCCCATCCCCCGATATGGATACGCGGTTTTGCACGCGTCCGTTCCTGCCCCATGGGGCCCCAAATAACTGCCACGAAACCCAGTCTGGGAATGGGGCCCTTCAAAAATAAAGAAATCCAAGAGGCTTCTGTTGGGAGCCTATATTTGTCCACGTTGCAGCGTTACTTTCCATCTGTGCAGTGTGGCATGAGGACAATGATCCCTTGTTGCAGAAATGTGGAATACAAAGACTTGTGTCGGTAGTATGCATACAATATGTCGGGTAGTAAGGTACACTGAAATGTATTCAATAGTATACTATGCCTAATAGGTTTCACTTTTAGAATGTTCTCAATTATAGGAGCATTATTGGCTATAGGCCTTGAATGTAAGTGATGAAAAGTATAATGACACAAAATAGCCGCTAATGAGATATAGACTATACATGTGCCAGATTATCCGTTATAATGAACACTCCTAATATCCTATATGTAATTCTCATACAAATCCTGGGCTTTTCCGGTGAATATTCTTGCAGGAGACGTGTGTTCCATTGAACGTATATATGTATGGCAAGTGGCAACGCTTAATTGAATTCAGCTTGCCTTGATCGAAGCAACGATCAACGCATACGCATAAAGTTCTGGCATGAGACCGACACGAGCCAAAATGTTCAGCCAGATGGGGAATGCAAATGCAGTGAGGCGTGAAACCAAGCGTCCATCGAGTCGCATTTGTCTTGTTGGGGAGAGCACTCCTCTCTGTCATGAACGACATACCGGCCAATTTTCGCTCCAGACTCCGTGATGGTAGGTTCATGACGACATTGCACGTTTGGCATCCCAAGCCAAAATCTACGCCAAAATTGTCACCATAATAGCGTCTGTTACTGTTTGAGTCTTCTGAGGATTGGGTCTGATTTCTGAATCCAATAAACAAGTTGTGATGATTCCGAAGCCAAACATGCCAGTTTTGGCTTGCAAGGTGCAAGGTGTCCAGAAATATAGTTTAAAAATATTACCGAGGCAATAAGGCCATCAACATAGGCCAAACACACATACAAAGCATTATCCAGCTATTAACAACACAAAATGGTGTGCCCCCCCCCCCACACACACACACACACACACACACACACACACACACACACACACACACACACACACACACACACACACACACACTCACACACACATATAGTAATATAAGTGGTCTTGAGTTTTGGTGGAATGGAGCAGGTGTGGGCAGCTAAACCTTCAGCACCCTGGACAGTGAATCTTTTTTTTGTCTTTAAAAATATTCACTGTCCAGGGTGCTGAAGGCTGCCCACACCTGCTCCAGCAACTGAATATCAAAACATCTAGACCACTTATATTATGATCTCAACCAAGCCAAAGGCCCAGGGCTGGAGATTATATTTTCACCCCTGTGTGTGTGTGTGTGTGTGTGTGTGTGTGTGTGTGTGTGTGTGTGTGTGTGTGTGTGTGTGTGTGTGTGTGTGTGTGTGTGTGTGTGTGTGTGTGCTTGCTTGCCTGCGTGCGTGCGTGCGTGTGTGGAAGTGCACGTGCAAGTCCGCAGCTAATTCAATCAATAAATACCAAACCTTTTGTGCACCCTGCCACCTGTTTTAGGGACATGTCTTGACATGTCTTCCTGCAACCCTATCGCCAGAGGAAACGTTGTCATTGAACGTTTCTCCAATGTTTCTGGACCACAAAAATATTACATTTTACAAAATCTAAATCTAGTATTCCTTGGATCAAGAAGGCCACGCCCACTACTATAACTAGACTTTCAGCCATTTTGAACACACTTTTTGCTATACTCCTATAAAGTTTGTCCAAAACTCACACACATTTTCTGTTCTCTGGACTCATATCAGTCAGTAATATCAGTTGGTATGTAATATCACAAATTTGTATACATGCTTATCATATGATAATACAAATTTGTGATATTACATACCAACTGGCTACAACTGTCTCCCAAAGTGTATGGGAGAGGCATTTGACTACTGCAATGGTGTCTTCACAGGTCTCCTTAAAAAAATCAGATATCAGATGACTGCAGTTGATTCAGAACGCTGCTGCCCGAGTCCTTACTAATAAGAAAGTGGAGCCTATCACTCCAGTTCTGAAACTGGCTGTCAAAGACTCAATTTCAAAACACTACTATTGGTTTTTAAAGCATTGAAGATTTAAGGCCAAAATACATTTTTGATATACGATATTTTGAACCATCCAGACCTCTCAGGTCAAATAGGAAAGGTCTGCTTTCTGTCCCTGGCTGAATCAAAACTAAACGTAGAAGCAGCATTCAGTTACTTATAGACCAATGAGCTACTAGAAAACTGCCGAGTATGGTTTGCTCCACTGTCTGTGTGGAAATGTGTGTGGGAATGGGTGAATGTAATGCGCTTTGGATAAAGGCGCTATAAATGCACCTTTTACCATTTTACATTGGAAGGTGTTATTCATAATTTAGTTTGTCTATGCTACCTCCACCAAGGAGATGCTACCTCCCCAATCTGTTGCCTGTCTGTCTGAATTTGGACAAAACTTAAAAGGTTTTGGGCCAAGGACTGACTGGTCCAAAGGGGGCATGCATGGCCTATATAACTTCTGAATGGATATGTGTAATACCACAACATTTTGAACAAAGTGTTGTCATGGGCAAGGTTAAACTATTGCGCCATGCCACTTTTAACACAGATTGGCCAAAAAGTGCCATGGTGTTGTCACTTCCGAATGGATTCATGTAACACAATAAAACTTTCATGGAGGGTTTGCTGTGGGGCAAGAAATAGCTGATTAACTTTTCATACCAGTTGGACTACCCCAGGTCATTGCCATTTCCGTTTTTCAAATGTCTCCAAAGGCATTGCCTTATCTCATCTCATCAGACTCAGCTTGGAACCACCAACCGCCATCCCCCAAGGCCATGCCACTTCTTTAGTTCTTTAGTTTCTAATGATAATTATGCTAGTTTATGCCTTTAATATATAGTAAATTAATAGTACAACTTAGTATAAATAATGATGAAATCTTGTTTAATTGCAAAAACATGACATTTTTCATTTTCTCAAAATGAGACCAGGCAATGTGCATGGCAGTGGCACCACAGCTGTTTATGGAATTGGCTCTGTTGCAAATGTCTGGGCTCTACTGTGCTAACTTTTTAGTTTTGTCTTATACTAGAGAGATTTTCTCCTTGTCTCCGCCAGACCGAAGGCATGGCAGAGACTATGTTTTGCACCCTGTCCGTCCGTGTGTGTGTGTGTGTGTGTGTGTGTGTGTGTCCTTCTGTCTGCGAACAGCTAGTCTCCGGCACCGTTGGCCCGATCACAGCTAATCTGTGCACACACACTCCCTGGATGTCAGAGCAGAACCTCTGCCCCAGCATTTTCAGATCGGCCTGTTATAGCGCCACCAGGAGGCCGATTTCTGCACCAAAAATATATATATTATTCCTACAGATTTTGTCCAAACATCACGCAACACAGTACACAGTATCTCTATAGTCATTAAACCAATAACCAATAACCATAATCTTTCAGATTATTCATATACCATCCTGATTGGCTAAGATTGGCTTCCAAAGTTTACAGGAGTGGTTCGTTCTGAACAAAATGCCTCAAATCATGAACACAGCGTGCGATTTCCGTGAAACCTTGCAAGCACATTGCCACCAGGCCAAGGAAGAGATGCAACTCTACATTTTTCTAATTGGCCTTATGGTGGCGTTATAACAGGCCGATTCGCGTTTTTACCTATAACTGGACTGATCTGTGTGAAACTTTGCACGCACACTCCCTAGAGGCCAAGAAAAAAACTCTACCCTGCATTTTTCACATCTGCCTTTTATAGCGCCACCAGGAGGCCAATTTTTGCAAAACACATTTATTGATATTACTCCTACAGATTTTATCCAAACATCACGCAAATCGGTACACATTATCTTTATAGTCATGTGATTAACACAGATCTGTCCGATTTTTCATAATCCATCCTGATTAGCTATAGATTGGCATCTGAAGTTTGCAGGAGTGCCTTGTTTTGAACAAAATGCCTTATAAACGCAGGGTCCGATTGCCGTGAAACTTTGCACTCACATTCCACCCTTTTCACATTGTCCTGTTATAGCCCCACCAGGATATATACTCCTATACATTTTGTCCAAACATCACGCAAATCGGTGCACATTATCTCTATAGTCAAGACAGATCTGTCCATGTATCATATTCCATCCAGATTGGCAAATTTCAAACATTACTGCCCCACAATAACCTATACTCCGAGGAGCACTTTTTCTGGTTGTATAATGAATTGCTTTCTAGTGGTATTATAGTGTTGTTGTAGAATTCAGTTAGACTGAGTCATTTGATATTTGAGTTGACTATATCTTGGCAGCATTAATAACATGCAGCATTAATAATGTTCATCCGTCTTCACACAAACACACACTCACTCAAAACAAATATACTAGGACCTATACAAAGCTAACATGACTGGTCAAGCTAGCATTACAAACATGACAAGCTCTGACAGTGCTGTGCCTTGCTCAAAAACAAAACCAGGCTGGACTGGGGGATATGCACAACTTCTTAGATTTTTGTTTCAATACTTGGAAAGTATACTAATACTCTCCAGAAGGAGCACTCAATTTGTCTGGCAATCTGCTCCATGCATGTTCACAAAAAGTTGCACCATCATATAAATACTATTTCCCCCCTTCCCAGCTTATTCAACCCTGGCTAGGCATCCTGGCGGAGATATGAGCTCAGCAGAGCCCCCTTTCTAGTGAATCTGTATCACTTTGTTCCACCATTAAACTGAGCACAATTAATTGCCCCTGACTGACAATGAGGAGATTTTAATGCTTTATATGCATTGCTTGCAATAATATAAATGAAATTCAGAGATTCAGAGGTGCTAACATTTGTGCTAACATGAAAGATAACCCAAAAATGGTTCAGCATCGGGTGTTACTGAAATCAAGCTTCTATAGCCTATTCCTTCAACATAGCACCCATACAACCACTTTGTTATGTTTGTGGTATGGGTGTGTCTGGCATGACAATCTGGGTTGTGCCACTGCAGTGGGTATGTGGCGCTTGAGGCAAAAGTAGACCTATCAAAATTGGCTAAGAAGCTATCCCACGCCTAAAACAACGCTATTTTCAGAAGGCATCTGCTACACGATTGACAGAAATAACAAGGAGTCAATATTACTTAATGATATAAGAATAAGGATGCCAAGACAAATTTCAGTGTTTTAAACCTGAAT
The DNA here is from genome assembly GCF_963280865.1 of Gymnoscopelus braueri. Taxonomy (NCBI): domain Eukaryota; kingdom Metazoa; phylum Chordata; class Actinopteri; order Myctophiformes; family Myctophidae; genus Gymnoscopelus; species Gymnoscopelus braueri. Next base: position 19,107,419 of record NC_137614.1, read on the forward strand.
GTATAGGCTACGGATAATTTAGGTGTAATTCTTTATTTCATTTTTCTTATTTGCCTTTCTAAAAAGAACAATAACTCCAGAATCTGCGTAAAAGTGTCTAGTTTGTAGGATGTCACGATGTATTTTATGTTAATAAGAAATACATTGGTTATTTTATTAATCTTAACTGATGATACTACTACTGATACATATACAGCACAAAGGCTACTATAATGGTAAAACATGGTAAATTGCTTGCAAATGTGAAAGAGAATGTGTATTGTATAAGTATAAGTATTGTATAAGTATAAGCAATAGCCTAATAGACTGTCTGCCTAGCCTATAATATAAACTAAAACATATCAAATTAAGTGTCCCTCTAGCTGTATTTTTAAGGAGAGAAGAAGTCTGTCACGTTTGATAGCGTTTGTCTTAGCAGGCATAGGGGCATAGAGGTGGAAACATGTTTGGCGAAAAAAATCAGAATGAAATTATACTCCTCCAGACAGGATTTTAATATCTAAAGAGCCTACCCAAGCCAAAACCCAAGCTAAAGGTATATAGCGTTCACATCTGGTGGCATACGCCTATATATTTCTTTGTGTTCAAAGTTGGCGACGGTAAAGCGTCACACAAGCAATCGTCCAATTGCCTATCTGTCGTTTACAGCTCAGATAAAGCACACTCAGCAGCACACACGCACATCAACTTATTCCACTTTTGACAAAAGCTATTTAATTTTCATAAACGATTTTTGGAGAAGACGTTGATTGGTCAGTTGATATGTTTTTTTGCAAAATATACATATATTGTAGTTTTTGCCTTCTCCCGTTTTTTTGCCACCCTGTTTTTTCTAATAAATAGGCTGGAAGGTCCCTAGCCGAGGTATTGGACATACGGCTTATTGGCGCGGTTTTTGAACATTGGTTTTCTCTTGGGCATTGGGGGGCGGAGGGGGCTCCAATGTGCAGCTCTATCAGGGGCACGAGAACAGCACGAGCCAGGGGAACAAAGGCACCAGATGGCTATGCTGTTCCGATGAATTATCTTGAAGTTGAGGAGAAATTGGGACCATTAAGTGGTTCTTGACAGGTGAGAGGAGCTATCTATCTATCACAGACATTTTAAGTATAGCCTGTTTCCTTAAGTTATGATAACTCAAATGATAAAAGTGTCTTGATGGTATAGTTATATGATTATGATCCTGATTGCTCATCTAAGATATGTTTCAAGGAGCTGAAATGGCAATGCTTTTTTTGCATGGAAAATTACAACAAACAATTGGGCAACACGATCTATTAAAAAAAACATTAGGATATGCTTGCATTAATTTTCAGGCCTTGGGAAATCAGATACTACAGGCTTATACTGTAGCCTAAATACAAATATCGTTCGTGTATTTTTGTGTATTCAATGTTAGGTTATAATAATAACTAAAACGCCCATATTCTGTATTTGCAATTAAACAAACCCATGCTGCTGACTGAGCCAGGCCATATGTGGGCGTGGACAATGACACTGTGTCCGCCCACATAGGGAACGCCGTGTGCTCATTTGAGCACGAGCCTCGTGTTCTAAAAGGGCGCTCAGTATGATTCCAGCCCTCATGCACCCACAGCCGTCCACGCGCTGCAACACGCTCCTGAGTCCTGCTGCTCCCATACCACGCTCACAGCCACAGGACAGGAGGACCGAAGCAACACATAGGTAGGCCTGTTATTTTATCACCTTTAAATGTTAAACAAAGCTATATCTATAGCCTATATTTGAAGTGTTTTATTTGGAGTGGACACACTAAATTGAATAATAGCCTGATGTCTGCTTTGACAGGCTATCCGTTGACACAATTAGACCACAGTCTGTTACTTCAATGTGTAGGCTACAATAAAACAAACATTATATGCAATAACGAAAACCCTCCTAAAGCGTATAATAATGTCAGCCTTTTTGTGGCTACTGCTGCTAGTGCTATGTCAATACAATGGAAATATGTTCTCCAACATGATAAGCTATTAAGCCTATAGGCTACTATTATACTGTACTATAGCCTATTTTGTACCTATAGGCTACTGAATTATTTCTTCAAACTCCAAGACACGCATGTCAAGATCGCAAAATATAGACTATGTTACATTTACATTTATGCCTGTTGGATTGTCATAGGCCTACTCTAAATCAAAGCTATAAGTTTTGTCACACACACTGAATTGCTTTATAAATAGGTTACCATAATAAACAGACTTTATCGGCATAACATTTTTAAAGGTGTAAATGTCAAGTTGATTGTGCACAAGGTCTCAACCGCAAACGATATGCCTTTTGACTCTTTAGTCTTTACTGAAAACGACGCTCATCTGTAGGCGTGTTCCCTCAGTGTCGTGCATGTCTGTCACTAATGAGATCGAGTGTGAGAAAGTTTGACCGTGTACATTCTCACTGCAGCTCACGGATGACTGCGTCGCCCTGGGAGGACGTCATGTCAGCATGGTGAGTTGGAAATGACAGTGAGGTGGTCACTCTGAAAAGAAGACTGTCTTTCAATATTGCCTGAATGGATTGGCCAGACTTGAAAGTTGAAAGCTCACAGTTTGCTTAACTAACTTAATTGCTCGAAGCCTCAGTCTTGTTACCTGATATTGGATTTCTTAAGTCAGGGGTGTGATTGATATTTGACAATAATTTGGCAATAATTTGGTAAATGATTCCAGGGATGTGTTATTTAAAAAATGTTTAAACTTAAAGTAGTATAAGAACCATTATAAAATAGAGGTATGAGGTTTTAGGTCAGCAATATATGGTTTGGCTAGAGTAAAATACATTTTACAAAGACAAAACATTTTAAAAGTCAAGTAAATGTATAAAACATACAAATTCTTATACACCCAAAAATAATAATATCACATTTTATAGTTTACTGTGGACCTTATAAGTCAAGTGACCTGAATGAAGAAAATGGTGCATAGTTATAGGAAATGCCAAGGTACTGTAAGTGACATTTCTTCCCATAATCATTGCTATAGAGCAGGGGTCAACATTTTTCAGGCCAAGGGCCCTTGCAGAGAGAGAGAGAGAGAGAGAGAGAGAGAGAGAGAGAGAGAGAGAGAGAGAGAGAGAGAGAGAGAGATGAAGCAGGGACACTATGTCAATTGTGTTGCATATTGAACTTTTTCATAGATTTCATAGACTTGTTTAACAGTAGCCTACTATTATCAGCATTGTGCAAATTAATGTTTATTTACACATGATCTTTTATATTAATGTGTCGGAAATGTATTTGGTCTGCTCTTTTTCCCCCTCAACACCAAACAACCTCTTTGCCAAAAGAACTTGTAAATCTGCTATTTTCGGCGAATTCTCCTATAGAATACACAATACAGATGCTTTGGTCACCCCCCTGTTAACTCTGAGGACCCCTAGGGGTACCGGACCCCCTGTTGAAGACCCATGCTAGTGTTTGTTTATTAACAAGGGTCTCCCCATCAGCTCTTAAGTAAACATCTAAAATGCATTTTCAGGTCGAGATATGCCACAACTGAAATTGGAATTAATTGAAGCTGATAAATGGGTTCTCTCTCCTGATTGGGTGAAATTGGTGACCCACCTGAAATGTGTATTTTGTGATTACTAAAGAGCTGGAGAGACAGGAAGACCCACAAACACCACATATAGCTCTGATTAGTATCAAAATAAAGAGATTTAACTTTTATTTGAAAAAAATCTAAATGTGTTCAAGCCCAAAATGACTTTTTGAACATGTACATTTTATGTATTCACATTTGAACAGTCTGGCTTGTTATGATGTAAGCTCACCTTTGAGGAATGTCTTAACCCTTGGGCTTTTTTAACAATTACAGTATAATTCTTCATTAATTATATCGTTTTGTATTTTACAGGTTTGATAGAAATCACATGTACAGCTGTTGTCTGCACTTCACATCTATATCCCAAGCTCTGGAAAATCCTTTTTGTAAACATCGCTGATGCCTTTTGATTGTTTTCTGTGGTCACATTTTATTATATAGAAAGAAAGAAAGATAGATAGCTAGATAGATAGATAGATAGATAGATAGATAGATAGATAGATAGATAGATAGATAGATAGATAGATAGATAGATAGATAGATAGATAGATAGATAGATAGATAGATAGATAGATAGATAGATAGATAGATGATAGAGCAGCTTATAACAGATTTTCATGAGGGGTGGCTGACGTGGGACATAAAATAAAACAATTTTCTCTCTTGTGTGGTGGTGTTCTTTTCAGTCCACAGCCAAATATTCTGGTAAATAAAAAATATTTTTATCTCGTTGGTGTCATTACTCATGAATAAAGCATTATTGCATTGTTATTAATTGTCAAAATATGGGTTTTGTTGAGAATGTATAATGCATACAATGAACAATTAAATTGTTTAACCTATATGGCTGAGCCTGAAAATCATCACTTTAATAGCATTATTGTCAAAAAAACAAAAACAATGTGTCCAGATCATAGCCTCACATTAGGCCATACATTATACACAGAGATACACAGGTCTACTAACATGGCTTGTAGACAAACATTGTTCAAAAAAAGATTCATTGTCTCCTCATTGCACGCGTCTTGGTTCCCTGCGAGGCAATTATGGCACGAGCCAACCAGCAAGCCGCTGGACAGACAGATGGGCGCGAGCTATGGCTAGGCCACTGCAAAGCAGCATGAATTTTAACATTTGCCTATGGATAGACTTTTAAACATAAATAAAAAGGTTATGTTAAACGTTAAAGAATATACATTTTAAATGGAAAACACATTTAAACAATGTTTTTTTATTTTTATAAAATATATAGCCTATATATATATGGGTTTGTTAAATACAGGCGAATATTACTAATATTTTATATTGCTTTTATATTGCTTATTTAATTTCTTGTTTCACTTTTTAATGCGGCTATAGGCCTAGGCCTGCTATTATTTGCTTGTATTAAATAAAAGGGGCCTGTTTGAACATTGTCAGGCTGCGGCAACTAAACTTAAGCCGCCGCGTCTGCATCAGGCACTTGTCCTATTTTGAATGTTCCCGCTTGGTGACAGATGCGATCACAATAGGTCCATGCCTCTGAATAATTGCAACGAATTTGAATAACTGCCGCACGTCTGACGCGTGCAAGGAATATCCCAGGCTTTCGCCCAGGCTTTGTCTTCAACGTTTAAGGAAAAACCGTTGGCATGGGCCGCCTGCCCGCCTCCTATTCAAAGGGGATTTTCACATTACTTGAAGTTATGGGAGCGTCCATAATTGACCCTGGGAAAAGACTCCAGATAGCCTGCCCTGTGCCCAACACATGATTAGGCTGCATTAGGCTGCATCCTACATGGGGTAAACATTCATATTCGCTGCATGCAGTGCAATGGCTGTGGCTAACTTGATAATTGTGGTGCCAAATAGTGAAAAGTAAAGCAGGGGCTCTAAAAGACATGTATGTGAATTATTTTATTTATTAAATCTGAAATCAGCTCCAAGCAGCACCCTTAAATAACAATGTAATGATAATAGCTAATCATAATAATAATAATAATAATAATAATAGGCCTACTTTATTTATTTGGTGATGTACTGGTTGGTAGCCATTGGACAGATCATATATTATTTGATGACTTTTAATTTGTTTTATTTTAAAAGATAGGGGAGGTATAAAAGGATTTAGCTTCTTCCTGCTCCTTTTCATTTGTGGAATATGTCAAAGAAAAGAGAAAATAAAGTAAATTAATGTAATCATGTAAAACCATAAATGGAATAAATAAAGATGAAATGAAATGTAGGCCTATAAGAATGCAGTGAAAAATGTCACCTTTGCGTATAGCGTAGCCTAATGGGAGTAGACAGGTCTGTAAAGCTTAAATCTATTACATTAAAATGAATCAATTATGGGCTAGGGTACTCGTGGGAATCCCCCGCCCCTTCCTCAAATTTAACCTTGCGCGCGGTGTCCAATGACTGACAGTTGGACCGTGCAACAGATGGGCCAGGCAGGCACGCGTCAGGCACGAGACTCACTCGACCCCCCTGGGAGCTGCTCACCGGAACAGAAGGCGCTCATGTGGATAGTGATGAACTGCAAAATCATATAGTGTCATGCATGCGCCGGGATCCGATGTCATATACATTTTGGTTGCTGTCCTGCTACAGGCTAAACGTTGTTGATGATGCCGAATGGTAGCAATGCATGAGTGGACTTTTCGGTAACACTTGCTATGCATACCATTATAATTTATAATGGTATGCATTTATAATTGATAAACATACTTATAATGCATTATAATCTGTTATAACATAACACTCTATAATAAGAAGTCATACATATTCATAATGATTTATAACAATACCCATAATAGTGAAACACACTATAAAGCATTCTATAATTACTTCTATAATCAACTATTATAATTGTCTCATAATCTTTTAAAGCAACACATGACCATATAGTGACTATAATGACAGTATAATGCATTATAATCTGTTATAACATAACACAATTATAGTTATAAGAGGTCAAAAATATTCATAATGATTTATAACAATAATCATAACACATTATAAAGCATTCTATAATGACATATAAGGTCAAGTATAAATGCATTTGGATATGCATATAACACTATAATTACAGTTAAGCACTCTTAAGTACTCATAATGCAATCATAATACATTATAAACCATTTTATAATGACAATTCCCATGTTAATTTAGTTGTATATAATCATGTTATAATGCTTTATAATCACCCATATAACGTATTTAATCACTGTTAAAATGCATTATACCGTCATTATAAGTCACTATAAGTGGTCATTTGTTGCTTTAAAATATTATAGAGACAATTACAATAGTTGACCTTATAAGTAATTATAGAATGCTTTATAATGTGTTATGATTATTGTTAGAAATCATTATGAGCATTAATGAGTTCTTATAACTATTATACAGTGTTATAAGCAGATTATAATACATTATAAGTTTATAATGCATCATAGACATGGGATGCATAGCTTGTTGTTGATCATTGTTACCCAATTGTCTATCAATGATCAAATTTAAACTATGGCCTATATGGTTTTTCAAATGCTGATTATAATTATGCAGATTTAAAAGGGCAATTGCCTTCAAAGTGATGAAACTAGCCCATCCCATCCAAAACTAAAATTGTCTTAAGGGAGGACCAGCTGGCAGGCCATGATTCATAACAGCCATAACCATATAAGGAGTTCCCAATGCAGCTACGCCCAAATATGGAATGTGTTGTCTAACCTGAATGTTTTGTCATGGCATCAGCAAACAAATCAGTCAGCTCCATATATGGGCACAAAATGGGGCATGCCCATATGTGGGAATATACTGATTACTCTTATACAAGTCCGACTCTGGAACAATTCATATTTCTTTCAAACGGGGGATATTCACTTTCTGTTGAATGTTGGCTGCCAACATTGGACTGTCAGAATCCAGGAGAACTTTTATTTCTTCTTTTTTTGCCAGACCCAGGGGGTCGGCCTACAGGAGGCTTTGTCAGTCGGTCTGTCGGTCGGTCGGTCGGTCTGTCCCTCTTTTCCTACCCAGCCATTCAGATTTCAACCACTAGGGTTCTGGCAGAACCAGGTCTCCTGGTCTTGTTGTTGTTATTTTTTTTGGGGGGGGGGGGGGGCACTAGGCACACCCCCAGCACCCTCACACAAATATATATGTAACATTGCGTTGTCAGCATTGCAAAATAAACATTATATACACTTTCACTGGAAAGGGGTTACAACAAAGCTTATACAGTGTTTGTTATTAATTGTTCCGCAGAAGTAACAAACTCTGACTGCATTACAATGATCAAAAACAACAGTAACAAAATAAACATTACAATATTTGTAATGTGAGAATCAAGGAATGATGGTACAATTTCATCCATTAAAACTCTAATAGTAGGTCTACAGAAATTGTTTTGATGACTGTAGCAATGTAAGACCCATCTAATAACCATTCATTACTTAAAGGTATCTAATTGCATGCACTGACCACACCATCCAAGTGGGGGGTCTGGGGGTCAAACATAGTAGATGTAATTTCCTGTGTTCTGGTGAATTTTGGGAGTTTCTCCAGAGAAATGACAATCCAGGAGATTGTCAGGAGACACGGTTGAAATCCAGGAGACTCCTGCAGGATCCAGGAGTGTTGCCAGCCCTGCCTAACTCTATATTAATATATTAATAAATAAATAGATAAATAAACTAACAAACAAACAAACAAACACATAAATGAATGAATGAATGAATGAATGAATGAATGAATGAATGAATGAATGAATGAATGAATAAATAAATAAATAAATAAATAAATAAATAAATAAATAAATAAATAAATAAATAAATAAATAAATAAATAAACAAACAAACAAACAATACATATTATGAACGAGGGAACCAGGTGCTATTCTATAAACATTGTGGCATTGAGGCATACTGAAAAAAAAAGATCCAAAGAGGGGGGCTCATTAAGCTAATAGCCGTTTATCAAATCAGTGTTTGTGCATAAGCCCCACTTTTTCCCAAAGCCACCAGATGGACCCATAGAAGCTGTGCATTCAACTCTAATGTCCTCGCGATATCTAAACCTGATGCCAGTGAACCTGCATGCATGCAAATAAGACTGGGCGTTCGTCCAAGAGGTCCATCTATGGATCACTATTTGTCCCATAAATTAGGCTACTTCACTCCATCCACTTATACGCACCCCTTATCTACGGCTCTCTCCTTACCCAGAGACTTTAGAGTAGCAAGCCTACTGTCTCTTTAACTTCTGAGCCGCTTTCTAGAGACCAACAACATGTAACAAGCTAGAGTGATCCTCCCCCTGATGGATTATTTAACAAGTGGTGAGTCCCATGTCGCCATCTGTGATAGGATGGAAGAAAAAAAACACCACGGAATAATTCTCTGCAAACGCACGATAATGTAGCCTATAGATGCTCGGTTAGTTGGGATAAACGTAAGCTAGTAGGCTATCAGATAAACACAATGTCGGGGTTTTTGCTATAAAGTGAAAACTTGGAACACTTTAGCAACAGGTGTTCAGCATCCATACGCGTATCGGCGAGAGGAAAGTAGCGTTCAGGTGAGCTGAGCTCCATAGTCTACGTACAAAACGGTAGGTTGGCGTTTGCTTTCGGGGGTAGAAAAAACAAATTTGTCGAGTAAGCTATGCCTGTGTTACAATATGAAGAAAATTATATATTTTGTACGAATCACTTAAAACGACGGTCTAGTACGTAGTAGATCGCCTAAGCGTAGTAGCCATACAGCGGATCAGCTTATTATAGGACCCCCCCTCCCGGTAATTAATAAGCTGTTTTAGCTGCGGTTCTCCCCCAGTTGAGATGCGGGCTCCACAACGTCACTGCACTGCCTAACGGTTAACCCGGTCTACATGGTGAACTCAGTTTAACACAGGCTTCTCATCAAGGAGTTGTCAAAGCGCAGCTATGGTGGTGGAAAGGACGCTTCTGGCGGCAAGGCAAGGCGACGTGCAGGCTCTGAAGGTGCAGCTAGAAGCAAAGGTACTAAACGACGATGTGAAAGATGCTCTCGGGGCTTCACCTGTCCACCATGCCGCTCGGGCTGGGAGGCTGACCTGCCTTCGTTTCCTGGTGGAAGAGGCAGGTTTGCCGGGGAACAGCCTGGCAAACAATGGCGCAAGCCCCGCGCACGACGCAGCAGCTACGGGCAACCTGGCATGTTTACAGTGGCTGCTGACCCAAGGAGGATGTCGTACAGCGGTAAGTGAAGTTGTGTTACATCTGTTAATAATTGAAAATGCACAGCAGTTTTCAGTAATTATATTAGTCGACAAGCAGTGAAGCCCATGATGTGCCATGGCTGCATTTCCTACCTGGTCTATAATAATAACGGCCAATTTCTTAAACTGTAACAGGCGCACACCAGTGTGATGATCAGCAAAGCTCCAAAAGTTGCAGCCAGTCTAATAGGCATAGTATAATCTCACACACAGTCACAGACATTATGATGAGGGCAGCAACCTGTCTGCACAACAATCCAGCCTACAAGAGGATGTGCTTATCAGACCTCTGTTAGGACTTGGCAATAACCATGTAAATATGCCTCTATTGACACAATCTATAGCCTGTCTAGGAGCAGGTAGAGGTCTCATTCAGTCATTATGTCTATTTGACATTTTATCTATAGAACTTGAAAGTAAACAAACTGACTGATTAGTCACATTTTACACCTGGGCTGTTTTCAAGACATGGTAACTATGTACAGTACAAAGCATCAGATGCTGAGTTACCATGTCTTGTAACAAGCTAGTTACCAACCATGTCATCACTACACCATCTACTTTGTAGATGGTGTAGTGATTAAAACCCACTTCTTGAGGCGCACATTCCCCTGCTAGGACTGAATTGTGCCAGAGCCCTTCTCCTATGTCTCCACTATACAGTGGATGAATGCATGCATGCTTGCATTCATTCATTCATATGACGATCCTCTTCCCAAGGAAATGATACATGCATAGGCACAAAGTGTAATGTGTATACTGGTAAAATACAATAATATGCACTGTTGAGCTATTTTTCATTGTGGTTAAACTGTCTGTTAGACAAACAACAATAATAAGTAGAAAAAGTGCTCCTTGGAGCACCAGTCTGCGCCAGGTCAGGTAGGTTATTGTGGCCTCCCTGTGGCGCTATAATAGGCTAATGTGAAAAGGATGCCATTTCTTCCTCTGCCTTTCATGGCAATTTGAGGCCTTTTGTTCAAAATAATGTTTAGCTAAATTAGCCTGCTGGTGGCACTATAACAGGACAATGTGAAAAGGGTGTCATTTTTTCCTCTGCCTAGTGGCAATGTGCGTGCAAAGTTTCACGGCAATCACACACTACGTTCATGATTTGAGGAATTTTGTTCAAAACGGACCACTCCTGCAAACTTTGGAAGCCAATGTTAGCCAATCAGGATGGAATATGAAAATTCCGACAGATCAGTTCGGTTTAATGACTATAGCGATACTGTGTACCGATTTGCGTGATGTTTGGACAAAATCTGTAGGAGTAATGTAAAAAAACACACAATATGTTTTGCACAAATCGGCCTCCTGGTGGCGCTAAAACAGTCCGATCTGAAAAATGTGCGATCGGCCAATGGTGCCGGAGATTACCTGTTCGGACATACACAAACGGACGGACAGACAGGGTGCAAAACATAGTCTCGGCCATGCCTTCGGCCTGGCTGAGACAATATTTAATAATAATAATAATAATACCTCAGATGTTAGGCTTTATAGCGCTTTTCTAAGTACTCAAAGTCGCTTAACATAGGGGGAAGAAAACATTATTAGAAAAAACTAAAACTCTAAAATTGTGGCTCAGGAAAGTAGCTGTACTATGAGATGTTTTTATCTGCAGTTTGAATCCTGAAATGTGTCACTGCCTGATAGTATTCACTGAAATACACAGTAACATCCAGTGTTAATTTATACATTTGTAACTGAGAGTGTACAAATGAGAGTGTACAAATGTAATGGACCTGTAAGGGTATACTCTATGATTTAACACTGACAAGTTTACTGTGCACAAAGGAATTTGTAAAGACCAAAACGTTATGGGTCATTTAAATAGGATTAGAAATACACTATAGAAGTTAAGTTCAACCTTATGTTGGGAAAACAGTCTTTCGTCATGAGAACTGAAAGAATGCAGTCAAGCACTGTGAGAAAGCGCTAAAAGCGTTACAAAGCAAAAGTGCATCACAGTTTCCTTAGACAGACACCAAATTACTATTAGGCCTACTGCCTGGCACAAATACATTACATGCCTCACTATTATCATATCACAGAGAACCACAAAATTGGCCAAAAAGCACCACAATTGACCCTCAGAATGCAGGGCTTCTTTTAATTACTAGCATGTGAGAATTGTATGACCAGGTGTAGCTGACAGACAGACAGACAGACAGACAGACAGACAGACAGACAGACAGACAGACAGACAGACAGACAGACAGACAGACAGACAGACAGACAGACAGACAGACAGACAGACAGACAGACAGACAGACAGACAGACAGACAGACAGACAGGTATGTAGGTAGGTATGTAGGTAGGTAGGTAGGTAGGTAGGTAGGTAGGTAGGTAGGTAGGTACAGTAGGTAGGTAGGTAGGTAGGTAGGTAGGTAGGTAGGTAGGTAGGTAGGTAGGTAGGTAGGTAGGTAGGTTGGTAGGTAGAAGGAAATTCGAGTGTTCAGGTAACTCACAGCATGCATGGTTACAGTGAGTTCTGTAGGTGCAACAATGCTAAATAGCATGTTAGCAATAGCAATACACATGTTAGCAGAAAAAAGTAAAGACACATTCACATAGATGTATATCAGACACACAATGCAGGCACACACAGATACATGTATTGTTATGCTTAAAACATGGCTATGAGCAAATCCCGTACCAGCCTAGGATCATGCATGCACTGTATCTGGCTTCTTGCTCTCTGGAATTACAAATTAGAAACAATGAGTAATAAGAGCTCTTTCAACTACTTGCTGTCCCCGATCACAGGCAAGGTTTGAATGCTTGATAGACCAAAGAAGAACAACAAAGCGAACCTTGTGCCATCAGTTAACTGATAAGTACTTGGCTGACATTTAGCAAAACATCTCAATTACCTGTAGCAATGCATTTTAGATGGCCTATGAGAAGTATGTTTTAGTTTCCCATCTAATTGACTCTTTTATAGTGTATTAGCCTGTGTGTTAATTAAATGGAAAGTCTTGACACATGAACAATGCGCCTGAGAATTCATCTTTGCAGCCCTAATTCACTGACCAAACTATTGTAATAAAGGAATTTAGGAGCTGTAACTTGTCTATCTTGCGGGAAAAACAACAAGAAATGTACAATAAAACGTGTCTCTGTTCTTCTTCTGATCAAATAATTTGTATGTTTATATTTAATAACTCATATATTTTTTAAAAGGAGTCAGGCTTTACCCTCCAGAAGTGCATTCCATGTGAACTCAATCACCATGGATGTCTATTATAAAAGATATATAGTACACAGTAATAGTAGCTTACTTGGTCTTGTGTGTTTGTGGACCCTTTCTTACACATCCTGTACTCTAAGTAACAAGTGTTTTTCCACTCATCCTCTCTCTGATTTGCAGGACCGGGACAGTTCCGGTGCTACTGTTCTCCACCTAGCATCCCGCTTCAGTCACCACGAGATCACATCTTGGCTCCTGAAGGGTGGGGAGGCAGAGACCAACGCTAGCACAGACACCGGGGCCCTTCCTGTTCACTATGCTGCTGCCAAGGGAGACCTACCCTCTCTCCGACTGCTGTTGGGACACAGTCCAAAGTAAGAGCGCACCATAATCGATGTTTTTTTCTTACTCTCACTTTAACCACTGTCAACCTGGCGTCGCTATTTTGGGCATGTCATTACAGGTTAAAACCTTTTCGAAAATAGTCGATTTACAAGTTCACAATGTGATGCACCGCAACGTGTTGTGAACTTGTAGATTGGCTATTTTTCGGCATGCAACACCATCATACGATGAAGTATAAAATAAGGCTTAAGTATAGGTTGCGAGCACCACTGGATTTTAGTGGAACTGTAGCAGTGGTGGTACACATGTACAAATTCTTATGGCTAAAATGTATAAGCAAGGGAATGTGATTGTTGGATTTGTCTGTACCATACAGCACTGTGAGTATAACAAACAACAATTAGGCAAGCTTGACTACTGCTTGGCTACTATCAAACAACCTTTCCTATTTTTCATCAGTGTATAATGTCTTCTTCTGTTGTGAGCTGAACATAAAACTCAAAAAATGTTTGCGAAATCTAAACACAAAAAAAATGCATTTGTTCCACTTTCTTGGAGCTGCTGCTGTTGGATAGTAATCCTCTAAGAAGTCTTGTGACGACACTTGGCTAACATTGATAACAAAACAAATTTAGGTCATGTCTGTGACTACTTTAGCTTAGCACCAGTTACAGCCATAGACTGTATAAATGAGAGGTTACAGCTCGTCACTTATTTACAACTGAAAACACTACACTGCATGGAGAAGTGGACATGGGAGGTTCATCTCAGATTGTTGCCACTTTAGAAGTCTGACTTTGTCCATCACATTTTAGAAGGTCAAGTCAGGCATCTGATTGACCATTTAAGATGTCTCACATTGAAAAAAAAAGAGGGAAAAGATCATGGCCATTACAGGAATACGACAGGCAGTGCTGTGCTCTAATACTTGGCTTATGTCTACTCAAATGTATTAGGTAGGATTTTCTACTTAGATTTGCTGATCTCATACCAAGGACCTTTTGTTTTTAGTTGCTGCAGAGAAACTTAGCTCAAACCCCATTTTGGAATAACCTCAGCCAGTTTCTTTTTCTCAAAATGACATTTAGGCAACGTTTTATCTGGTTGCAATACAACTTGCATAATTCCTCTTAGGACCTGGGATATAGTTATGTGTGAGTGCACCTTGTGTTTCCCCTCAGATAAACTGGTGTATGTAGTGTATTGGTGCATGGTGTATGTGTGTGTATGTGTGCATGCGTGTGTGTCTGTGTGCATGTGCACATGCAGGTGTCATTGTGTGTGAGAGTGATTACACTCGGATGAATGTCGCTGCTAATCAGTGCTGTGTCAGAACAGACCCGTGCCCACAGAGATAACATTGGGCCATATGGCCGTAGTGACCACCATTCACACTGTAGACCTCTGTCAGAGGCAGAATCTCTGTCAGTTTGCACTTTATACACAATGCAGAGAGAACACTGTAAGGGCAGGGGAAAGGACACAGATCCATTTGCAGGCATCGTGCAGGTAAATGTAAAACAGTGTTGGGGTCAGCTCACTTTAATCTCACTCAAACCAGGTTCAGGGTCAGTGTCTTGTTCAAGAATCCATAGGGCTGTTAATGGAGGCCTCTCCTTGGAAGTGAGAAACATGCTTGTTTCATTGTCATATTATTTCATTAATTAGCAACATTGACATGATCCTACTACTGAAACACAGTGGTCAACTTGGGTCCCACTGTGCCATGTGACAATTGAAAACCCACATATCGTTTTTGAGCTTTTTTTGTGTCCACCACCAACCAATCAGTGATGATCACTGATAACAGCCATAAAGTATTGGAAAATATATAATAAATCTATACTGTACTATTGTATATATTTTCAAGCAATTTGTAGTGAGTGAGTGGGCAGGTACTGTAGGGTGTTTAGTGTTTTAATACTTCTACAAGACACATACAAATAAAATACTCTGGTCTAGGGCTTAAACTGTCACCTATTGGTTATGAATCAACCTTGCAGGTTGTACAGTGGCGCCGGAAGGATTCTATTTCATAGTATGCATAAGAACCGCCATCATAACTCTGATTAGCCTACCGCATGCATTTCAGAGACAGGTCTGGAAAACAACAGCCAGCTACAACATAGTGCAGAGAAATGTGCAATTCAAGACAGCATTATTATAATGCTCATGTTGCTCATTTAGCAATTAGCAGCATGCTTCAGAGGCATCAGCCTCCAGTTCACTTCCACTCTATGGGAGCAAGGGGGGTGGAGCGCCAGTGCGTCTGAACAATGGTGAATTTTGACCCGGCGTCAACCAATAGGAAAGAAGCGCTGTGGTTGACCCCACTTGGCAGGCATTTTGCTTGTAGTTTTCTTTGAATGAGCCAGCCCCTCCAACATTAGTCAAATGAACTACATACCAGAAAACTGGCACTGCCCGCAAGACAAATGGGAAATTGACATGTCTGACACCTTGGCTATGTTGGCTACAACACTTCTGATGCAGATTTGTGAATCATGACCGTACTCTAAGATAGTACCAATCTGCCACAATAGCAACACCAAACCAAGCTGCTATAATAAACAATCCGGAAATCCAGAGGAGATTTTGCATCTCCTGTTAAGAAAAAACTCTTTCAAAATGGCCTGCTGGATGTTCATCAGTGTCATTTGTCATCATATTCCTGAGATACATTCCTTCAAGCACCGTAAACAGCTGAAAAGAGCACTCAGCACTGGCAGTGGATACAGGCATCGTGAGGAGAATCTTCATGACAGTGTTTATGTTCAGGTAGACCTCAGTTATCTCAAAACCTTGCACATGTCACTAATGGCAGGTATCCCTATTCTGCTGCCTCAATAGTGTTCAGGCTCCAGATCTGCATTGTCAACATTGGGCTTCAAAGCACCATACTCCTCCTTTATCTCCAGCCTGCCAAACATGTAGCTTGGCTGCTTGGTTTTGTCGTGATGGCAATGCTGTTCGCGCTGCTCTCGGCAGAATCACCACTGCTTCATATAGATCGCTTTCTATTTTCAAAAGCCAGACTGAGACAGAGAGAGGGATAGTCAGAGGGGGAGAGGGATAGAGAGAGTGAGGGGGAGGGAGAGAGGGAGAAAGGGAGAGGGCCTATTTCAACCATGTAATAACCCGGCCATTTGGGTACCGAAGCCTGAACACACTGATCGTCAGCGCTATGACACGGGCAATAACAGGCAAGCTGATAACGCAACGCTCCAAACCACTTCTGCTTGTATACTGTATGTATATACTCACTGTAAATTGTTTTTAAATCTTTTTTTTATGTACGCATGGTGGATTAGGATTTGCTGGTGCCAATTATCAGTGGCGGAAAGTAACGAAGTACATTTACTCAAGAACTGTACTTGAGTAAAATTTCTATATACTTTTACTTTACTTGAATTTTCTATCTATCTATATATTTTCGAAAGATTTTGACAAACTATGAGACATTTTGAAACGGGGCATTCTGCATAATGAGTTATTTTACTTTAGTTTTGTAAGTATATTTTGATGCCAATACATTTATTTACATAATTCTTTTCAAAATGTTTGTACTTTTACAAAAGTAAAAAATCTGAGTACTTCTTCCACCACTGCAAATGAGGCTATGGACAAGATGCTGAGTGGAATTCTAACCTTGAGTCCTGGAACTCCAGTATGGTCCAGATGCACCACAGACAGGTGCATGGCAGCTGAATATTTAATGAGCTCTACAGACACACCAGTTCCCTGATAGCTGGGCTCCATTCACCCTTCTCTGATGCCCCCCCATCCCTGCTGTTTACCATCGTCTCCACGGCGACACACAGTAGCGCCAACCCCGATAAGATAATGGAGGAAACAAATACGTTTGAATAGAGGGGGCTGCTTTCTAGTACTAGTAAGGCCTGGGCGATTGTTTAGAATGGAGCTTTGCAGTGGAGAGATAGCATTCTTGTGTCAGGGTTTATTACGTGGTGCAAATGACGCGGTATCAATTAGTTTTCAAAGATAATTGGATGGTTTGGTAATTGTTGTGCTTTAGAAATGACAAGACATGACCCAGTATCCTCTCTAGCATTACATTACATTACAGTCATTTAGCAGACGCTTTTATCCAAAGCGACTTACAATAAGTGCATTCAACATAGGTAGGGAACGAAACTACTAATCACCAGAAGTCTTAAGTGCATTTCCTGCAAAAACAAGCAACCAAGTGTATACCTAGCGCTAAGGTAAAAGTGCAATATATCAGCTACCTACTTTCTTAAACAGATGAGACAAAATAGCAAAATCAAATGAGCACGAGCTAAAACAAATAAGTGTATCGACTAAACAAGATCCAATAAAACAATACAAAAATAAAACAAGAGTTCATACAACTAGTTAACAACAAGTAGGCCAGGCAAAGAGGAAGGGTAGTGTTTCCTGAAGAGGTGGGTTTTCAGCCTGCGGCGAAAGATGGGCAGTGACTCTGCTGTCCTGACATCAGTGGGAAGTTCATTCCACCACTGTGGGGCCAGAACAGAAAAAAGTCGTGACCGTGTCGATCGACCAGAAGGACCCTTGAGTGACGAGGCAATCAGTCGCCCCGAGGTGGCAGACCGAAGTGGTCGGGCAGGGGTGTAGGCATCGACCATAGCCCGGAGGTAAGAAGGAGCTGTTCCTTTCACTGCCCTATAGGCTAGCACCAGGGTTTTAAACTGAATGCGAGCCGCTACAGGGAGCCAGTGCAGAGAACGGAGAAGGATAGTTGTGTGGGAGAACTTGGGGCGGTTGAACACCAGACGAGCTGCAGCTTTCTGAACAAGCTCCAGAGGTCTGATGGCTGATGCCAGAGCACCAGCAAGGAGGGAGTTGCAGTAGTCCAGGCGGGAGATGACAAGAGCCTGGATGAGCACCTGGGCTGCCTTCTCCGTGAGGAAGGGGCGAATCCTCCTGATGTTGTAGAGGAGGAATCTGCAGGACCGTGTCACTGATGCGATGTTAGCCGAGAACGACAGTTGATCGTCCAAGGTCACACCCAGATTCTTCGCAGTCCGAGTTGACGTCACCACAGCATTATCAATGGTGATGGCCATGTCTCAGTGCGGGCAGCCCTTCCCCGGGAGGAACATCAGCTCGGTCTTGTCCAGGTTGAGCTTCAGGTGGTACGTCGACATCCACTCCGAGATGTCAGCCAGACAAGCAGCAATGCGTGCCTCCACTTGTGTGTCAGAGGGGGGGAATGAGAGGATCAGCTGGGTGTCATCGGCATAGCAGTGGTAGGAAAAGCCATGGGAATGGATGACAGCACCAAGAGATGTAGTGTAGAGAGAGAAAAGAAGAGGACCCAGAACCGAGCCTTGGGGAACCCCAGTAGTGAGCCTGTGTGGTTCTGACACAGACCCTCTCAGCATCACCTGGTAGGAGCGACCTGTCAGGTAGGATGCAAACAGGGAGAGTGCAGAGCCTGAGACACCCATCCCCTCGAGGGTGGAGAGGAGGATCTGATGGTTCACCGTGTCGAACGCTGCAGACAGGTCCAGGAGTATCAGGACGGAGGAGAGAGAGTTCGCTCTAGCGGCATGGAGCGACTCCATCACTGCCAGGAGGGCAGTCTCTGTCGAGTGACCCACTTTGAACCCAGACTGGTTGGAGTCCAGGAGGTTGTTCTGGTGGAGGTAGGAGGACAGTTGTTTAAAGACAGCACGTTCGAGAGTTTTAGATAGGAAGGATAGAAGGGAAACCGGTCTGTAGTTCTTGATCTCAGAGGGGTCAAGTGTCGGTTTCTTCAGGAGGGGGGTGACTCTGGCAGTCTTGAAAGCAGAGGGAAAGTAGCCAGACGTCAGAGAGGTGTTAAGAAGGTGGGTTAAGAAGGGAAGAAGTTCAGGTGCAATAGACTGCAGCAGAGTGGATGGGACCGGGTCCAGAGAGCATGAGGTGGGGCGACTAGAGGTAACAAGGAGAAGGACCTCGTTAGGGGAGAGGGGAGAAAAGTGGGATAGAGAGGGGGAGGGGGGGGGGAAGAGGAGTAGATGAAGGTAGAGAGGAGGGAGTGGCAGGCAGACGGGTGTGGGTAGTGCGCAGGGCACCAGCCAGGGGAGGAGGGAAGGAGGATCGGATATCGTTCACCTTCTTGTCAAAGAAGTTGGCGAAATTGTCAGGGAGGAGGGACGAGGAGGGAGGAGGGGGTGGTAGCATGACGTTGATGAGTGATGGCTTAATAATAGCACATTAGGCCTTATCTCCACCAGGAGATCATGTTTTACAGGCCCAGAACACTCATACAGGTGTTTTCAGTTACTCCGGCTGATTACACCTCTTCTCAGGGTTATGTGGACTAGGTTTGATTGACAGCTCCCTCCGACTTGTTAGTTTTGTTGCACCTATAACAGCAGCCAACATTATCAATCGTATTGGCCACAGGTTTTTGTGACATCATAAAATTCTTGAATATTAGATTATATATTATATAATGAGAATGTGTGTATGCTATCGGTATGTCACTCTGTCTGCAATAGCTAATACACTGCATCATCATCTAATCCCAACACAAGGCGATGAAACTTCATATGAGTTCTCTGACTCAATATCTGACATATTGGTGCAATTTAGTGTTCAAAGATCAAGGTCGACTATGCACTAACTATGCACACCTCTAGGTTACCCTTGCTTGAAAATCTTTTTACTTTTTCTTGCGAATGACACATGCAGAGATGTCTCTCCTGGTGTAATGGTCTTTGAAATGAAGCCATGGGAACTGAGGAGCATGCCACTATAAACATGCCAGAGTAGGCATTCATCTGTCTGCAGTGCAGTGTGCTCCTCATTTGGCAATCCCTTGTCTTTTGTGGTCCAACTGGCACACGGCGCAGATGGAGGATTCACTTCTAGATAGTGTCTGTCAGATTTATGGACCACTTCAGAATTGGGAGGTTTGTTCTCTCCTTTCATCCTAGTGACCCAGAATGACCACAGGCTTATGTCTGCTGTTTCCATCGATAGCCTTGGTTGGTACACACAAAGGACGGAATGAATGAATGAGGGAGAGAGAGGGGGGAGGGAGAAAGGGAGGCACAAGCTGAGAAACAGACAGTCTATGTAATTAATTAGTGTAGATTAAGATCTTTGGCTTCGTCTTAATACCAGTGAGGTTGAGAGTCGTTATGTGGGTAGACTGGTGGTGATGGTGGGGAGTATTCTAGAGAGTGCTACAAAATCTTAACTGTGTTGTTGTTGGACACAGTTTAGGGTTTGGATTAGCCTGACTTTCCCTGATTCCCTTTGCTGTGTTCATGTTCACAAACAGTTGCTGAGACTGTGTACAGTATGTAGAGCAGCAAATGATGGCTACGGTCACCATGTAGACAAATTATAGACAGGAGGCACTCAAAGACACTCAATCTGATATCAAAGCACTCTCCATTGAGAGTGTCACTTTGCATTTCACTGCCTGTACCTGTTTGACTAGTGACAAATAAACCCTCTTCTTGATCCTTGATTAGTAAATTAGTAAATTACATAGATAGATAATAAATGATTAGTAAATTACGTAGATAGATAATAAATTGGACAATAGCAACACTCAGGTTAATGAATAAAGTATAATACTAAACACTGTGACTACTGGAACCCTCAGGGGGATTTAGTGGACAAGATTTTGTTATTTATTTCTTTGCTCCATATGTTTTTTTTTTTTAGGTATCTTTGCTTTATTTTAGATACGATAAAGAGACAGGAAACCAAGGACAGAGATGGGATGATGACATCATCATACACATAGGTCCCCAGCCAGATTCAAAGCGAGGACAATGGTGACCATGGTTAACCCAGCCAGCTACCGTACCAATATGCCACTATGAATGATTGAATGAGGGATGTTATGCTATGTCACCAAAATATCAAGTCTTGTTTGTCAGATTTTCAGCATTGTTCAAGTTTACAAATGTTGACTCTGCCATCCAAAGCAGTGTGAAGTATAAGTTAAGTGGCGTATTTCATACCGCTGTTGGTATGAAATACGCCACTTATAATCTTCTTAATAGCTTTGTGGTACAAGTTGAACAAATCCTGCTCTCCTTCACACCCAGAATTCTAAACTCACCAAAACTAAGCAAATGCTGTTTGCAGGATGTTTTTATCCAAAGCATCTTACAGCCCCTGAGTACATTTTTTGAAAGGGTGACCTCAATTGAAAACAAACCCCTAATGCCAGCAGTGTTTAGTATACTTTATCCATTAACCTACAGTACACAGTGAATGGGAGTCTAATCGATTGCAATGTTGCTTGTATGCTTTAATTACCTGCCTAGCAATGCAGGGCCACATGATGACACGCTATACACTATAATTTACGTCAGCATGTCTACGTTTATTGTTAGTTTGCAAGTCCAATCAAGTAAGATACGGTATAATAATGTAGCTTAGTTGTAAAATGTGAACCAGTAAAAGTACGGGGAAAAGTATGATTTGGATCTGTGAAGTCACACACACAAATAACACATTATGATCAAACTTTTACAGACTGAGGTTAAAGCATATAATTTATTCTGCTGCATTCTTAATTATTTAGACCGGAACAGCCTTGTCAATGAGACTTTATTATGCAAGGAGCCCATTAGTGTGACATCAATTACCTTGCTAGTGATAATAACATTACATAACAAAATGACACGCTATTACCGAGCCAAATTACTAATTTCAGTTGAAGTGGAAATGTATCTATTACTTATGAGTGCATACTTTGTATTTTCTTCTTGGAGTAACAAAGTGATTGACATGGTATCATCCGCTGTTGTACTTTGTAGTCGTGCCAACACACAAGGCTAACAGCTTTGTTAAACCCTACACCTGCACTCCAAAAGCACTTCTTTGGTGAAGAGTGGCATTTCATCTGGGCATAATTTTGACTATATTAAGTAATCACTTTGGTCCTTGTTTTATAAGATGCAACACTCTACCTATGAAAACATAATATTATTTCACTTTGTGTTCATCTTTCTAAGAGTATGTTCCTCACTTGCATCACAAATAATCAAACCCTAGTGTACAGGTGAACTCTGGCCCACTTTGGTTACACTCATGAATACTTCATCTCGTCTGCCCACGTCCTGATGACAGAATCGTACATTACTTCTCCTTCTTATTTTGAAATATTTAAGATGCACTTGTTTCTACCAGGAACCCTTGCCTCAATCAGACAATCATGACTCCATATTTTACCAGTGCCCATCCCCCCATCTCCAATAGGGCTGTCCATGCCCTAACTGAACATTTTATTCAGCTTAGTTTGTATGCCAAAGAATTGCCAAAGTTACTGTACTCCCGTCTAAATGATGTCCAGCCCATTGCAACCAGTAATTGTCCAAGACAAACGCTGCATTACCTTAAATAACCTGAGTCAGCTTAAAGGGCTGTATTTGGACCAGCACATAAGTAACCCTAACCACATTTAGTGTTAATATGATGCCTTTAGTCTGTGTCGTTTCCTGCGCTGAGCCATACATAACCTTTACAGGAGAAAGGCTGAGAGGTTCATGTTTGTGTCTACACTCACTCACACACACACAACACACACACACGCACGCACGCACGCACGCACGCACTCACACACGCATGCACGCGCACGCACGCACGCACGCACGCACGCACGCACGCACGCACGCACGCACGCACGCACGCACGCACGCACGCACGCACGCACGCACACACACACACACACACACGCACGCACGCACACACGCACGCACGCACACACACCTACTCAGTGTGTCTGGGTCACCAGTGTCACCTCGTTAAGCACAGAACACGACGGACAGAAGAGCCACACTGGGACGCTAATCTGCTTTTCACTACTCACTTGTCAGTGTCCAAATAAAGCAAAGCCTTATGGGATTTAGAGAGGGAAATGCTTGTTTGCTCCCTGACCTCCCACTGTGACCGGGAGGATCTGGGACAAGGGGAGAATTGTCATTGGACAAGGAGACCAAGCAAGGTGGGGCTAAGCGGCCTATTGGAGGTGAAGTGGAACTGGGTTAGGCTTGTTGTCTGCTGCCTCTCGAAATAGCTCCCCTTTGGATAGTTGTTTTATTGTCATTTTGTTGTCTTAAAGGACCGCTCCACCCATCTTCAGCCTATCTTCATATAATGGGTCACTAATGCTCATTATAAAATGGCACCATTTCTGTCTACTCACTCTGTGTCTCAGAGGAGGGCTGTGGATAGGTCAGAAACATGCCTACAAGTGACATCATCAATGGGGATTCCAAGCTAATAAAAAGTACAGCATTTATCTTCCTGGAAAGGTAGCATGCTGAAATAGCAGCCATGCATTGTTCTTGCAATTGCTGCTGCAAAACATGCTTCAATGAGTTTTGCGTTGGCTTTTCTCATGTCCTCTTCACACTAGAATGATCAGATTCACGTTAAATATTGACAGAGTTGACCTTTAATAACTGTAGACATAGTGGTTGGAAGATCAATGCTTGTTCCATACATAGGGTGTGTTTACCAACATAAATATTGGACAATAAAAGAGACCAACCACCTGTTGCTAAGCCTCCAATCTTATTAGAAAAAATCTTTCTGCCTTTCCTACAGTGTTGTCAATTGTCAAACAAAGAATGGTGCCACACCCCTCTACCTGGCCTGCCAGGAGGGTCATCTGGAGGTCGTCCAGTACCTGGTCAAAGATTGTGGGTCGGAGCCATGCATCAGAGCCAATGATGGGATGACACCTCTGCATGCTGCTGCCCAGATGGGCCACAACACTGTAATCGTCTGGCTGGTATGTTGGAATAAATGGGAACTATTGTTAATTTCAACAACTGAAATAGTCTAATAAACTACTTAAATTACTCTACCCGGTCCATTGGTAGTCATGTGTTAGTGTCTGTCTGCAGTAACCTTGTTCCCATCTCCCATCTCACGAGGAGATAAAGCCTGGAAAAGAACTACTGCCAAAAGTGCCTAACCGGATGTTGTCCAACGCGCCAACCCACCAGACCTTCCTTTACTTTCGGTTAGACACTTTCAGCAGTAGCCCTTGTCCAGTAGTTGTTTGACAACAAGTTAGCCAATTACAACATGGCCATCCCTCCGGGTTATGGGATCAATATAGCCGGTGTGACCATAACTCTGGGTTATGGGAACCAGTCGAGAGAAGGAGACGCTTGTAAACACAATTCTCAGCAATGCCTAGTAATAGCCTGGTACTAATCTCTCAGATTCTGCAAACAGCAGAATCTTTTAGCACCATTGCCTTTAACATGTAATGTTGTTGTTAGTAGAGTATCTGGTCAAGCATGGTTTTTAAGACGAGTGGTTATTTTGTTCTCATTTTGTTGTCCTGTCTTTTACAGATGAGTTACACAGAAGTCAGTCTGGCTGACAGGGATGGTGATGGGGCCACACCCATGCACTTTGCAGCCAGTCGAGGCCATGCCAAGGTGCTGAGCTGGCTTTTGCTGCATGGTGGGGACATTGTCACAGACAACTGGGGTGGGACCCCGTTACATGATGCTGCAGAGAATGGCGAATTGGAGGTATTTGTGTGTTTGGTGTCATATTTAAGTGATATTAACCACTTGAACCCTAGCCTCCCTATTCTGGGGGGAACATTTAAGCTTTTAGATTTACAATTTTTGGCGAAGATATTTAATATAGAGCCAAAACAGGAGGGTCCCTAGTATAGAGCCCTGAGGGAATCCCGGTCAACTAAATATAGGGTTTAAGTGGTTAACTTTGGTAGGACCTTGAGTTGTGTATGGTGTATCTGGCCATCATTTAAGTCCAAAAACATCTTTATCTGTTTCTCTTTGTGCATCAGGAACAGCAATTATGCATTTTTGGAACACAGAAAACAGGAGCACCATAGCAATAGGATTTTGTAGGACTGGACATTCAATAATGATGAATGAAAATGTTTAGGATCTTTTAAATTTTTTTGACTGCAGACAGCATTATCACACTCTGTGCGATGCAAAATATACTTTTTCTTGCCACAGTACAGTTAGCCTAATGATTGCGGGTATCCAGTTATATTCAGTTTTGCATGACCGTCGTCTATTTTGAATAAATAGCCACCAGTGGTTTGTATTGCCCCTGTTAAAACCCACCGCTTTTACTTTTTGTCTCCGCCCGGCCGAATGTCTGAGACTATGTTTTCGCCTACATCCGTCCGTCCGTCTGTCCGTGTCACGTGTGTCAGTCCGTGAGCAGCTAATCTCCGGCACCGTTTGACTGATAGGCTTGAAACTTTGCACACACACTCCCAGTAGGCCACATTTTTTGCATGGGCCTAATGGGGGCGCTATAATCGGCCACTTCACGTTGTGGCCTATAACTCTTGAACCGTAGGTTGTACAGTAAAAAAAATGCAGATTGAGTTATGTCTGTTCAGAGAGCATTTCCAATTGATTGCTATAGCGCCCCACTTTAGCTAATTGGAGTAAAATATTTTTTTTGCCTCTTTGGCATAACCCTCTAACATTCTGTAAAGCGACTGGTTGGTTATGCCAGAATTGCGAAAAGTGGCGGAAGGAAGAATAAAATGACCAGATACAATATGGTACCTACACACTTTGTGCTTGGCCCCATAACAATAAGCTTAGTCGAGCTACCTCCTGACACTCCATAGATGCTGCCAAAACAAATTTAAAGTTCAAGATAATTTTCTTTGCCACACTAGAGAAATAGTTTTTAGTATATTGACAGGATTTCTCTATCATTTACATGCTTTCAAGTACACTTAAATTACAGTAAAATGAACACTCCAGATTTTACTGTGCAGTATCAAGCAGAAATAGCAATCTGGCTGACCTGTTCTCTCCATGTAGGCCTACTGTACTCTATTTTCAAACGTATGAAGCTGATTCCAAAATCCAGAAGGTGAAATCGATTCTCACAGTCATCCACACGTTTTTCCTTTATATCTTTTTCCCTACTCTTTCCCCCCCTATTTTCCACCTCTCCTCTCTCTCCCATATGCCTGTCACCTTCTTTCTCTCATCTCTCCAGTGTTGTCAGATTCTCGTGGTCAACGGCGTGGACCTGGCCATCAAAGACCAGGATGGCTTCTCTGCAGCGGACTTGGCAGTGTATAACGGCCATTCCCAGTGTGCCAAGTACCTGCACACGGTGGAGAATATGGTGAGATATAACGCCATGCCCAACACAGTAAAGTGTTAATTTAACTCAGAGAGCGTACAAATGTAACCAAATGGACCCATGATTCCATTTGGTTGTTAGTGGAGCCCACCGTCAAGCCCGCCGTCAAGTCGTTAGGATATGCGGTTGTCCAGAACCGCCGATCCGACCAATATGCCCGTGTATGGGCTTGCCAATATACATGGTATGGCCATACACTAATGACATCAGAGATCTCCATATATGGGCACAAAAGGGACATAGACAGACGGGTACAACGGGTACTCTGACAAAGCCCCCGACACTATGACTAAGACATGATATCGGTCTGATCGGTGGTGCGACGTAGGTGTGAGGGCCGCACAACGGCCTTGAAAATTTGCTTTACCATCTAGATGAAGCAGAAATTATCATGGTACTCTCCATATTAACTTTTTCAGAGTGTGGAAACAATTGTGGAAACAATTTCTTAAATGTTTCATGTATAAACACAATGGCTCAATTCACCAGTGGATTGACAATAGCGAATGCAATGATTAATTACTCTAATGCCAAAGACTTGGGGCGAGATGAGGAGAATTGGTCCTGCTGTTAGGGATTGGTTGGTTGGTTACATTTATATATGACTTTCACAGCAAGTGAAAGGCATATATTTCACTTGCTGTGGATTTCATCTTTGAAAGTAGACAAATGTTGTTGTTACAAATGCTTTATCACACCTGGAAAAAGCCAACCCCAACATCCCCCTTTTCTACAAAAATTACAAATAAAATGTGTATATACTGTATATATAAAAGGCAGGATAAAGATCTGTGGCTTTTTATTCTGCTTTTGAATTGCATCCAAAATCCTGAGCAAAGTGATCAAGATCATGTCAGCCTTTTTGACATGTGGGTCCTTTGTCACTTTTACTGTGATAGGATTTAATTCCTCAAGGCCTCAAACCTTAAAACTGCTTTGTGATATATTTTTCTGATGAGTGACAAAGGACCCACATGTCAGAAAGACTGTTATTGTCCTTTAACTGTATTTGAGTATATTAGCTATATACACCAAACTGAACAACTATTCACCCTTGGCCCTAGTCTCACAGCTCAAATGAAACTTTCTCTCTTTAATTATATGAACAGTGCAGCAAACAATACACCAATGACTGAACCAACACGTCTCCCAGTTGACACCAGTTTCTGCCTGCTAATGACAAGTGCTGTTGACACTCGCCATACTGTGACTCTCACGGCTCCAGTCCACCACAGGGGCCATGGTGCACTAGACAATGTACTGACAAATAACACGTATGCACTTCACTCCCTTGGGTGTGTGGGAAACATGTTTCCCCCATTTGCCTTAGCTCCACTGGGGCAAGTCGGCAGGTTGGGTTGCGTGCTGTGGAGGAAAAGCAAGAGGGCCCTAGAGCCTCATGTCATTAAAGCATATGGTAATTAAAACCCACAACGCAACTGTTCTCTTTGGGTGTATCATGTGGGATGGAGACAGAACAGAATGTCCATGCTCATGCTCTTGACACCTCTTCTGACACCTTTGTTAATGTACTAATATGGCAAATTGTGTACAAATTGACCTATAATGATACAGTTTACACTGTTTGTTAGCCACTTAAGTCCTATTCAAAAATAGCTTGTATCTGCTATAAATGAAGAAAAATAACTAAACGTTTGGAGAATGACAGTATGCCATGCCCAAAATAGGGACGTAAGTGGTTAATATGCATGGGATAATGAATGGTGAGCAGGTCATTGTTGAGAAATAAACCCTTTCAGGTTGATAAAGACTTTGTGTCAGGATCTAAACACAGGGTTTATATCTCAAGAATGACCTGTGCACCATTCATTATCCCGCTTATTACACAGAAATGTAAAGAAGCAATTCATAAATTGACACAAAATGTAACAACAAAATTATTTAATTGATTTGATTGATTGATTGATTGATTGATTGATTGATTGATTGATTGATTGATTGATTGATTAATTAATTAATTAATTGATTAATTGATTGGTAGGTTGATTCAGGTGCGTTGTCTCCGTCGGTATGTTAGCGTTCTCGGTCCAGGCACCCTAGGCTGCAATGCCAGCCTGACAGTGCGCCGCGGGTTCGACTCCCGTTCCCGACGACCTTTGCTGCGTGTCACCCCCCCATCTCTCTCCCCATTTCATGTCAGCCTACTTTCCCTATCCCTCTCTAAACAAAGGCATAAAAAGCCTCCAAAAAAATTATCTTTCATTAGTAGCGTTCTGTATTGAGGAAATAACAGACCACTCAATATTGTGATTGACCAATCAGTATTGAGCATTCAACCAAGCCGTGTAATAAAATGAAAGAACTGCAACACTCAAAGAGTTAAACTAATACTGATGGCTTTGTTATGCAACTGTTCATCACAAACAACCAATATTAAGGCTATTGCTTATATTCTGCATCTGTTCTAATCTGTACTCTTACTGTACATCTTTAATCATAATATCCATTTTCCGGCAGAGTGTGGAGCACCGCTTACTGTCCAGGGACGTTTCCACTGACCTGGAGTACAAGCAGCCCGACTCGGGGCTCTCGTCCCCGAACACCACCATGCCCCCAGCGAACCAGCCAGCCACTTTCATGCCCATTTGTTCGCCATCTGGCAACCTATCCGACTACGACTCAGCCAACTCCAGCCAGACCAGCACCGGAGAGAAGAAGTGCATCGCTCCAACCTCCCAGGCCCCTCCTACTCATACAGTCGCACATTCAGGTCAGGGTTTCACTAGTATAAGCCTGAATGAACAGCATGATTAGTGTATGTATGTATATATATATATTTGGGCATGTCATTATAGGCGAAAAGGTATAAAAAAGGCAATTCAACGTGCTGTGTGTGTGTGTGTGTGTGTGTGTGTGTGTGTGTGTGTGTGTGTGTGTGTGTGTGTGTGTGTGTGTGTGTGTGTGTGTGTGTGTGTGTGTGTGTGTGTGTGTGTGTGTGTGTGTGTGTGCGCGCGCGTGTGTGCGTGCGTGCGCGCGCGTGTGTGTGTGTACTATGTGCCCATGAGGATAGTAAAAGTGGGGGAAAAAATTAGTATGCAATAAGAAAAAGGGTACATTTCATGGTTAAAAAAGTGTGTCAGAGTTGGGGGTAAAGATTCAGCTTTGGGGTCTGTTTGTCCTTCTGTCCGTCTGTCAGTCCATCTATGAGCAACTACGGTAATCTCCGGCACCCATGGACTGAACGGCATGAAACTTTGCACCCAGTAGGCCGTGGAAGGACCTCTGTCCCAAAAAAATTTAAATCGCCCCCATGGTGACGCTATAACAGCCCGATTAATTTTCATTCCTATTTGCTATCATTGACTTCTAAAGTTTGTAGGCCCTGGGTAGCCAACCCAACCTGGCAGGGATATGCACTCTGAGGAGCGCACTTTTTAGCTAAAAATGTTTTTGTGTTGTTCTGTTTTTTATGAAAAATTGGATGTCCCCAGTCCCACATAGTAAGACAAATGTGTGTGTATGCGTGCACATCTATGTGTGCTGTATGTCTCTGTGTGCCATACTAATAACACCCTCTGTCATAAGAAGTCCTGTAATGCTGTCATTTGCATGGCACTGTTGGGGTATGTAGATAGATTAACCCACAATGGTGGGAACCTCTACTATTTATTGAAGTGGAGCAAATACCATGGGTGTAGTCGGCATTCTTTTCTACTGTGTGTACAGTTGCGTGCCTTTCTAGTGCTGCTCCCTAGTGGTCCATAGGCAGATGGTCTCCGTTTTGATGCAGAATAGGAACTTCATTGCAATTAACTGGCACATAACCTCACTAATACTTGAATAGTGAATTGTGTTAACTGAAATGAAGGTTAACTTTTCAATTATTTGGCTTACAGATTTAAGCTGAAATCCCCATGCTTTTGTCTAATACTATAGTATTAGTTTTGCACCTTTTTTTTATTGAATGACATACAGTTAAGTGTGTACAGTAGACTAAATTACATTGTAAATAGTTTCTGTTGTTGTTAAATTTCTGTTGTGTCCAACCAGCTATTTCCCAGATTACATCTTACCAACTAATGGTTTGAATTAAAAAAATCAACAATAACAATGGTCAAAATTAATTAATTAACATGCAACTACAAACATTATTTATCTACTATGCTGAGTGATGTCTACCTGGATGCTTTTCCAGGTGCATCGGATTCGGCCATTACAGACATGCAGGCCTACATGGACATGCTCAACCCAGACATCAATCCCAAGAAGGAGGAGTCTCCCTCAGCTGGTGACTCCAAGCTGCCCCCGCCACCGCCATTCCCACCCCCGCCTCCCCCAGAATCAATCCAGCCGCTCCCTCCACCTCCCTGCTACCCAGCACCACAGCCACCTCCTCCGGAGCAGGTTACAGATGAGTACCTGAAGGTCAAGAACAGCTTGCGACATGTGGACAACACCGGCAACAAGAAGGAGGTAAGAATAAGCAACACATAGAAGCAACACATCTGCATTGCAATGCCGTTTTCCTCATATAGAAGGAGATCTAGAAGAGGCAAAGAACATAATTACTGGATAGTTTTGTTCTTGTGTCATTTTACGGTATAAACACAATATGAAGACTTTTTGCTATAGTGAGTTTAGTCTCAAACAAAAGGCTGGTTCATGGCCCAGACCGCTGGCCTGGTGGTCCGGGCACCTAGGCTCCATTGCAGCCTGACAGCGTGTCACGGGTTTGAGTCCCTATCCCGACGACCTTTGCTGCGTGTCACTCCCTGTATCTCTCTCCCCATTTCCTGTCTATGTACTGTATAATAAAGTATAATCTTGAAAAAAGTCTGGTTCATTTGCATACTAAGTACAGATTAAGTTAAGAACATTTTGCCTAAAAATATTCATGCAACATTTTTCTGCTCACAACAATGCGCGAAGTCAAGGCATGTAAATGTTGATTCTCTTGCTGTCCACATTTTTTAATTGTCTCAAAGTGCCAAATTTTCACTGCAAATTATGTAATATAGTCCACTCCTAAAAACTCCTACGAACAAGGCTGTTTGGGTCCAGAGGGATTACAATTACAATTTAGGCATTTAGGAAATGCTCTTATGCAGAACAACTTACAAAGTCCAAGTAAACATCATGAACTCTAATAGTCAGCCAACAACAGGTAAATATTGTGCCAAGAAAACAAAAGCTACAAAGTAACTAGGATAGCAGGTAGACATCAAAACTAATATCTTGGCCTGGACCGCTGGCGTAGCGGTCCAGGCACCCAGGCTTCTATGTACAGTAGCCTGACAGCGTGTCGCGGGTTCGAGTCCCGATCTCGACGGCCTTTGCTGCGTGTCACTCCCCATCTCTCTCCCCATTTCCTGTCAGCCTACTGTTCTATCCAGAAGAAAGGTATAAAAAGCCCAAAATGTATTAACAATAACTAGCATCTGTCTAAATGAAGTACTGTGGGTGGTTCATAGCTGAATGGGTAGAGAGGCTGTCTGGGAAACAGAAGGTCTCTGGTTTGCTGCCGGTCCTGGCCGTGTGTTGAAGTGTCCCGAGCAAGACAGTTAACCCCTAACTGCTCCCCCCGAGCGCTCATCATAACCATCTGAGCAGCCATCAGCTGGGTGAAGCTGAAATTTAATTTCCCCCGCAGGACTAACAAAGGTCTCCCTCCCACTCTATTTAAATAACATAATATATTTGGACAAGCAAAAAGGATACAGTAAATCTATCTAAATAATGTACCTATAGCATTAGCCCTGGTTCAGAGCGTTAGTGACTTCGCTCTAACGCCCTGGAAGACCCCTCGCTCTGCGCATGTACAAGGAATTCCACTGCCCTGCCAGCGCTCAAGAGTAGTGAAAATAAACAAAACCATTTCGCTACTCACCGAAGCAAAGGCTGTTTTGTGTTGTTGAAAGTCTATTCTCCGCACTGGGGAGCCTCTCAGCACCCCACCTACTCTGTAAAATACACTTTTTGGGCAGAAGATAAAATATGTCAGCGAGATTTTTTTGGTTAATGGTAAGTTCAAATCCTCCAGATCTGTAGAGGGCACTGTGGAGTAAATACAATTTATTTCCATCTCGCTGACATATTTTATTTTTTGCCCAAAAAGTGTATTTTACAGAGTAGGTGGGGTGCTGAGAGGCTCCCCAGTGCGGAGAATAGACTTTCAACAACACAAAACAACCTTTGCTTCGGTGAGTAGCGAAATGGTTTTGTTTATTTTCACTACTCTTGAGCGCTGGTAGGGCAGTGGAATTCCTTGTACATGCGCAGAGCGAGGGGTCTTCCAGGGCGTTAGAGCGAAGTCACTAACGCTCTGAACCAGGGCTACTATAGCATACACTATGTGACCAAGACTGATACAAAGAATTTTCCTGACACAGCACTAACCCGTTTGGTTGATGTTGCCATCTACCAATGACCCTTGCCTCTCAGCATGGTGGTGGATGAGAAGAAAACTGCTCACAATGGAGTTATTGTCCTAGCACGTTTAATGAGGACAGCGGAGACACTCATTACAAAGACAGGCCTCTGAGTTGGCCTAAACAATGAGTGTTGTGATGGGCCTGTTGCTAATTTCACTAATTACTGAGGGCTCAGATTAGTTTTGAAGTATGTTTCGGGATCCCACTGGAACTCTCAATTTAACAAGAGCCCTAGCATTGAGCCCTAGCATCCCTATTATGGGGGAACATTTGTTTAAAATAGCAGATCTACAAGCTCGCAATGTGACACGTTGTGAGCTTGTATATCGATTGGTTATTTTCAGTGAAGAGATTTGGTGTAGAAGGAAACAAGAGCAGACCAAGTACAGAGCTAACTCAGTTCCGTTTTTACTAAGTATAGAGAAGTATTAAGTGGTTATCCATCCCAGGTGAGAAGCTGCACAGAGAGCTGCTTTGTTCAGGATCAAAACAATCATAAGAGGATAGCTTTGCTTGCTCCCTGCTTTACATTGATACTGTTCAATGTAAGTAACTGCTGCAACTGTGCAGTGCCCCTCTGTTGCCATGGTGTGTCTCCAAGCTGAGGTTGAGTTGTAACGTTGTGTTGCAACGTTGTGTGTGTGTGTGTGTGTGTGTGTGTGTGTGTGTGTGTGTGTGTGTGTGTGTGTGTGTGTGTGTGTGTGTGTGTGTGTGTGTGTGTGTGTGTGTGTGTGTGTGTGTGTGAGACTTGTGCGTGCGTGCGTGCATGCGCTCGTGTGTGGGGTAGGGGTTTTAATAAGAGACCCTCGGCCCACACACATACTGCTTTTCCAATGCATTGAACTGTCCTGAACCACCTTGATTAGCTTCATTTTCCACTGTAGATAGAAACTATCTCTATTTTACCAATATATTCTAACAACTACAAAAGTGTGCTCTTCAGAGCACTGATCTCCGTCAGGCCATGTTGCCAAGGCTGTGTGACTCCCCCACCCTGTCTTTTTTTCTGCACCCAGGTTACTAGCTCAGGGCGCGCCCTCATTAACAATTTAACAAATTGCTGCCTCCCCTTGGGACACACACACACACACAGACACACACACACACACACACACACACACACACACACACACACACACACACACACACACACACACACACACACACACACACACACACACACACACACACACACACACACACGCAATCACACAGAATAAAGATCTGCTGTGCACTATATACGTAGGGAAAAGCAATCTGCCTTGGTTGCCATAGTAACAGTGGCAACGTAACCCCATCCTGAGATCCAACTGATCAGATCTAACCAGACCAATCTCACCTCCTGCTTAATAGAGCCTGGTGTGAAATGGTTATTTAAAAAAAAACAACTTATTTTTCATCATAAGGGTGTTTTGGTTCAAATAAGTGTTAAATTGCTCTACTACATTACGATAGCAATAATTGCTATTGAGTGTTTGTGCAATAACAGGGGTCTCCATGTCTCTTCAGCTGTTTACATTTTCAGGTTGGGATACCAAATTTATCCAATCATGAGCGAGAACTCATAAAGAAGACAGGATAAACATGTGAAATTGGAAGTGATGACCCAAAATAAATGAACAGACTAAATATGAACTGGAACACTAGATGATAAATGATTTTTGTGGGGTTCTCTCTCCTGATTGAATGACATTTGTTGTAACCCACCTGCATTTATTTTCTGTTTACTAAAGAGCTGGAGAGACAGGGAGAACCCTGTTACTGAACAAACACGCTATAGCAATGATTACTATCTGAATGTAGAGCTTTAACTTTTTAACAAAACCCTTTTTCAATGTATACAGTGATATATAGTACTAAACTCTGATGAATGAGGGTGTGATTGGGTAAAAAGCTGGGAGGCTTGGTCATGTTTTGTAGTGGCTCTGTATACTTGTACCTGTCACCATCACCATGTGCGCGTGCTTGCACACACACACACACATACACATACACATACACATACACATACACATACACATACACATACACATACACATGCACATGCACGCACACGCACGCCTTGGGAACACACATACAGAGTAAATGTACACATACATGCACTCATTTGTCTTTTTGCCTTGTGGCTGGTCAACCAGCGTGTGTGTGGGCAGACCATGCAAAGAACTGCACAGTAAAAGTCTATTTGGTTACAGTTGTACATCATGCCCAATTTATGTAATTTATAGAAATCACAATGCCTTGCTTCCGCAACATGAGCTTCCAGACCTGCTATTTTCGGTACATGACACCATCGTACGATGAAGTATAAATCGGGCTTCAGAGTTACAAAAGAATAAATTAACACTGAGGATTTAACTGTGTAGACTCTGAACTTTTAAACCCCAAAAACGTAAATACTTATACCACTATATGCCGTGTATGATGTAACAGCCAAATGCCCTGTGAATATGGTCAATTCACAGGTTCACAAGTTCACGATGCTGTATTCGCAAATGGGAATCTTTACACAAGTAATCCACTGAGTTTGGGTCAGCTGTTGGGTGATGGCATACTTTGCATAAGAAGCCACTGGGCGGGGTTTGCCAGTAGTTGGTTGGTTGGTCAGCCAGCGGGGCCGACCATGATGTCATCATCACCGCGGCGACTGGCCAATAGGTTATTGATGAGGTCCTGTGGGTAAAGTGAGAGGACAGGTATAGAATGACAGGTGTAGTGCTGCTGAGCCAGAGAGGGGGAGGTGACTGTTTTAGGATCTGGTGACAGACAGACCGCCCTCTCTCTCTCTTTCTGTGCGTGTGCAACCTCTGAGCTTTTCGCTGAAGATCTGTGAAGGCCAGAGGAGTGCAGCGTAAGAGGGATGTGTTAACATTAAGGTAAGGTGCTAACGGGAGCGTGAGGACTTTTCTGTTGGGAGATCTGTAGTTATGGCTGGGATGTAACATAGCACTTTGGGCTGTACGAGCCGGTCCAAGGCGGTTTGGAGGCTTTGAGTTGCGTTTTCTGCAGCTTAACTTTAATGGTAGCTCTACGCACTGTACTCACTGACAACAACATGTTAGCAACATTGTAAGAAATTACCATAAATGTACGTACTCTTTACGTAATCTTTATGGTTGTATCATTTCTTGCAATGTTGTTAACTTTTTGGGTAGGAGGCTAGGTAGTTGTGCCGTAGATATTATTCAGTGGACACCTTCTCTTTTACAACAGATCTTTTGACAGGTAAACACAGCTGAAGGTAATAACATTAGCTGTATGTGTTCATGCTGGCACATAGAAACAAAATGAAAACACACTTACAACTAGAAAATGTGCTCCTCGGAGCACAGGTCTCCGCCAGGTCAGGAAGTTGTAATAGAGGTTGTGTTGTCACAGTACGTCCTGCGAAGCTTAGCCAATGGTGCCGGAGATTAGGTGTTCACAGACGGACGGACGGACACACACACGGACAGACGGAGGGTAAAACATACTCTCCACCATGCCTTCGGCCTGGCGGAGACAATTAACATTATTACAGTACCTTCGGCTGCTTTTCGCCATCAAAATGTCTTCTATGAGAAGGGATGTTGCCGTTGCAACGGAATTTGCAACTTAGAATGTTAATGTGTTGTCGGGAGTTGTGTTTTCCTTAGTATATATATATTATATATGCTTTTAGATGTATGTAAAGTTTCATTTTGTACAAACTAACGTGCTGTATATGCCTTATGTTACTTTTGAGGCGTACGCTGCAAGTCACATGCAAATGCACAGAATTTGAATCATTGATATACTCCAGTGAAGCAGCCGCACCCTAGCTAGACAGAATTTGTTCCTCTTGTAAAAGCCCCATTCTGCAAGAAACTAACAATCACATTATGCTGACTATATATGCTGCTATAATGTGTGTGTGTGTGTGTGTGTGTGTGTGTGTGTGTGAGTGTGAGTGTGAGTGTGAGTGTGAGTGTGAGTGTGAGTGTGTGTGTGTGTGTGTGTGTGTGTGTGTGTGTGTGTGTGTGTGTGTGTGTGTGTGTGTGTGTGTGTGTGTGTGTGTGTGTGTGTGTGTGTGTGTGTGTGTGTGTGTGTGTGTGCATGAATGTGTCTGTCTGTCTGTCTGTCTGTGTGTTTGTGAGCTAAAAGTGCTTTCATACACTAGCTATTGTTGGCCCACCTCCCTTGAGGATGACAATCCAACCATCTGTAGCGCTTGCCTACTCGCATTACCTTTTAGTCTCCTGCACACTCATGAGGGACTATTCTCTTTGACAGCTGACATGAGTCAACAAAACAGATAAAGGTTCATAAGAGAGCTAAGAACATGATGCTACAAAAGGAAGGGAGGGGTCAGGGGTGAGCTGTCAATTATTTCCGCTCATGGTGACATTATATCTCAGACCTCTGACAACTGCTCTGATGTCTGAAGCGCTTGTCTGCCTCTCAACAGAAGCCATGCACAGGGCTTAACAAATTTAAATTACTGCATTTGCCAAGGACGATGCTAATCTGTGCCTTTGAAAGGCAAAGTAATTATTATTATTATTAAGATAACCTAGGCTGCTGGGCAATATACGGTATTTCGCTCTGCTTAAAAATAACAAAATAAAAAATATTTAATATGCATACTTCATGTTTACATTTAAGATATTTTGGTGACGGGCATCTGTGAAAACAATACCTGTGAAGAAAAGTGGGCGCAAGCCAACCATCCTTGAGCCGAGTCCATGCAAATGTCTTTTTGCTTAGGAAAATGTATCCACAGATTGTGTGCTCACAAGTTCAACAGAGCACACACAATTCTTACCCTTATTTTACATTTTTGGTCAAATCTCTTCCACATCTAGCATTTTTTTGCAATATGTATACTTTTGGCTGCCCTGCTGCAGCATTAGTGTATATTTTGTATATTCCGGTTGCTAATATATTCATATATTTTGTATATCCTTGTATATTTTTGGTATACTATTATATATACAGTACATATATTTCTGGTTTCAACATATAATTTTAATATGTATAGTTATATACACTGTTTTGCACCCATAGTTATTTTTGAATTCTTCTACACTTACTGTACAGTACACACTGTACACAATTTAGGTAGGGACAAGTAGGACGGTATTAATCCTCGAGGAGAAATGAAGATGTTATATTAGCTCACATTAACAAAACAAGAAGGAAATAGATGTTTAAAAACACAAAATAATACAGTACAAAAAACAGTCCGAACAGTACTAAAACAGTCCCCAGCTTGATCGAGCCAGCCGGAGGAGAATTTGTACACTCTTAGATCTTTTTTAGCAGTAACTTTATTACTATTGCTGCAAACGTTTTATACTTATTATAATTATTATAATTTGTTTTACTATATCTTGTTTTGTTTTATATACATTGTTAGGTTGGCACAGTCTGCTACAGAGAATGTCACACCAACATTTCACTTCACATACTTGTATGAATGAGTGACAAATAAACGTTCTTGAATCATGAGATGGGAGAAAGTCGTGTGATGCTGGTTTGATGTAAATATATATGAAACATTTCAATGAATCTCAGCCATTGTGTCCTTAAGGGTATATCACGTGTCCTTGTAGACCTTGTAAGGCAAGGTCTCTCGACTGAATCTGCAACACAACCCGAACTTTGCATTGAACAAGAAGTTTGGTTCTCAGCCACCGCTCTAAAAGAACTACGGTCAAGACAAGACCAATCTCAGGTCTCTTGTTCTTTTAAACAACAGAGGATCAAGATACAGTAGTGCTCAGAGCAGGAAAGTGAGAGCGCTCAATGTGAGAGGGCAAGTTACTGATCTCCGACTCCTAGTGTGAGGTTATAAGGGTCTCTCTTACACTGGATTAAAAGCCACATGTGGATTCTTACTTTCTGCTTAACCATGCAATATTAATTCCAATGTGTTCATACAGCTGAATAAAAGGTTATCCTCAGGTCAGTCTAATAAAGCTGATTTGTGGTCACATGAGATGGCTGATCTTAGCTACATAAGCTACTAAGTATAAACCCTTATACAATGTTTCCAACAGTAAACTATGAATGCTACAGTATATCTCTGAGCAACAACGTAATAGATAGTTGGAATTGTGAATGGTGACACTTTTTGTTTCGCCTTGGGGGGTATGGTGTGTGTGGGGGTGGGTATGGGACCCCCATCTTCCATACCAGTGGTTCCCAAAACTTTTAGCACAGGACTCAAATTTGATGTCTCCCAAAGTAGTGAAAATAGCAGTGAAAATAGTGAATATAGATAGGAATCTGTCTGAAATTCAGCCATAACCTTATATTTAGGACCACATATTGAAGTGGCCCAATTTGGAATTTAAAATATCAGATTCCAGTGTCGTTTCTGCTTTTCACACAGACCTGAATCTATAAAAGGGATTTTGGCCACCTTCCATGACAACAGTGTAAACATAACCTAACTTATATTGCCTTCCTCTGTCTTTCTTCGTAGTTCGTACGCTCTCTTTTTTGTCTCTCTCCAGTGAACTGGAGAATTTTTTATCAAATAAAGCAAAATTGTAAAGAATCTTTCTTGTTTTAATTTTTTCATCTCTTGTGCAGCTGCGTCGTGTGGACTCCAACAGGAAGTCAAGAAGCTTCAGTAAGCAGCCCAGCACTGGGGATTACTACAAGACACTGGGCAGTGACACGGCTGAACCGGGCGGGTGCAAGAGCATGGCGCCCAACGAGGAGGTAGATCATGACCCTATTGTTTTATCACACACAAGAGGACACTATCGGCCTGGACCGCTGGCGTAGCGGTCCAGGCACCTAGGCTCTTTGTAGCCTGACAGCATGTCGCGGGTTTGACTCCCGATCCCGACGGCCTTTGCTGCATGTCACTCCCCTTCTCTCTCCCCCATTTCCTGTCAGCCTACTGTCCTGTCATATAAAGGCATAAAAGCCCC
This sequence comes from Gymnoscopelus braueri, assembly GCF_963280865.1. NCBI lineage: Eukaryota > Metazoa > Chordata > Actinopteri > Myctophiformes > Myctophidae > Gymnoscopelus > Gymnoscopelus braueri. Next base: position 19,147,198 of record NC_137614.1, read on the forward strand.
AAAAACAAATCTTTAAAACAAAGAGGACACTATCACTGAAAGAAAAAAGCCAAATTCCCTATTTTCTTACTTTTGATACATTTTGGACATTTTAGAGGTGTGTGTGTGTGTGTGTGTGTGTGTGTGTGTGTGTGTGTGTGTGTGTGTGTGTGTGTGTGTGTGTGTGTGTGTGTGTGTGTGTGTGTGTGTGCGCGCGCGTGTGTGTGTGTGTGTCACAGAGAGCCACAAAAAATAGCACTGCTTTACTGCATTACTTATTCAACTTTTTAAGCTGTGTGTTTTAGTATGATACGCTAGCTTGCTTGTACTACACATAAAGCCTCAGGGAGTTACATCACCTTGCATCCTCTTGTGCTTTTTGTGTACCGCACCTGATGCAAACTGCAGCCTCATTTCCATGGACTCCATGGAGACTTGAGTCTCCAAACCATTGTACAAACACATGCTACTTAGGACAAAAGGAAAGGAAATGGACAATGACAAGTCCTAAAATGACAACTGACACGGAATCTGAACATTAGATATATGCACTATACTGGAAGACTTAAGTCTGTTAACAGTGAGTTAAAGCACTGTGATAGGTTTGGCATATTGGTTGTAGTTACCATGCCATGATATATTTCTCCTCATTAACTTATATTGCGCAACAAAACAGGCCTTGTGCAAAAACTTAAATACATTTTCAAATGTAACATAAATAGATGATAAACTAACAATATTGGTGCATTACAGAAGTCAAAATTGTCACCAAATTAAAATAATATATATCCTTTTGCTATTTTCCCCCCTGGAACCTTTTGGAATTCCACCTGTTTGCTGGTACATACCAGTACACAGTGTTGCACAAATCAAAAACACCCCAGTGCTCCAGAGTCCCTCGGGGGGTGTTCTTATAATCTCATGGGTATCAGTGGCAGGGGTTAGGGGCTTGTTCTATGGCCACGCTGGGGTGTAATCTATATTGATCCAATTAAAGGCGGTGGCAGGGGCCCCTCCCGGTCTCAGAGGAACACTACCAGATGGTCCCAGCTAATCAAACGGCAGCACGGGCCGGCACGTGCCCCGCCCCGCCCCACCCCACCCCTACAACTCACTGGGGGATTGAGCAAGGGAAGTGAGATCCACAATGACGAGCACGCGTCTGAAGAATAAAAGGAGAGGGCGGAGCGGGATGGGGAGGGACTGGGGGGAAGGGGGTTAAATGTCACGGCCCATTAATTCACTACCAGCTGTGTTACAGCACACTTGGAAAGTGTGTCAGACGCGTGTGTATGTGTGGGGCACTATCAATTGCAGGGCAGATGGCTGCGGTTCCATTATTTCCCCCTAGAGATCCAGATTATGCCGTATTAGCTCCATTATTAAGGATGGGGCTGTTATGTCTTTGTGGGTTGATAAAGGACAGCAGGGAACAGAGGGAGGACCGCTCTAATAGGCCTATCGTTATAGTGTCACAATACATCTGTCACCCACACTACCAGCTTCAGTACAACAATGTTAGACCATTAACAGCTCAGCTTGACTATGACTTTTGACTGGACGATGCAGGCAGGCATGCTCAAATCAAATCTGTCAAGGAATGTGAACAAAAGAGATGTCTTGACACTTGGCATAAGGGCGGTTTATCTTTGAATGTTTAACATAAGAAATACAGTGGAGGTTTTCCTGTTGTGAGTTGTACATTTCAAATGAATTTAAACTGTTATTTGATTTATTAATTTGAAAGTCGTCAACTCCAGCTCCCTCTAGTTTATGTGAAAAAGATGATTTTGTCAAATGATGTAAGGTAATATATTTGAATAGTATGAGTGCATCTGATTCTGAGCCAAATAAATGTACATGATTTTACATCCATCTCATCGTAAGCAATACAAACACCTACTTGTCATAATAAACACACCAGGCAAGTCAGACAGTTGTCCGGTTTGGTTCGCCTGTGTTTTGGCTCTTGGTTTATTTTGTGAAGGATGTCATATTAACTGTAAGGTTTTTCCACTCTTGCTCGACCAGGGCTCTGTCCTAGCGGAGGAACCTAATGGCAGTGCCGCTCCCAGCGCTGAGAACGGCACCATGGATGAACTGGCCCCGCCGCCACCACCACCTCCTCCTCCCCCGCTCCCTCCCAGCAATCCTACGCCAACTCCGCCCCCTCCCCCTCCGTTGCCCCCGGAGACACCCGCTACAACCTCTCAACAGCCCGCTTTCAGCAACGAACGACGCCTGTCTGCCTCTTCAGGAAGTGAGTGTGTCCTTGGTAGCTGTAACTGCTTTCCAGTCCTTACGATTCTCAGTCCTCTCTCTTTTTTCATCCTTTCCACTTTTTCCATTTTCGTCTAAGAGTCTACTTTCATTCCAGTGTGTGAAAGAAAACGCTGGACTGTTTTGAACCACAAAGTACACTCATGATTTTACTCTAAGAGTACACTCTGCCCCACACAATTAATAGTGCAATATGCTATGTGACACATATTTCTATGCAATAATTCCTGGAAAGCCAAGTTCCTGCTATGAATCGGAAACTGTGTTATCTCACTGAGAACAGAGGAGATGAGTCTAGGCCTAGCGTCCCAAATAAGTGATTATAAATTAATGCCATGAAGGCTACCGTTACCCTGAGAACTGGTTTAGTGTTCATCCATTTCCTTAAGTGCCCCTCTGACCCAGCCGACACTACACGTGGTTTATACAGTAGACTGTCCCAGTTTACAAAAGAAAGTACTTTTTTAGGTGGAAAACATTCAGTATGAAGATATACAGTACCATATTTCATATGGCTGTGAGAATAGACTTTATCTAAGTGCTTTTGAATTGCCAATGGAAGAAAAACAGACACATTCTCCTATACAGGTATGTCCTGTTGCTTACATCATTGGCAATATGACACTCACCTGCATGACTTGTACGTACAGTACTAGCACACATTAATCTTGCTTGTCTTTCACACTTCACTGGTGCTAATCTTCTATTCCCTGCTCCGTCTCTACACCTCCACCTCCATCTCTCTGTGTCTTTTTTACCACCGTCTGTCTCTCCCTGCTGCGGCTCTGTGAAGGCGGAGGTCTTCTCTCCGCCTCTCAGGCAGAGGGAGGTTCACAAAGACAGACGAATAGTAAGTACTTATCTACTCTAAAAGTATTCCGTCCAGTCAGCTTAACAAACCTAATATAACGAGGGAAGGATTCCTTTATCCTGCCCTGTAGTTCCGTGAGCTGATCCTATCATATATTAAAATTGCCTAATGGGCCGGCGGGCCCGCAATGTGTCCAAGAAATGTGGTGCTGATAGGTCCCGCAGTTTGCAAGATTACCTCCACACCGAAAGACACACCGACTGACTGCTTGGAGACAGCTAGACCCCAACAAATCCATGGTGTATAATGTATATTACGTCAGATATTATATACATACTGTATACATTTCAAGATCATTTGTAAGATATATCAGCAATTTAGTAGTTCTATCAGAAGTTTATTTTTCAAAGTGCTTCTCACTCTTCATCCATTTGACTGTGTTTTGGACGCACCTGTTGCCTTATGATAGAGAAGTGATAAAACACTAAACAACAACAACAAAACAGGGGTATACGCAGCTAATTTCCTGGTTGATGTAACAGTAGTAACCCGGCAATAAACGGTCAGTACTCATAAAATAGCTGATGGTTGATAATGATTTACAACTCAAATAGCTATTGAGGATCGCCAGACACACCAGGTGCTTCATTGAAAGCAGTGCAGTAATAATTTAGCTAACAGCAATTCAACAACAAAGAAGTGCATGATTACACTTCCTCATTAAGCATCTCTATCCTAAAGGAAGAATACTGTATTGGATTTGTATATCCTTTCAGTGCAGTTCCTAACAGATGCAGGGTTTTAACTGCTTCAAGCTTTGGATCCTAAAGGTTTTGTGGTGCGAATGTGGCCTCATCACGAAGGGCTATTTGTCAAATGTTCTCCACCTGTCACAGCTCAGCCACCACCCTACTATGTACAGTAACTGCTCTTCTGGCAGCTTGCTCAGTCCACACCCTTATCCCAAACAGAATGAGGTTCATACACACTTACTTTGCATGCACTCTCATTATACACACACACACATCAACCTTGTATATGCAGACAAACGTATTATTAAAATGTATACGCACAAAGGGTGTACAAATGTCAAAATTATACTTTCTCCGTATTCCAAACACATCTAGAGATTGATTTGGGAAGTCAAGCGGTGCTGTTACTCTGAAAAGAAGATTTGCCAGGGAAAAACGGGTAGGCTATAACATTGTAATAATACTGTAGATTTATATTTTAGTAATGTGTGTAATATTGTGCATCTGTATGTGATCCCTTTATTATTGTGATGGGCAAATGGGCAATATTGGCATCTATTGGAAATATTTTAGACAAAGACAATTTAGACAAAAAACTACAAATGTACTGTATATTGACCATGGAAATACAAACAAATACAAAAAACATTGTGTAGTTTAAAATATAAACAGTGAGCAAAGTGCATGTTCTACTACTTTAAGTAAAACATGTGTAAAGTTAAGTAGCTGTGATAAGCTGTGGATATAACTGAGGATATTTATAGCACTGTCACTGTTCAGTGTCTGGTACAACCGGCAGAGTGTGTGTGTGTGTGTGTGTGTGTGTGTGTGTGTGTGTGTGTGTGTGTGTGTGTGTGTGTGTGTGTGTGTGTGTGTGTGTGTGTGTGTGTGTGTGTGTGTGTGTGTGTGTGTGTGTGTGTGTGTGTGTGTGTTTCTGGTGGGGGGTCGTCGATCATTAGGCTATTAGCCTCCCTCGCTGACTGAGGACTCTCTTGTGTTAATCTGCTGATTGTGGGGCAAGAGGTTGAGAGGAGGAGGCGGGGTGAGATGAGGTGCAAAAGGAGGGGATGAGCCGTGTGTGTGTGTGTGTGTGTGTGTGTGTGTGTGTGTGTGTGTGTGTGTGTGTGTGTGTGTGTGTGTGTGTGTGTGTGTGTGTGTGTGTGTGTGTGTGTGTGTGTGTGTGTGTGAGTGTGTGTGCACTTGCATGAGTGTCAGATTAATGAGCGTTGCATAGGCGACAAAAGCAGGGAAGTGTGTGTGTAAGGTTACAGAAAAGACAGGGATTGGAGGATGAACGTTTGTGTCTTAACGGGTCTACACCATGCATTTAAAAAATATATTTCATATTTCATATCATATTGTTTATGTCCTTCAAACGTTTTTCAAAAGGTTTGAGCCTAAATCAAGCCTCAGATATACTCATTCCAACCAACTTCTCTCTGGCTTATAAAGCACTTTCCCCTGCAATACCACATTGTCCTTATTTGCCACGTGGCGCTATTGAGCCAGTTTGTATGCATGTTATCTCCTGGTTCTGTGTGGAAAAAGTAAAAAAAAAAAAACGCATGTCGCATGTGACATCACAGGCGGGGGCAAATCAGTTGGCCTGTTTTGAGACCAATTTATATAGATATGCTGTGAAAGCCTGAGTGCTCAAACTTGGGTATTTTTGGGGATAGAAGAGAGGTAGGGGAGATCAAAAACACAAAAAAGAAGGAAAAGTTAAAATTCATGGTGTAGCTCCTTTAATACATCCATGCTTGCGTGTGTGTCTCAGGTATGTATACTGCATGGCTTGCAACTATGAGCGTGTGTGTGTGTGTGTGTGTGTGTGTGTGTGTGTGTGTGTGTGTGTGTGTGTGTGTGTGTGTGTGTGTGTGTGTGTGTGTGTGTGTGTGTGTGTGTGTGTGTGTGTGTGTGTGTGTGTGTGTGTGTGTGTGTGTGTGTGTGTGTGCGCGTGCGCGCAGGCGTGCACAGTGCGTGTTTGAATGAGTTAATTCCACCCGGCTAGCCAATTGTCCACTGTCACTACCACTTACCAGTGATTCCTTTAGACTTCCCCCAACTGTGCTAATGGAAAGCTGTTCTCTATGTCTTCACTAGAGTCCCAGCCGGGTAGAACCAGGCAGGACACGCACAGCTAGAAAGACACACAGAGGGGGGAATAGAGAGAGAGAAAAAGAGAGAGAGTGTGTGTGTGTGTGTGTGTGTGTGTGTGTGTGTGTGTGTGAGAGAGAGTGTGAGTGTGTGTGGTGGGGGGGGGGCTGGCGGGCAGTGAGGCTTTGTCCAACTACTGCACACCACTGTGGTCCCCTGATGGTGAACGTTTGTTCGGGAGCCTCTTTTGTCCTTCTGAATTCACCACGTAGAAAATGAGCCACCGATAGCAGGAGACTGAGGCAGTTTTGTCCACCGGAGTTTTACAGCGTATTAAAGCAGGTGAGGTAGCCTCTGGCACATTGGTTTGTTGGGAATACACCGGTGCGAAGCTTTGTTGAGAAATTGAGCTCTACTTCGTGCAGTAGTACTTTACATAGTTGCCGTTTGGAATTCCTTTCAAATGTCAGTATTTGAAATTATGATATTATTGGATACCGTTTTGTATTTTGGTGTTAAATATTGATAGAGAAATGCCGTCCTGTGTAAGATTCTTTCTGAGTGTATTCATATTTAAAGAATCCAATGCTAATTTCATTGAAGAGTGTAATATGATCAATGGGTACCTCTGTTGTTTTGAAACATGTTACCTTTGTAATAGAACACATTTGGTGCATACTGATACACCAGTGAGCAATGTGTCCCAGGCGGTTCAAGTGTGGAGGGCCAAGCAAGGACCCTACCTGTTGGTTTTTGGTACCCAATTGCTACTCCCTGTACGTTACTATTTCTTATTCTTAGTTGTATCTCTTTTTGTCCAATATTTTATACTGTGGTAATACCATGACAACTGAATTTACCTCATTCGATTAATGTGTCTGTCTGTCTGTCTGTCTGTCTGTCTGTCTGTCTGTCTGTCTGTCTGTCTGTCTGTCTACTGTAATGCATGCAAACCCATGAGATCTCATGAATGTTGGTGCCATGTGTTTGATGCATCCCTAAATGGAGGCTCCTGTATGATTTTGGCAACCCTATACACAAAGTGCCTTTTGTTATGGCATTAACAAAAGAGCCACAGTGGAAATCAGCCTGATTCTAAAGATTTATTCTGTAAGCAGATTAGGAACGGTGGTTGATATTAAATATCAGATTTTACATCAGGTTTTGTGCTAAAAGCTGGGCAAGGTTTGGTTACATGTATCTATTGTGAGTTTTGGAAGAATTGTGCCCTTTGTTTGGGGTCACTGTTGTGTATTAATTTAGATTTGGCACCTCGACCATTTTGTTTATCCAATACATTGCAACTGTTGTTTCAATAGTTAATTTATGATACAGTCACTGGTCAGTTTAACCACACTGTTTGGTACAGGGCTGAGCAGGGACAATTAGAGGGGCAGGTGCTCAAAGTTCAAAGGGGGCACATGGAGCAATATTTTAAAATATCATACACCAACATAATCTACATCGTAACTTGTGTAATTATACTTACTTTGGCTACAGATGCTGAAGTTTCCAGGTCTGGTTTTGTGCCAGGTGATTCAGTTTAAATAGGTTTGAATCATAATTTGATATTCCATGTTTTTAGATACTTCTAGGCCTAATATTTCTGTCCAATATAAATAAGGCTGTCTATAGTATTAAGACTAGTGCGATGGCCCGGGACTGTGGAGGACACACCGAAACTCCATGTGTTTGGGGGGAGTGTATGCATCGACCCGTCGGCTTCACGGATTTGTGAAGCTTCAAGTCACGTTTGTGCCGCTTAGCCAATATAAGTCCTGATTGGCCAACCCGAACCGTATGCTTAACTGATTGGCCGAACTTCGCATCACATCTGGGCCTCGCTGCCAATGTCAGCGTGTGCAATGGAACAGAAAGTACGGAAGCTCCGGTCATGGCAATAGGAAGCGAACAAAAGCTGCGGCGCAAAGCAAAATGCAATGTGCATGGAGCTAACAACGGGTATAACGAATATTTCAGATAACAGGGGTATTGCACAATGCGTGGGGCGTGTATTCCCGACTTGCATCGTTCCCGACTTGCATGGCCCCGATTAGGGTCCCTAAGGGTCTAATATTCATAATAAAGAAACAGAAAGATTATATATTATACATTCAAATTTAAAAAAGAAATACATAACAATACATAACATAATTTATCTTAGATATCAGTATGTAGCTACAGCTAGGAGTCATCTCGTCGATTTGAAATAGGGGGAAACATTTAGTCTCTGTACAAAGCTAATTGTACAAATTCAGAGGTATAGTTTGTTTTGTTAGTAAATGTAAAAGCTATAAGCTATGGAATTGGGAGGGAGTATCAATCACCCAAATTAAACTCAGAACCCACCATCTAAAAGCTGAGTGCCTGTCTCCCCGGTGATTGCAGCTGCAAAGTATAATGGAGGTTGAGGGCAAGTGATATCACTGCATCAAGTGAAACTACCTTAAGTAAGTGAAACTGCTGATGGCATCCAGCTCATTTAATTTATAGCAATATTATCATTTCCCTAATACTCTTCTTTATAAGGCTTACTGGTGTTGGGCAGGCCTGCAGATTTGTTTTTAAATATTTTTGGACAAAGGGCACTTTGGAAATCAAGGGCAAAAGGGTAGATGCTCCAGCCCCCTCATGCCCCCTGCATGTGACTGGTTTAATACAACCTGCAGCAGTCCAGTTTGTTCTGTAATTTTGATCACTTTATTTGTTAACCATATAATCCCTAAATACTTCGTTGACTGGGGTACCCCAGGGGTATGTGCTTGCCCCGTCCCTCTACCAAATCTCTGTTGAAAACTGCCGTTCTACAAGCTCACAACAGGGTGAACACAAGTGTGAGCTTGTAGATGTACTATTTTCACTGAATGTTAACCTATTTTCGTAGAATGTTCGCCTACTATGACATGACCAGAACCGTGCTTATAGGGGTTCATGATGTGGTTAAAGTGGCATACAATGTCAGGTTGCTATGTCTTACAGGTCAATTCAGAACTCCAGCTTGTTTGTTGGCTGTCGCTGTCTAGGGCTTCTGGTGAATTCTGACTTGACTGTAATCTTGCCTGTGCTACCACCCAGTGCATCTGGTTCCTGATTCTACCATTGTACGCAAACGTCATTCACTTGGTATGGCTTAACTTGGCATTTTGGCTTCTCAAAATACAGGTGTAATGCCGGTAACTGTGGCTGATCTGGTTCTCAGGACGATGCATGCATTGACATCTCAATGACATGTCAGTGTCAAAAGATTATAACACCAGCAGCCCAAGCTGGTTTGACATACTACCCTAAACAGGATTTTCCTAATTAAGCTGCAACCTAAATATATCAAATATAATTAAGTACAGTTATGTGGAGGATCTATGGATCAGCACATAACACTATGCCTTTTGTCAGGTTTTACAATAGTTGTCTTTTTTAAATTGTCTACTAAAAAATGTCTCTCCTATGTCTTATTTTTATTAGCTGTAGTGGGTAAATGCAGACACACTCTATGTATACATTTCAGCGTAGCTCCACATCTTGTTGGCAGCTTCAATAAAATAAATACAGAATTCATGGGAAACAATCCTTCCTTCTTAAATGGATTGTTTTGCATTCGTAGGGCTCTCTGCAAAAATTATACATCCGTTACAGAAAAAGGTATGGCCAATGTAGAATTCTGTGACAGCCAAGAAAGGCCCATATTTGATTGTTTTAATGGAGGCAGCAGGATAGATTGTGGGTTGAGAGACTTTCCCCTAACCGTAAGGTCACAGCATTGATCTCATTAGCCAACCCGTGCCTCGTTGATCAAGACATTGAACTCTTACCTGCTCCATCAGACACCAATCACACTCATCCAATGTCACTTTGACTATGCATGCACCTCATGGTACCATAGCACCACTAAGGCATTAAAAACAAGGCTTCAGACATCCCAAAACAAACTGGTCAGGTTACTACTTGGCCTCACACCTAGAACTCACCTAACCCCTGCTCATTATGCTAGGGTGGGATGGCTCAGGGTAGAGCACAGAGTACAGCAACTTGCAATGGGCCTGGTCTTCAAGATACGCAATACTACAGAGACACGACATGTACCTGTCAAACTACTTCAATAACATTAAAGACACACACAAGCACAACACCAGAGGGAGCTCCACTGATCTTGTTCAATCCAGATTCGGGACAAACCAGGGGTTACATTTGTTCTACTGCTATGCCACCAAAATGTGGAATGCCCGGTCATCAAAAAGTCTGACTCCTTATACCCTCCCTCAAAACCGCTATAAAAGAGCACTTATCTGCAACGTGTAACTGGTCCCTGTAAAAAGTCTAAGCTGAACACTAGAAATGAACCCCCCCCACCCCCCAACTGTTTACTGTGCATATTGTTCTCATTTTTGTATTACTACAAGTATAGATGATGTTTTCCATATTATTGAATATTATTGTTTGTCTTTAAATGTCTCAATGAATTGAATGCACAGGATCACAATGGAAAAAAGCCCTCAGGGCTTGTTGTGTTATCCTTTTAGCACCATCAATCAATCAATCATCAATGGCTTCCTGGGTGCCTTGGCCCGATGACATGTGTATGGTGTCCTACAGGGCTGGGCGAAGAAATAAATATGCATGGCAATTGAAGTGCCATGCATATTTGATTAATAAAAATAATAGCAATTTAATCCTTTACAGATTTCTCTCCTCACTGACCCCCCCAGCCCCCACTGTCCATGAACCTTCCCAGCATTGTTGCCTGCCGCACGAGATGAAATATTTAACACTGAAACACCACCCCTCTCTCTCTCTCTCTCTCTCTCTCTCTCTCTCTCTCTCTCTCTCTCTCTCTCTCTCTCTCTCTCTCACTCTCACACTCTCACACTCTCACACTCTCTCTCTCTCTCTCTCTCTCTCTCTCTCTCTCTCTCTCTCTCTCTCTCTCTCTCTCTCTCTACCCTGATCTCACTTTTCCTCTCTATCCTTTTTTTGTCTGCAGGCACAAAATCTTTCAATATGATGTCCCCCACTGGCGACAACTCGGAGCTGCTGGCAGAGATCAAAGCCGGGAAGAGCCTGAAGCCTACGCCTCACACTAAAGGCTACACCACTGTTTACTCCAACAGCGGGCCCAATGTATGTATACCACCCACTGCCACTGCTTGCCATACTTATAACTATAGACATACACATACACAGTACAGCCATCATATGTACGCAAGTGTCTTTACGTAGTATTTTATGGAATGGACTGTGTTATTCAGTGGTAATTTGAGAAAGTCCAGTTTGACATTCGCATTGGGTCATGGTCATGGATGGAGTGTCACTCTAGCCCCTTTCCCATTGGCACGTAAAGCTGTTAATCCCTTGGTAATGTTCCATGTTGGCGTTGTGTGGGAACAGGAGCTGGTGTCGATTGCCGTTTTATTTTGCTCTGTCTATTCACTCTCGACCATATACCATTTACATAACAATTCCTTCGCAGCTGGAGTGGGAATGAAAGGGTCAGATTTCTGTAGCGTATGATTTTTTAACGTTGGTGTAACTATATAAATAAATATTATACATAGATGATCAATTACAAAGCATTTAGAGTAGGGAGGATTTCCCAAATACATATTTTATTATTCCCATATGGCTTTTAGACACCTCTTGCACAGTCATATACAGTGTGTATATATATATATAAAAAATATGCCATTGTGGCTTTGAGGCCAACAAGCAACGTTCCATGACCTCAGTCAATTAAAAACATGTCACCATTTTAGAGCAAATGAGTCAGATGAATCAAGATGCCACTTGATTGTCAACTATACTATATATGCTACTGAATGCACTGTCTGTCAGAGGTTAAGGCTAATTGACAGCTGGGCCGACTGTTGGAAAATAACTAACATGAGTCATTGCCCTCCATAGTCAGTCATAGATGTTGCTGGCCTCCACAGAGTCTTTCGTAACCCTGACTCAGCACCAAATGACAAAATGCTGGATTTACATGAGCTGTAATGAAATGTTTCGGTGGCGGTGCTGCCTGCCCTTCTAGTGGTGGAAAAATACACTGACCGCAGTGACAGAAAATCCAGTATTGAAGCATTTTCCTTCATGACATACAGAGGCATGAGGGAGAATGCACATTTAAAGCACCGAATAACAATCACTCTGACAAAACACTGACTGACTCTTAGAAAAACAACACACATCTGCAGATATAGAAACAAATGAAAGAACAGGGAGACAGCTTAAAAAGCACAGATTTGGGAGATATTTAACCAGCTTTGTATTTATTCATAAGGAAAGACAGTAAAGATGAGACTAACGAACCTGACACTACAGTATGTAGCATATCGGTTTTGACCACAACCTCTCCTCTCCCACCCCTTCACATCTTTGTTCCTCTCCAGGGAAGCACCACATCTCCACCTCAGACCCGCCCAGCTACCCCACCGGCCAAGCCCTCATCTACACCATCCTCCAACATCGCTGTCACCTCACCGCCCGCCACACGAAGTCCCGCCCCCAGCCCCAGCCCTGCACCAAGTCCTGCTCCCAGCCCTGTCCTCAATGCCCCCAGTCCTGTGGGCTCCAGCGGCTCGGGCAAGACTATGTCGAACTCCACGAGCTGTGACAAGCTGGCCTCCAGCACCGTGGTCAATGGAAATAGCACCAGTGTCAGCACATCAGGGCCAGGACGAAAGACGAGCCTCACCGCTGTGGAAGCTCTTGTGCCCACTCATGACGAACAGGGCAAAGCCATCCCTGAGTGGAAGAGGCAAGTGATGGTGCGTAAGCTTCAGGCGAGGATGCAAGAGGAAGAAGACCACAAGCGCAAGGTCAGTGTGATGGTTGTGGGGTGCAATGTGTGCACTTCTAAGTCCTGAGTGTTATATTAACACTCAGGATTTAACAATGTGTGAGGTGTTTTGCAGTGTTTCAGTTATCCCTCCTGTGCCTCTGTAAATTGGACTTACCCTAAAATGGGACACATTTTTATTTAAAAGCATTGACATCACAGAGGATGCAGGAGTTGCAGTGTGGAGTTAGTGGTTCACTTTGAGTATTAATGCATGTCTAAATAATGCATGTCCAAATATTTCTTTTTTGATTGAGCTTTTGCTGTCATCAGCTATTGAAATTATATTATATGTGGTGACAGGGTGGCCTAGGGGTTAGAAAGACCGTCCCATAATCAAAAGGATGTGGGTTTGATCATGTGAAGGGCATTATGTCCATCAATAGCCATGTGTCCTGTCAAATTGAACCTCTGGTGATACAGGGTGAGAGTGTCAGCTAAATGCCTAACTGTTAGTTGCACATAGAACACAAGGTCACTAACATCCGCAAGCACTAAGTAGACATTAGTGTCAAATATTCTGCCTTAGTATTTTGCTTTCATTCATTTAAATATCTAAGCCTGCCTGGTGCTAATAGAACAGTAGATAATGAACTTCATGAGTTTGTTTTAGAACAGAGCTACAGTATTTCTACTTATCAGTTTATTTTACAAAGTGTAGCCATGATATGTATAATTGTGCATTTAGTCAATTTGACTTGTCTTGATCATTTGAGGCAATTAACAGTAAATCTCCTGAAATTATTATTATTAATTATAGGTATAATATAAGCCGCACACACAGTTTCCCATACATTCACTACAGTTACTTACACAGATTAGTTTATTTTCCCACAAATAATCCAAATAGTGATTCTCTTAAAAATTATGATTGATCTCATAAAGTAGCATCCATTTGCGCCGCAAGAATTCTCTTCTATGCATGTTTTCTTTTCTTTCATATTTTCATAGCCTGTGCCTGGCTAGAGACCCTGTGAAGTGCAGTGAATTGGACACTTGGCTACAATGCCCATCACAGCATTGGCACACTTGGCTAACAGCCTCACAGTGTTGACCAGTGTTTGGTGATGGACTATGCAGCTCTAAGTTGTTACATGCTGGTTCAGTGGTGTGATGCCGGGCCTATTCACACTACAGGTCAATCACTATTTGATACTACCCTGTATTTGAGTAGCACTTTATTTAGAAAACTCACAAAGTCTTGCAAGATGAAATGTCCATGTGGCGTCCTTGAAGTTCCAATGCTATCTCTTTCAAAGAGAATTTCCTTGCAAGCTTTTTACCACTCATGGAAAGTAACCTAGAAATGTAACCTGCCTCTACCTTTTTGTCAAAATGTTAGAGGCAAATCAGAGTAGGATTAAAGAGCTAGGACAGCAGATGTACTGTGTCTGCAATGTAAAAATGTAGACATACTGTAAATCAGTAATACTATGATTCAGAGGCTGCTTGATCATTTAAAATATTATGATATGATTTCCACCTAACGTTTGAGAAGGACAAAGCCCTCTTTACCTTTGATTCTGAACTCATGTATGGGGCATTATGTGTATAATCAGGCAGTGCCATTGCACCACTAAATCCATGTAAATCCTGTGTGCTGAGGAAGATTTGCACTGAAGCGTGTGTGTTCACACCAGGAACCCCCGGCTGAAGGAACCCCCCCCCTTCCTTCCCTTCTTGTTTTTTGGTCTCCCTTGACCTCTGATTTAGTTTGCGGCCAGTGGGCACTACGAGCCATATGAATGGCACTACTCCCACGCCCACAATGCCATCTTGGGCCCATTTGGGGAGCTGATGACAGAAGCCGATCTCATCCGCATCGAGAAGCAAATCGAGAACATTCAGGTTATGCACAAGGTCACTGCGGTGGAGAAGGAGCTGGCGGAACTAGAGCGAGAGCTTCATCAACTCTTACCTGCTCTCAACCATGAGAACTTCTCAGTCCATCCAAAGCAAGTACATGGCCAGGCTGAAGACCTGCCAGCCTGGTGCAGCAGGATTTCCACCTTGCTCAAGAACATGGCCATTCTCCTCGCCACCCTCGGAGGCAAGCCAAAAGACATCTTGGATCTGATAAACAATGGATTCTCTCAGGGAGAAGCAAAGAACCATCCAGGACAATCAAGCCCAGCAGGATCAGGTGCCACTGGCTTTAAAGGACGATCGCAGTCCTTCTCCAGGGAAGAGGTGGAGATGGAGATAAAGCAGTGTGGAGTTTCTGTGAAGAACCTCAAGGCCAACTATGAAATCCAGAATCAGTCACAGGCTCCAAATGACCAAGCAAACAGGGTGTACAAACGCAAAAGGTCACTGCCTGTGGTCAGTGAGTCAACCAACCATCATCCTGATCCGATTCTCAAGAACGAGAATACTAATGGACATTTGCCTCCAGTGGAGGAATCAGTCTTGCCTCTTGTCGAGGAACCTATAATCACTGCATCCCATGCTCCTAAGACATATGTGTCCTCTAAGGTAATAGCTCCGACTAACATGGAACAGTTCAACCAGGTTCTGTCATCAGACCCCGTTCTAAGTGAGAATCAGCTGACTAGAACATTGGAGGTACAAACAGATCTAAGCTATGTCCAAGAATGCATTGAAATGAGGAAGGAGAGGATTGTTTTCCTGTTTCTTGAACACTGGCGGAAGTACACCCTCTCTGATTCTTACAGGCCCAAACATAGCGGCAGGAGAGGGAATTATCTAGATGTTAGGGAGGATGATTACAATCAATTCAGTGCACAGATAAGTGGGACGCAGAGTGAGGACCACAAGCTCCTCCTCTTCATGAAGTCAGAGCAGGTCGTGGGGAACCTTCTTGGCCACTGGAGGACAATCATGAGCCAAGTGCCCACACGCCAGATCCGCAGGCTCAGCCGTGCGCAGATGATCTACTGGCCCGAGCACTTCTTGCCACACATCAACGAAGTGCCTGTCAGCTACGAGAGCTTGACTCTTGACCTCTTCATGCTTGGTTACTTCCAGCTTCTGGAAATGAGCATGACCCGCAAAGAGCGCAAGTTCCGTCACCTCCTGTGTTATGAGATGTTTGACCGCCTCGGCAGCCAAACGTGGGAGGTCATTCGGCAGTTCTACAAAGAGGTCATGGAGGAGATTGAGAAAGGGAAGCGAGACTGGTCAGATGGCTTTGAAGACATAAAGCTTAAGTACTTTGGAAACTCCCCTGATGGGGGAGGTATGATGACTGCTTCTCTACATTCTGTTTCTCCTGAAGTGCCCATTATGCAAGAACCACCACCACCTCCACCACCAACACATCCCCCACCTCCTCCGCCATCTACAGCTCCACCTGCCCCACCTGCACCAGAGGTTTCCCAATCAGTGCAACCTATTGATGCACAGAGTAGCGTAAAACCCACAACTCATGACACTGCTAAGAAGGTGGAGAAGACTCAAAAAGATGTAAAATTCGCTGATCAAATGTCAGTAAAGGAACCTGTGCATTCTGATGTGACAAGTGAAGTGCAGAACAGTAATCTTGCTCATACGTCTACTGTGTCAGCTGTGCAAATGGAGAATTCAGAGCTGGCCCCAGTAAAGGATGTTCCTCCCGTTACTGATAAACCTCCACCCAGAGAGGAGCCGAATGAAGACTCAATCAAAGTCATCTATGAGCTGAAAGAGTTCAGTAGTGAGGAGATCATCAGATATATTGAGCGAAGCTTCACTTTCTGGAAAGAAAAAGAAAAGGAGCTTTTCGATATTTGACAATTGTGTGAACACGCCATGTGAAAAAACACCAAATGCCCAAATAGCTTGGAAAGAGCAGAGAGTGAAGCCATGAAAGGCAGGCTCATCGATGCCACAGGGGGATAGGCTGGAAGAGAAACCTAATCTGGCGTGTTAGCGTCAAGGCTTCATGTAACAGTAAGGGACTTAAAGTAAAGCAAATAGGATCCACTTAGGTGTGGGGTGACTGTTAATGCTTCCCATTCACATACTGTATACAGTACAGCATGTAATAATGGATGGAGAATGCAATCTAAAATGTCAGGTGACATGTTAAATTGCTGCAACCATCAATTGTTTGATTGTGTATGGAACAAAATATTTTTGATTTTTGCCACAACACTGCTTTTAATAGAATTATGTTTTTAGTAAACAATTTGCCATAACGTGCTGATCATGTTTGATATGTTCAGAATATGTTTCAATGAAATGGAGAGAGAACTTGGAAATATTTAAAACTACATTTAATGGTGAAATCTAAGACCATGGAAATGTTAGTTTTGGGTGACCTCAGTGACTCAGAATTTGACTCAGAAAGGCATGGCTTTCATCAAAATGTCATATTCCAGAGACAGAAAAGCTAATAAAATGAAATAATAAATAATATACCTGATGACTTAATACACTTGAATCTTTTCTTCTCAGTAGCCAGTCAGTTGAGAAAGAGTTAATGCTTCAAGTGCTGTTTGTTGCATGAAAGTAGGTCTTCAGTGTTGAGTTCGCTAGAGTCTAAGATTACTCAAAGGCTTATATGCTGTCCTTAGTCCCAGGTCTGTGACCTTAGATTCATGTAGATACAATGTGTGCCTTTCAGTATAGATTAACAAGATTATTGAATGTAAACATACTGTATGTTCCTTCGAAAAAGATAGGATTTTGTAGCAGCATTCTTTCATTAGAAATTGAGAACATGCTGTCTTGACATACAAAATATTGGATTATACCAAAATGAAGCATTTTATGAGTCCTCTTTTTATGAGACAAGGATTAAAGCTAATGTCTGTATTACAAACTACAGTGTATATATACATACAGTATAAATATACAGTATATACAGTATATATACTGTACATCACATTTTTTGTTACTTTGTATTATTATGTTATAATTTGATATAGATGTTAGTAAGAATGTATCAAAGTGTCCTTTTTTTGAATTTGTGTTGCTTATTTTCCTGGTTTTTAAATTGTTTGTTAGAAATAAAGCTTGTGAATGTTTTCATGATATGTTTTCACTTATTCTAACCTAAAATAACTAAAACAACGAGTCATGTTATGGCTGTTTGCTCTTTACGGACACCACCATGTTCAACACAACATCTTACAATAAGCTGAACAGCAATCAGACTTCATCACTAAACATTCTTCCATTTTGTTTAGATTGCGAAACCACAGTTACGCAGATACACTAGCAAGTCAGTGAGTGTGAAACATTACAACTCTTTGATGTGTAATCCTACACTGTGAAAGTCATACGTGTGCAGAGCCATCGTACTCTCATTGTGACTTCATTCCAACCTTAAGATTACAGTCAAATAACCCTCTTAAGTACTACCAACTGTCATGCTACACAGAGCTTACAGGAGCTATAAGCAGGTTCTGGTGACTCTTGATCTACTCTGTGGTCCAGAATTGGAGGCAATTACATGGTAACCATACATACAGACATACATTACAGTACACATAAATGAGAATGCTGGAGTTAGAGTCAAATTTGACTACATTAGCCACACAGTATAGAGGGTGCAGTCTTTTTACTAAGTACAAACAATGTCTTAATTAATCTTTCCACTCAATCAGAGAGCCGTCCCCTTTTGGAACCCAAACTTTTCTAATCAACAGGAGTGGCCCAATTCTCTCCCAACTTGATACAAAAATCGCTCATGCAAAACTATATAATCTCCTACATTTCATTTTCCACCTTCACATGTGTCTCCTTCTCTAATAATCATAAAGTGCTATATATTTCATCTCGCCATTTACTTCGGGATGGTTCGTTACACCAGCCAATCATCATCTGCGCCACACTGAGAACCTTTTGCCCCGTTGCCACATCCGTCAAACGGGAAAGAAACAAGCGCTGCCGTGGTCTATGCAAACGAGCCCAAATGTGCCAAAAGCCCAAAGCCCAAAATCGCTTATACAAAAGGCAGACCTGGCAACGCAGGCTACGCCAATCATGTGACAGAGATCCACAAGCTATGGGCCACAGCCGCTATGTGCCATACACCGTATCTTAGCAACAACGAAAGCGCTCACTCTCATTGGTCGTGTCATCCTGAGGCCAGTTTCCAGACAGCAGCATCGCAGAGAGCTCGCTGTCGCCATCAGAGCAACAACAGGGTTCCGTGAGAGTTGTGCGCGCTGAGCTGGACAGCACAATCACCCTCATTTCTCTAATAAATCGCCCTGTCATTCATATTGTCAACACTTTGACGTCACTGCAGCCTGCTACTAATGTAACCAATGTTTATGTCCACTACTGTGATAGCGTTCGTTGTATTTGAATGATTACTGCCCATGGGTGCTTAAGATGAGCCCTTAGCATGCGGCTAACGCTAACGCACTTTCAACGTTAGCATGTAGCTAACGCTAACGTGGTTGTCATGGCTGAAGCGGCTGTGCAATCACTTTGTCAACAATGAACGTTAGTGTGCTGAATGTTAATATTCCTGCTCAGTTAGTCCATTATAGATAGTGCGCCCACACAAGCCCTAAATCGCTCATACGACAAACACACCTGCCAACCCTCATCGTACACAGCATTAGCTGCTAAGGTGGCCTGCTACTTGGATTCTGTTTATGTCCATTACTGTGTTGCCGTTAGTTGGGTTAAATGCCTATTAGCCAAGAGCTGCCTATAATGAGCCGTTAGCGTGTAGCTAAGCTAACGAACGAGTAGCGTTACCGTGCGGCTAATGTTGTCGTGCCTCAAACGGCTATGTTACACATCTTACCAACAACCTGTATGAACGTTAGTCTGGTAAATCTCATCAATGCTACCTAATTAGCCCGTTGAAGAGTTTCATTTTAGTGTATTTTGTGGGTTTTTGTGACACAATGTAAGTAACGTATTGGCAGCGACGCGTTGCTGCACCATTCAGAGGGCATCATGGGAAATGTAGTCATTTCTGCTAATTTCGGTTCTACTGTGTTAAGCTTGTGTTACATTACTGCTGCTTAAGGCCCCTGCATGCTACCAAATGAGGTGGTCACCCTAGCACCGTTTGTGACCACCGAAACGGGTCTTAGGTGGGCCCCACCTAGGCAATTCTATGTGGGCCCGAGGTGGGTCTTAACTGCGATGCCCATGCGCAGGGGCGGACTTAAGGATCTGGAGCCCCCAGGCGAACGGTAGTATGAGACCCCCTCCACAGATTATTTTTTAACAGAATAGATGTAATTTCCAGTATTCTGGTGCATTTTGGGAGTTTGATACTTTTATCAGACTTTACTAACATGGGATCCATTAAAAAGCTAAAAGTAGGGCTACAGAAATGTATTATTTTTTTTTTCATGAGGCCCCCTAACTCTTGAGGCCCCAGGCGGTCGCCTAACCTTGCCTACAGTTAAGTCCGCCACATGCGGGCTATAAGTAGCTTCTACCTGGCCCTTAGGTGGGCCCCAACTAGCCACGTTTATGTGGGACCAAGGCGGGTCCTAACTGGGTTTGCCCATGCAGGCTTTAAGTGGGTTCTACCTGGGCCCTAGGCGTACCCTAACCAACCAGAGTGCAGTGGCCATCGCTCCAAATGTTGTGACGTCTGGGCTCTCAATACTGCACATTGGTGGAGGAGGAGGGGCCGCAGGGCGACCGCACACATCGCTGAACCAATTGTAGCCCACGGATGTTTCCTCTGGAGATTTAAAATCCGCCCCTCTATGCCACATATCAGACGTGCTACAGGGTCTTCACTGACCGAGCCACGGCCCCACTGGCCCTCATGACGCTACGCCACTTATATGCGCTGCCAAGTGGCCGCGGGCGCTACGTGGGCGCGGGCGCTAGACGCTCGAGTTTCTAGTTGATACAACTCTCAGCATTTTTCTTTTCACAGCACTTAGAGGTTCAGCCCACGCCCCATTGATAAAATAAAACATTAATATGAATAAAAACAGCCTACGTAACGGCGAAGCAAACGTACCGAGTGAGCAAATATCCAATGAGTTGTGCCAAATATTTATTTTTAACGCAGGAACAAGAAAACCACAGATTCAACTCCTAAAAATAGCGGCAAGATACCAATGCACAAAACTATGAAGAAATTGTCTTATATGATTGTTTTATATCACAAACAACTAATTTATATCTGTTAACATCTCAAATAAAGTTGTTTTGAGGTCATACTAAAGCCTATATTATTCTGTAGACCCAGGTAGCCCAGAGATCTAGGGCTTTTACTTGACAAGTAATTGTCATACAAGTAATTGTGATTAACGATTTAATTGTGTGGCTTTTAGGCCTTGTAAACAAAAGTTGCACGGGGCAGATACGACAAAAACTTAGATACACAAAGAAATGACTGACAATGACCCACACCAATAATCAAAATAAAAAAATTATTATGACCAAAATTCACAGAGAAGAAAATGTGTTACAGTGGAAATAGCCGATCTACAAGATCGCGTTAGTGAGCTTGTAGATCTGCTATTTCCACTATTTTTGAGAATGTTTCAAAATGTATGAACCTTTCTCAACATGGAAACGATTATGACGATTATACAAAATAACGGCAATTATGTCAAATAATTGCGATTCGGCGATTATGTAATAATTGTGACAGGCCTTCAGAGGTCCCCTATACACCAAAATCTCTCAGCTGAAAATAGCTGATCTACAAGATCACAGTGCGTCACAACCAGGCGGCAAGGATCCGGTTTTGAAGATGAAGCTAATAGGAATCGCTGCAGTTCTCATGAATGGCCCAGAGCATACATGGGCAAAAGGCGCCCCGGGGGGCACATGCGGCCCCCGCCTTCACTTAATGCGGCCCGCAGGTTAATATCAGAACACTGATATATTATTGTTTTCAGCTGTTACAATTCCAAACATGCAAACATGACCCGCTTTAATTACTTCAGTCTATATTAGTAGCTTAAAGTCTTTTTTATGTCCAATGTATTTGTATTTAAGTTCATAAAGTTAACATAAGTATAACTTAATGCATTTCAAATTAAATAAAACAGCTACTTTTCAGCATTCCAATTCAAAAATAGAAAAACAAATTTGGATTACGATTAAAAAATAGAAAAAATAGCAGATCTACAAGCTCAAAACGCTGAGCTTATAGATCGGCTATTTTTTTACACTTGATTTAATTAACTTAGTAAACATTGTCATAATGTCTACTTTGCTTTTTCAATCGCTAGTTTAAAGTCTTTTCAATTATCACGATATGCGTTTTGTTAATTATTGTCCCATTAATTTTAAAATTGGTGATAAAGGTATGCCTCTAATGAAGACCCACCCTCGCTGCCTGTCCACCCAATAGACCATATTCACACGGCGGCCATGTTGCTATTAAGTCAATGAAGTGCCACCCCGTTTCCACGGCAACGGGGTGGCACTTTCAATGTTAAATTACAATATGGCCGCCGTGTGAATATGGTCTATAGCATTCCTTTCCGGTTGCTTTTCGAGACATTAAAAAAAAAAAAATCCAAGATGGTGGATTTGAATTTGCTGAAATAGTTACTTCAAAACGGGTCTGTAGAAACCAATGGGTGACGTCCCCATTCCCTGTGTCGATATTTTTGTAGATAGAATGTTTGCCTATTTTCAACTAATATTAGCCGATTATGACATGCTCAGAATAGGGACAATAGGGTTAATTTGGTTAAAGGTCCTTACACACCGGGAGCGTTTATTTCATGTGATCAATTCACATAAACTGCTGTGTGTCTTGAGTACATCCACACAGAACGCAAATATGTTTATTTTATTGCTTATTTTTGTTTATTTAATTTTTTTATTTATATGTTGTTTCATTGGCAACAAAGCAACATATTTTCTTTCAAACCGAGGTTGATTATTAATAAAAGCCTCAACCTGTAGAAGTGAGGTATCAATAAATAGTTGTTAGATTTTTGGATCGTTTATTCGTCACGTCACGCTCCTGGTTTAAACATTTTAGCTAACTATATATATATATTGATTTTAATGAGAATTGCTAACAATGCTAACAAGCTACTTTGGGGGTAAATGACCAACATAAAACATACCAAGGAATGTCTTTAACAGTTAAAGGAAAATTTTGGACTAAAGTTTTCTTACCTTTTCTATGACGTTATGATATCTTAGGATGAATGGTACAGTAGAAACATTTCATAACTCCACCCCTGAGCCGCCACAGCTTAAAAGGTGCGCGGATAGGCCTTAGGTTAGATCACATATTTTAATAGCTTTTTTTTTTTTTTTTTTTTTGAGATCTGACGTTCATAGTGACAGAACACTATGCAACCAAAAAAAACAAAAAAACAGAAGTCTCGCTAGACGAGATTGAAATCTCGAGATTTCAATCTTGTCTAGCGAGACTTCTGTTTTTTTGTTTTTTTTGGTTGCATAGTGTTCTGTCACTATGAACGTCAGATCTCACCAATTTTTTTTTAAAAAGCTATTAAAATATGTGATCTAACCTAAGGCCTATCCGCGCACCTTTTAAGCTGTGGCGGCTCAGGGGTGGAGTTATGACATTTTTCTACTGTACCATTCAAGATATCATAACGTCATAGAAAAGGTAAGAAAACTTTAGTCCAAAATTCTCCTTTAAGCCTGATTTATACTTTGTCATACAACAGTGAATGATGCATGTCAAAAATAGCAGATCTACAAAGAGCTTAGTTTGCATACTATTATGGGGTATGAATTAAGCAATAGTTGCACACATTGTCACATTGCTGCCTATTTTCAATAAATGCTCTTAGACATTGTATGTGTGATGGGCCCTACACTACATCATACCCAAGCAGCCATGGGTACCTCAATTATGAGGGGAGGGACAGACGGAAATCCTTGGCTTGTTCCCAAATGTAATTTAACTGGTGTGTGAACAGGAATGGTGAGGCAACCCCATTGCTATGTCACACACATCTGACCAAAGCAACTGAAACAATTGACCATTTAAAGAAATCCATCCATCAGTGTTTTTCTTTTTCTTTTTTCCCCTTTTTTTTTTTACATTCTGTAATTCCCAAGGGAATCATTAAAAATGCAATGGGCAGCAGCTAGCTTACCTGGATACTGTTGGCAAAGTGAAATGCTTGGCGAAAAAGATGCAAAGTGGTAATGTATATCTAGTTAGTGGAAGATGAGAAATGCAAGATGGCTCCCTCACCCCCTCTCTCTCTCGTTCTCTCTCGTTCTCTCTCTCATTCCACCTATAATTACATCCTGAAAAAGAGAAAACGATCCAGTTACAGTGCAGTACAGTGTGTGTGTGTGTGTGTGTGTGTGTGTGTGTGTGTGTGTGTGTGTGTGTGTGTGTGTGTGTGTGTGTGTGTGTGTGTGTGTGTGTGTGTGTGGGATACGTCCTGTTAGAGTTAGACTGTCATGTGTGGCTAAATGGCATTATGTCATTTTGATGAATGGTAGAGAACTAGAGGTTACGTAGGTAACCCTGGTTCTTTTAGTTCTGGAGTGAGACACTCACTATGGGAAACAGCGCCATCTGGCGATGCGACAGAGCTACACAATACGCTCTTGGGGCCCAGTATTGGGCAAGAGGGTACGTCACGTGACCGGCCGTTCTTCCCCTTTCCGGAAGGCCATTTAAGGCCCGGTCATGACGTATTAACATTAACATTCCTCTTAACACAGTTCCTCTGTTTGCAGTGGCGAAACAAAAGGGGTGTTTGGTGAGTGTCTCACTCCAGAACTAAAAGAACCGGGGTTACCTACGTAACCTCTAGTTCTTTTTCGTTCTTCCGTGAGACACTCACTATGGGATCTATAAACCCCCTGGAAGCGTTAAAAACGTTCAATCCCTGAAAGAAAACCGCACATGCCCCCTCCGGCCCTGGGGCCCGCACACGGCGGGCCCTGACCTCTGGGGCGCCCAGACCCATCGGGCCCGGACGCGGCATAAGGGATAAAATAAAGGAGGCTCTGACAGACCGAAGTCTGCCCTATTCAGCCAATAGACAACAAGGTCCGTCACCTACCAACCCTTCAACAAGGGAACAGGGCCCCCTGCTCCCGAGACCGACAGATTGTCAGCCCCCAGGAGCACATCAGGAGGAGAAGGCACCTCAAGTAGATGAGGCTGCCACGCCCAGGACTGCGTGCGCCACTGAGGAGGCCGCCACGTCCAGGCTGTAAAAGGCCGCAAAGGTCGAAGGTGACGACCAGTTAGCGGCCGTGCAAATCTCCTGGACCGAAACCCCCCTAGAGAGGGCCTAGGATGCAGCCACCCCCCTAGTCGAGTGAGCCCTCAGTCCATCAGGTACTGGGGTCCCACCACTAGTATAGGCAAGCCCTATAGCCTCAACTATCCACCTGGAAAGCGTTGGCTTGGTCACCGCGGCCATAGGAGACAAACAGCTGCGTAGACGACCTGCTGGCCGCCGTCTCCCGACAGTAGAGCCTCAGGGCCCTTACTGGACAAAGACAAAGAAACCGCTCATCCTCCGCCGAAGCGAAAGGAGGTGGATGAAAAGCTACCAACTCGACCAGAGCCGGTGCTACCACCCCGGTCTTGGTAACAAATGCCAGGTCTGGTTTCAACAGAACCCTCCTGTCATCACCAGAGAACCTTAAGCACTCCGAACTTACCGAGAGTGCATGCAGGTCACTAACCCTCTCGGCCGTAGACAGGGCCAAGAGAAGGATCGTCTTAAGACTCACTATTTTCAGGCTCGCAGTCTCGAGAGGCTCAAAAGGAGAGAGGCAAAGTGCATTCAGCACCACCGCCAAATCCCAGGCCGGAAACAGAGGCCTGTTAGTCGGCCTGGCCCGTCTGGCGCCGCCCATGAAACGTCGCACCATGGGATGTTTGCCAACCGTCCCGACATCGAAACCTTCGTGGCAGGCGGAAATGGCCCCCAGGTACACCTTGACCGTCGAGAAAGCCAAACCCTGATTTAACCTGCTTTGCAGGAAAATAAGAATGCTGCGCACCGGAGCCCGAAAAGCCACCACCAACGGTGACTGTTCCCGGCACCATGACACAAAAATATTCCATTTAATGTCATAGGCAGCCCTCGTAGATCCGGCCCTGGCCCCCTGAATGGTAGCTACCAGGTCAGGGGGCAAGCCACACGAGTCTAAGTTGGCCCTCTCACGGGCCAGACCCACAGGTCCAGGTCCCGGGGGTGCTTGATCTCGTTCCCTGCTTGTCGCAGCAGGTCCTTGATCGGAGGGAGGCGCCACGGCTCTGCGTAAAGGAGAGGAGTTATCTCTGATCTCCAAACGCCCCATGCTGGAGCCACCAGCAGCACAGACAGACCCTGAAGTCTGACCCTCTCTAACGTTGGGCGGATCAGCTCCAGCGGCGGGAATGCATACAGCAGTCCCCTCGGCCAGCTGTGAGCCAACGCATCCAGCCCCAACGAGAGGTCCGTCGCCTTCACTGAGAAAAAGTGAGAGCACTTCGCGTTCTCTGCTGAGGCAAACAAATCGACCTGTGGCCGGCCGAACCTGGTCCAAAACATGCCCCCACTTTCGGATTGAGTGACCAATCCGTGTACCAATATCTGCCCCTGGACAGCAGATCTGCCCCGCTGTTCAGGAGGCCTGGGACATGGACCGCCCGGATCGACAGCAGGCGCGAGTCGCACCACATTGTCAGCTCGTGCGCCAAGTTGTCCAACACTCGGGAGCCTGAGCCTCCCTGCTTGTTGATGTAGCACATGGTCGTCGTGTTGTCCGTCCTGACCAGGACATGACAACCGTTGATGCGCGCCTCGAACCACTTGAGAGCGAGAAGCACCGCCATCAGCTCCAGGTAGTTGATGTGGGCCAGTTGTAGACTGGAGTCCCACACTCCCCTGGCTGCATGGCCCTCGTGAAACGGCGCCCCAGCCTGTTAGACTGGCGTCCGTCGTGACAACCTTCCGTGAAATCACCGCACCCACACTGACACCCTCTGACAGAAAAAGTGCGTGTGACCATGGTTCGAGTGCCTCCATGCAACGTGGAGACACCACGACCCCTCGAGACCCCATGGTGGGCGGGATGTTGAGATCCCGCACCCACCTCTGAAAAGGTCTCATAAGGAGCCTGCCTAGGCGGACCAGGTGTATGGCCGAAGCCATGAGACCCGCTGCCTGCATGCACAGCCTGTACGTGACTTTCTTTCCTACTCGAAAAGACCTCACACAGGCTAGGAAACTGTCTATCCTCTCCTTGGATAGGCGTGCCACCAGCGTAGTTGAATCCAGTGAAATCCCTATGAAAGAGGTTTGTTGACATGGAATCAGCACGCTCTTCTGAAAATTGACGGTGAAACCCAACGACGTCAGATGCGAGATAGCTATCTCCGTGTGTCTCGCCACCTCTTGACTGGAGACTCCTGCCAAGAGCCAGTCGTCGATGTAAGTCGACAGACGTATCCCCTGTCTCCTTAACGGAGCTATAGCCGCCTGTGTGCATTTCACGAACACACAGGGGCTCAGGGACATTCCAAACGGGAGGACCGTGTATTCGTACACTCGTCCCTCGAACCTGAAGAGCAGAAACTTTCTGTGCGGTGGGTAGATAGGAATGTGGAAATAAGCATCCTTCAGGTCTATACTGGTCCACCAGTCGCCCTGACGCACCGTGCGTAAAAACGTCGCGGTCGTCAGCATGCGAAACTTGAATTTCGTTAGAAATTTGTTGAGACCCCTCATATCCAGGATGGGTCGTACACCCCCCACCCCCCTTTTTCTTGACCAGAAAATATTTCGAGTAGAAACCCAGTCGTTTCTGATCTGGAGATAATTCTCTGATTGTTCCTTTTCTTAGGTGGGAGAGAACCTCCTCTCGTAAGGTTATCGCCGCTCCGCCCTTCGCCTGTGAAAACAACACCTTGTCTGACATAGGAGGTTTCGCGGAGAATTGTATCTTGTAACCCTTCTGTATGGTGCGAAGCACCCAAGGCGACGGGTGACAAGCTTTCCATTGCGCCAAGCAGCGAGCTAGAGGGTGGGGGAGGAGTGCTGCTGTCACTTCTCCCCCAGACCGGCCGGTCGTTGTTATGGAAACTAGCGACGTGGCCGATCGCTCCGGTGGGACCATACGTGAGGTGCCCACTAGAGACGGTATAGGCGTTAAATGACTGACTGGGAGATTCAAGGAAGTCACGTAACCCCGCACGCGATGCCTCCCTGACGTCAACATCCGGTCTGGACGGGTTGTAGTTATTGTTGTCATTCTGCCTACCTTCCGTGCGGCCATCTTGTGGAAACCTCTCACTAAAGTGGCCCTCTGGCGGACAGGGGTGATACTGAATTTATTACCTGCATTAGTGATTTTATTTTCTGCATTGGTGTAGATACATTCAGTAGGTTTGTCCCACAAGTGTTCGGAAAACTGATAAACGGGTTTACCGAGCACTGTGGGCTCATAGGGGGACCACCGAGAACGGGAGGCCGCCATGTAGGTGGCTCCCGTTCTCCCTGGTCTACATGCAGGGTTGGAATAAGACAAGGTTTGTCTGGACAGGTTGTAATCATCTTGCCTACCTGCCGTGCGGCCATCTTGTGGAAACCTCTCACTAAAGTGGCGTTTTGGCGCCCTCTCGGATGGGAGAATTGGGAGACAAAACCGGCGTGACCCTTGTGCCAAGGTGCAAAGGCGCCCTCTGGCGGACAGGGGTGATACTGATTGTATTACCTGCATTGGTGTTATTAAATTCAGTGCAGCAACCACATTGGCATAATGGCGAGCATTATGTAACAATCTATTGATACAAAGATAGGCATTAATTTGGTATCCCAGCAGCGTTTGGGAAGCCGAGAAACCGGCTCTTTACCAAGCACTGTGGGCTTATTTAGACAGGGTTTGAAAATTGCAAAGTGTGGTAAAAGTAATGACATAATGGCACAATGACAAGCACTATAACAATATATTGACATAGTGACAGGCATTATATGTTGTATACCAACAGTATATGGAAAGCCGAGAGCCGGTTTTCCAAATACTTTTGGGCTTATTTACGTGTAAAAGACATATTGGTACAATGACAAGCAGTATATAACAATATATTGACACAGTGATGGCATAAGTAGTATTCAGCAGTGTTTGGAAGGCCTAGCACCGGCCCTTTTCCTAGCATGTGGACTTATTTCGACAAGGTTTGAAAAATGCAAGGTTTGGTTCTTTGTAACAAATGTATTGGCACAAAAAACAGGCATTATATATTGTACCGACCACAAGAATGTGCAAAAATACCCTCATTTTCCTTGGTTGCAGAGGAGTGGTCCCTGACCCTATCCTCTGAGTCTAGTGAGGGTCCCTGCCTTTTCCCCAACGTCAACGGGGGGATCCGCTCCCACCCACTCTGACCTAGCAGACCTGGGTGGGACGGTTGGCAATGCTGTGTCTCCTTCTAGGCCTGGGACATGGACCGCCCGGATCGACAGCAGGCGCGAGTCGCACCACATTGTCAGCTCGCGCGCCAAGTTGTCCAACACTCGGGAGCCTGAGCCTCCCTGCTTGTTGATGTAGCACATGGTCGTCGTGTTGTCCGTCCTGACCAGGACATGACAACCGTTGATGCGCGCCTCGAACCACTTGAGAGCGAGAAGCACCGCCATCAGCTCCAGGTAGTTGATGTGGGCCAGTTGTAGACTGGAGTCCCACACTCCCCTGGCTGCATGGCCCTCGTGAAACGGCGCCCCAGCCTGTTAGACTGGCGTCCGTCGTGACAACCTTCCGTGAAATCACCGCACCCACACTGACACCCTCTGACAGAAAAAGTGCGTGTGACCATGGTTCGAGTGCCTCCATGCAACGTGGAGACACCACGACCCCTCGAGACCCCATGGTGGGCGGGATGTTGAGATCCCGCACCCACCTCTGAAAAGGTCTCATAAGGAGCCTGCCTAGGCGGACCAGGTGTATGGCCGAAGCCATGAGACCCGCTGCCTGCATGCACAGCCTGTACGTGACTTTCTTTCCTACTCGAAAAGACCTCACACAGGCTAGGAAACTGTCTATCCGCTCCTTGGATAGGCGTGCCACCAGCGTAGTTGAATCCAGTGAAATCCCTATGAAAGAGGTTTGTTGACATGGAATCAGCACGCTCTTCTGAAAATTGACGGTGAAACCCAACGACGTCAGATGCGAGATAGCTATCTCCGTGTGTCTCGCCACCTCTTGACTGGAGACTCCTGCCAAGAGCCAGTCGTCGATGTAAGTCGACAGACGTATCCCCTGTCTCCTTAACGGAGCTATAGCCGCCTGTGTGCATTTCACGAACACACAGGGGCTCAGGGACATTCCAAACGGGAGGACCGTGTATTCGTACACTCGTCCCTCGAACCTGAAGAGCAGAAACTTTCTGTGCGGTGGGTAGATAGGAATGTGGAAATAAGCATCCTTCAGGTCTATACTGGTCCACCAGTCGCCCTGACGCACCGTGCGTAAAAACGTCGCGGTCGTCAGCATGCGAAACTTGAATTTCGTTAGAAATTTGTTGAGACCCCTCATATCCAGGATGGGTCGTACACCCCCCACCCCCCTTTTTCTTGACCAGAAAATATTTCGAGTAGAAACCCAGTCGTTTCTGATCTGGAGATAATTCTCTGATTGTTCCTTTTCTTAGGAGGGAGAGAACCTCCTCTCGTAAGGTTATCGCCGCTCCGCCCTTCGCCTGTGAAAACAACACCTTGTCTGACATAGGAGGTTTCGCGGAGAATTGTATCTTGTAACCCTTCTGTATGGTGCGAAGCACCCAAGGCGACGGGTGACAAGCTTTCCATTGCGCCAAGCAGCGAGCTAGAGGGTGGGGGAGGAGTGCTGCTGTCACTTCTCCCCCAGACCGGCCGGTCGTTGTCATGGAAACTAGCGACGTGGCCGATCGCTCCGGTGGGACCATACGTGAGGTGCCCACTAGAGACGGTATAGGCGTTAAATGACTGACTGGGAGATTCAAGGAAGTCACGTAACCCCGCACGCGATGCCTCCCTGACGTCAACATCCGGTCTGGACGGGTTGTAGTTATTGTTGTCATTCTGCCTACCTTCCGTGCGGCCATCTTGTGGAAACCTCTCACTAAAGTGGCCCTCTGGCGGACAGGGGTGATACTGAATTTATTACCTGCATTAGTGATTTTATTTTCTGCATTGGTGTAGATACATTCAGTAGGTTTGTCCCACAAGTGTTCGGAAAACTGATAAACGGGTTTACCGAGCACTGTGGGCTCATAGGGGGACCACCGAGAACGGGAGGCCGCCATGTAGGTGGCTCCCGTTCTCCCTGGTCTACATGCAGGGTTGGAATAAGACAAGGTTTTGTAACTTGCGGTCTGGACAGGTTGTAATCATCTTGCCTACCTGCCGTGCGGCCATCTTGTGGAAACCTCTCACTAAAGTGGCGTTTTAGCGCCCTCTCGGATGGGAGAATTGGGAGACAAAACCGGCGTGACCCTTGTGCCAAGGTGCAAAGGCGCCCTCTGGCGGACAGGGGTGATACTGATTGTATTACCTGCATTGGTGTTATTAAATTCAGTGCAGCAACCACATTGGCATAATGGCGAGCATTATGTAACAAAGATAGGCATTAATTTGGTATCCCAGCAGCGTTTGGGAAGCCGAGAAACCGGCTCTTTACCAAGCACTGTGGGCTTATTTAGACAGGGTTTGAAAATTGCAAAGTGTGGTAAAAGTAATGACATAATGGCACAATGACAAGCACTATAACAATATATTGACATAGTGACAGGCATTATATGTTGTATACCAACAGTATATGGAAAGCCGAGAGCCGGTTTTCCAAATACTTTTGGGCTTATTTACGTGTAAAAGACATATTGGTACAATGACAAGCAGTATATAACAATATATTGACACAGTGATGGCATAAGTAGTATTCAGCAGTGTTTGGAAGGCCTAGCACCGGCCCTTTTCCTAGCATGTGGACTTATTTCGACAAGGTTTGAAAAATGCAAGGTTTGGTTCTTTGTAACAAATTTATTGGCACAAAAAACAGGCATTATATATTGTACCGACCACAAGAATGTGCAAAAATACCCTCATTTTCCTTGGTTGCAGAGGAGTGGTCCCTGACCCTATCCTCTGAGTCTAGTGAGGGTCCCTGCCTTTTCCCCAACGTCAACGGGGGGATCCGCTCCCACCCACTCTGACCTAGCAGACCTGGGTGGGACGGTTGGCAATGCTGTGTCTCCTTCTAGGTCTGTAGACACTTGGAGGAACAGGGTGGTCAATGTCACCCACGAGGGGGTCGGGTGGCGTCACGACCCTTTTGAATAATGCAAGGTGTGGCAGGTGTAACAAACATGTTGGCACAATGACAAGCATTATATAACAACATATCAACACGGTGATAGGCGTTATATGTTGTATTCCAACAGTATTTGGAAAACCGAGTACCGGTCCTTCTCCAAGTACCTTTGGGCTTACCTTAACAGGGCTTGAATAATGCAAGGTGTGACAAGTGTAACAACCATATTGGCACAATGACCAGCATTATATAGCAACATATCAACACGGTGAAAGGCGTTATATGTTGTATTCCAACAGTATTTGGAAAACCGAGTACCGGTCCTTCTCCAAGTACCTTTGGGCTTACCTTAACAGGGCTTGAATAATGCAAGGTGTGACAAGTGTAACAACCATATTGGCACAATGACCAGCATTATATAACAATATATTGACACAGTGTTGTGCCGGTGGAAGCAGCCCATCCCGGGCTAAGCATGGCGACGTCCGAGGAGTCCTGAGCAGATGGGAGCTCCTCATCGTCGTATTCCTCCTCGTAGTAATCGCCCTCCTCGTTGTAGTCCCCCTCCATGGAGTAGTGGTCGTCCTCCAGCTGGAGGTTGCCGCTGGAGAGGAACGGTTGGGGTGGGGGGGAGAGGGGGAGAGAGCCTGGTGCTGTGGGGGCTGAGGTCCAGTCCCCATGGCGGCAATGGCTGCTTGTTGTTTTCCGCGGCCCTGTGAGAAGCTAGCTCCGCTCTCCGCAGGGCCCGAGGCGGTAGGAGGTGGCATGCTAGTATCAGCGGAGCGCCGTGAGCGTTGAGGTCCACCGCTCGCGGCAGCTGAGGTTGGGGTGGGGGTGTGTGAGGGTTGCTGCGGGGCTAACAGAACAACGCTAGTCCCGCCAGCATTCCCTGTACAGGCCCTGGCCTGGCCGTATCGAGCTCTCAGGAATCTCTCCGAGTAGCGAGAGCAGGCTCCGCAGAAAGAAGCCGGGTCGGAGAGCGCGTTAAACGCGTGAGCTATACCGAGACAGCCGAAGCATATACGGTGTGGGTCATCCCCGGCAATGGTGGCGGAGCAGTCGGGGAGTCCGCACTGTCTCGCTGGCAGAGGGCCCTCGTAGTGAGAGACGCCCTTGTAAGAGGCCATTGTGTGGTGGTGGAGGCTAAGCTAACAGCTCTATTCGGGGAGTTAGCTTAGGGAGGGGTGCTAGTAGCTGTGGCTGTAGCCGAACAGCTAAGCTAGTAGCAGCTAGCGGCTAGAAAGGGGCTAAGTAGCAGCTAATGCCGGTTAAGCTAACAGCTCTATTCGGGGAGTTAGCTTAGGGAGGGGTGCTAGTGGCTGTAGCCGAACAGCTAAGCTAGTAGCAGCTAGCGGCAAGAAGGGGCTAAGTAGCAGCTTATGCCGGCTAGCAGGCCAACTCACCACGAGGCAAGAAGAAGTTGATTAAAGTTGTTTTTCCGACGCGAGAGAAAACCTGTGGGTGATTAATCCGAATCGCCGCTTTGAGGGTTATAGCTGGTTTCTCTCGTGGTCCAAAGAAATCGAAGATGAGTTCAATAATTGTTCTTTTCAGTTTTTATAAGCGTGTAGCCTTGTGCATCTGTCAAACAGAGGAACTGAAGAGGAAGTATTACGTCACGACCGGGCCTTATATGGCCTTCCGGAAAGGGGAAGGACCGCCGGTCACGTGACATACCCTCTTGCCCAATACTGGGCCCCGGGAGCGTATTGTGTAGCTCTGTCGCATCGCCAGATGGCGCTGTTTCCCATAGTGAGTGTCTCACGGAAGAACGAAAAAGAACAGTATACTACTGTGACCTGTGTTTGCTGTAAATGTAGAGTAAATGCATATTTTGAATGCCCTGTAGCTCATATGTAGAGTTTGTCTTTTACGTTTTCCATTAGGTCTATAGTCATTTGTAAAAATGGGCCAATGCAGGGGTCCTGAATGCAACTTATGTTAACTTAAAGGACAGCACCAGCATCATCGGCTTCGGACATATATTGTTTATTAACATAGACCGTTTTCCCATTAATTCCTTTCTTTCACAGTTTGCTAAAAACCTGCACACACAGTAAAATCCTCATTATCAGTTTAACTTTGAGTATAGAAATTGACCCTTAAGGCCTTAATGGTCAATTTTTACACTCTCAGAATTAAACTAACTGTGAGGATTTAGCTAGTTTGATTGATTGATTGATTGATTGAATACTTTATTAACAGTTTGCAAAGACAAGCACGGGGAAGTACAGTTCAATACAAGGTCTAATGGGTTTCCAATGGGTTGTAGTGAATGAGCAGGCAGAGGTTCAATGACTCAAGTACACTTGAAGACACATGGCTGTTGATGGTCACACATTGGATGTTGCGAGGATTGAACCATTGTGCAATGAATGCAGCCTCGTGGAACATAGACATTGTGAGCTGGTTGTGGTAGGGGGGACAGTCAATCAATCAAGCCAACAAATTTAAACAATTTGTTGGCTTTCCACTCTTTTTTGTGACTGTTTCAATTATAAATGAAATCACTGATTTAAGAATTGCACTTTATATATACTTTGTTGGCAGGGGTCCCCCATGGGTCTATGATGAGCCCCCTCCTTTTTTCTTTCTTCGCCAAATCTCTTCGCCAAAAACAGCCGATCTATAAGCTCACAACATGTCGTATTAGTACACGTAGTGAGCTTGTAGATCTGCTATTTTCAGAGAACGTTTGCCTATTTTTGCTTAAACCTTCGCCTATGACACATCCAGAGTAGGGACACTACTGTAGAGTTCATGTGGTTATTTGAAATAATATGCAGATTTAAGGATGGTCTTTAAGTGACTATCAACAAGTGAGACAGAGGGGTTGGCATTGTGACAGTGATTCTTTACTGACTGCTATGGGCTCCTGTCTGTCACATACATCTGCACCTGCTCTGCCCACTCTTCTAGGTTGAAGAGGAGGCAGCACGCCTGGCGTCGATGCCAGCCTGGAGGAGGGACATTATGAAGAAGAAGATAGATGAGGAGAGGTTTGTGACTAACTAAAGATAATTTGGTAGATAGATTGTTTATTGTTCTCAGAGAGGAAATTATTTATATTATTTATATTATTTTGGTGACAGAAATAATATTTTTTGTTTTCTTTTTTTCTTGGTTGGACAGGGAACAGAAAAGGTAAGAATTTTTTTTTTTATTACTGTTTATTTTATGTTAAAAACTATAATGTTTACATTTTATTCTGTTAGGGCACAGTTAAAGGAGTAGTTCAACCAAAAAAATACTTATTTTCTATCAATTCTACATACCCCATGAAGTCTTGAATAGGAATGCGACAAAAATAAATACATCTCTATGAATTCAAGGCTTCATGGGGTGTGTAATTGATAGAAAATAAGTAATTTTTTGGATGAACTACTCCTTTAACCCATTTAGACCTTCTAATTCCTGAACTAAGTTTTCTGAAAAACTTTCAAATATTTATTCAAAAATTACAAAAGAAATGTTGCTATATACTGTACTACATAGCAACAACAACACCAAAAAGTGTTCCCGTCTTGAAAGGTATAGTTACAAATAGGGGTTCCCGCCCTAATGTAAACCAATATAAATCACAAAATGACAAAAATATCTCAGTCGGTAGAGAATGGCATCTGAACTAGAGACTAAGGGTTCCATCTGCTGGCCAGTATTTGTCATTTGCATTCCATGCACATGAATCAGTGCAATCAGATAACAACCATTAATGAAAGTATCTAGAACAGTAAGTGGATTTCAGAATAAATTATCCATTGTATTCACATTAAAGATTCTACACTCAAGAGTAAGCTATAGGGTAAATTAACTATGTAAAAAATACGTGTGCACCATTGTAGGACTACTAACTCAATGACACGTCCTCTCATGGTTGTATTCAGAAAAGACGAGGAGCAGACCAAACTGGCCAAGGAGACGGAGGAGAAGACCGAACTGGATCGACTACGGACCCTGGGCTATGATGAGACCAAGCTAGCACCCTGGCAGCGGCAGATGATCCTGAAGAAAGGAGACATAGCCAAACCGTGAGGTCAACCTTCTCCCTCCAAACCACACCCACACCCTCCCTGTTCGACAGCCCTACACCTCCCATACCTCTTTCCCGTCACTGAACACCATCCACCTCTGTCCTTTGAACCAACCACCCTGTAACACATACTGGACCAGAGGGGAAGTGTTTCTCCTTTCTGAACCAGGTCTCTAGGGTCGCCACAAGAACATACTGGCTTTGGCTTTGACAGTTCAACTAGCCTGAAAAATAAACTGGTGCAACCAACAAGCTTCTCCTTCGAAGTCTCATCATCGATGGACGCAAGCAGAATCCCCCCCCCCCCCCCCATTAACATTAGCGGTATCGCATTCAATGGACTATGTTAGCGAATTGAATAGATGTGTTCCATCCTTTTCTGTCCAAGACATTGGCTGAACCTGGATGTATCTGAATTATATGAAGGTGATCGTTAGTATCAGATATGGTAATGACACTGTTTGATTTATTGTAATTTTTAGAAGCTAATCAATTGGAAGCTTGTAGCATATGTACTGTTCTCGCATGCTTCTGGTATTATCAAAGTTGTCACTTTTGCCATTGGGAAAATGTAATTGCATTTGCATTTGCATTATTTTCCATCACCAGCCACAGTTACCCATATACAGAGAATGGAAGTCTAAATCTACAGCAATTATAGATACTGTAGCTTTTTATTCAAAGGTGGCATACTGGTTGACATATTAAGCATCAGCTTACCACTTGAATCAACTAAAGCATACGGTATATAGACAACATCCCAATGTCCAGTGATAGAATTTACTTAGTAATGAGATTTTTGTACTAAGCTTATAGCAGAAAATTCTAAATTGTTTCATGTTACTGCCAGAAATGTAAACCTTGTAAGAAAATAGATCCTGATACTGAATTATGAATTAATTTGTATATTTCTGGCCCATCTATTATCATTCTTTCAAGGTGCTGAACATATCAATATCTTATTTGAAATCCTGCACAGATCATGTAGTAATGCAACTTTAAATTGAGTCATTGTTTAATTACCAGTGGGCAAAACATTTCCACTGTTATAATTGCATATTTTTCTATGTATGTCCTAAATGTCCCAAATTATATTATATCATATTATTATGTCATTGCCATCGTGATTATTGTGAATGTTGTGAGCTTGCGTAACGGGTCTCATGGGTGTTGAGATCTATTCACTTGGGGCCCTGAGAATGAGAGAGGAATTACATAATACTATATGAACTCAATATGAACATGCAAGGTTTCTATTTTTAACATATAGTTGATTTTATTTAATAAAGCAAGTGTACAGAAAAACACCATCTAGTAGAGACTTCTCATCTGCACACTGAATACTGTAAAGGTATAGAAACGACATCCGTTTGGACTGTGTCCTACTTCGGGTCTTGTCCTACTAACCTAGGGGCTAAATGTTTGATGAGCAGATTTCCTTACGGACTGAAGAGAGTGAGTGAGTCTCTCACATATAAATGATGTCTGTGTGTATTTACAGTGGAGAGAATTCCAGAATGAGACATTCACAATGACACAGACCACTGTACTTTTACAATGTGTTGCCGTCCTGAAAACCATACACATTATGGGTTGTTGTTTAAGAAGTGCTTTATCGAAGACTTTTGCTTTACAAAATACCCAAAATCATCTTTGTCTTTGGGATATTGACCGAAAATAAGTTCAGGTGGAAACGTATATCACAGATTGGATAAAACAGCATTTTAGAATGAAACCTGAGTATCAAACGGTCATTTTTGGAATTCATGAATTCAACGGCTATATAAACTTAAACCACGATGAAAGAAAGTGTGTGCTGTATACCTAACTGTCCTTCAGTGGTAGAACATGTGTTTGTGACAAAACCCACATATGCACTAAGATAAAAACAGCTACTTTTATTAACTGTTTTGCTGTGTGATTTCCCTCCAAATGCAGATTTTCAACAATGCCTTGGTTTCCAATACATTTTTTTCATTTTCATCTATCTGCATGTAATTGCTGGGGATGTGTATGGACATTATTTTTCAGATGTTGCATAGAAATAAGGTGACACACATTAGGGTCTTTGTAGAGCAATGTCTATTATCCCTAGACTTATTGGACCTCAGGATTGTGCCGGATGTGTCTTTCTGAATGTGTATATAAATGCATGTTGGAAGATAATTGTCAAAATGTACAATTATTTGTTTACTTCATTTATGTTGGATGTATGTATGTATATGTACAGTAGCCGTGGTGTACACATCCTACTGTCATCTTGAAAACGGCATGGCCCTTGTTGAGCAATCATTTGGAAATATTCTGATTCACTTTCATTGGATGCCATATTGATGCTTGAAATTGAGAACAATGTAAACATAATTTGCCATTTGATTTTCTATAAACTCTGTATATAGTAACCCTCAATACTTGACATTGTTTCAAAACATGTAACTGATTTCACCCTTGCTTAAATAGAATAAGAATGTTGGTTTATTAGCCTAATGTATAAAGCTATATTTTCAGGATGTCAAAGGTTAAATAAATAAATAAATCTTTAATCATAAAACATGTTTGAACTGCTTTTAATTCGTACCCTCTACCACTAATCTACTAATACTGCTGCATAATGTAAATGTACGGGGTATGATTATGAACCAAATTGCAGTGTGTCATTCTGGACACCAGAGGGCGTCATTGGGTTGTCAGGTAATTAAATGACAACGTCTGAAGGTCAGTCAGAAAATTAATGTGATGTAAGAAACTCAGTCCATGTTCATGCATTACTAGAAGTTGACGATATAACGATTTTAGGCCAAAGATACAGCTTGGATATAATCCTACGTGTTTACGACACCTGAGAGAAAACAATATAGGCCATAGTAAGTAGTACGTGTGTTGTCCTACGGCCGGTGTACCAGACATTTGAGACAAAACATAACAAAGAAAGAAAGACAAAGAAAGAGAGATATACTAGTCTAATATGCAAACAACTTCTCCACAGTGGTGGAAGAAGTACTCACATTTATAACTTAAGTACAAGTATCAATACTGCAATGTAGAAATACTCTGTTACAAGTAAAAAGACTGGTATTACAATTGTACTTGAGTAAAGTATAAAAGTATTGGCATCAAAATAGTACCAAATAGTAAAAAGTACCAAAAGTAAAAGTACTCATTATGCAGAATGTCACATTTCACACGTTTTAAAATATATAAAAATCTTTTGAAAATAGCAGATCTACAAGCTCACAATGCCATTGCTTTGAGGGGTGTTGTGAGCTTGTAGATTGGCTATTTTAAAACAGCCAAAGTATAGGGCTGAAGTGGTTAATGTAGGCTATGTTTTGTAATAATAATCAAAATCTACAAAGTAACTAAAGTTTTCAAATAATTGTAGTTGAGTAAAAGTATATTTACCTTTGAGATGTAGGCTATATATAGGCCTATAGCCTGGAGTATTTCCATTTTTAGTACTTTAGTATTTTTACTCCACTATGAGTAAAAATACTAAAGTACTAAAAATGGAAAAAAGTGGAAAAAAATACCTCAACATTGTACTTAAGCACAGTACTCGAGTAAATGTACTTAGTTACTTTCCACCACTGCACTGCTACTGAGGTGGGCTGCATCTACATTTGACTTGTAGACTTGTTGATGGTCTCTCCTCACCTGTAGTGACGTAGCACAGAGATTAGGGGGCCCTGCCTGCAGAGTGAGGAGGAAGTGAATGAGTTAGAGAATAATATGACACAGCGGAGTGAACGAGTCCCTCTAAGAATATAACAACAACCATTTATCAGGACAATAACCTCACTGACCTGGCGTTTCAACAAGCGTTCTTCCTGGAACAGCGTCGTGGACAGACAGGTAGGACAGTCCACTGTTACTATGAACATGTAAAAAAAGAAAGAAAAAAGGGTGTCACTTCGTTGTTGTGAACCATGGGAATGCAAGGCAGACATTTTTCCTTTCCTTTCCTAATCCGTCTTCAATCTGAGACACATTGTTGAAAGACTTTTAGGAGCGCTGCTGCTGCTGTGGCAGAAATCTGACCAGGTATGAAGGAACTTGAATAACTATTTACTTGAAATGAATACTATGTCAGTATTAGTTAAAGGTGCGCTGTACTAGTACTGTATGTCACATGTATATGGGAGGGAGCTTGTAAATTGTAAAGCATAGTTGTCATTTATATGACAATAACAAGGTTACTTGTCCGTCTTGTCGTTGTCGCCCACTTTCGATGCCATGCATAATAGTTTAAAGTTAGACATGTAGGTGTAGGATGGAATGTAAATGAGTTTGGATTGATTGTGTACAGAGCACAGGTTAGGGCTGGAACAGCAGGTCTCTCTCTCTGGTGTGTGTGTGTGTGTGTGGGTACAAGTACTGTGTAGGAGTGAGTGGTGAGTCACGGGTTGATTGCCATGTTAAGTATGGAGGGCTATAAGCGTTTGGGAACGAACACGACTGACTGGTTGGACTCACTGCGTTGGAAACAGGATCACTAGATATCCCAAATAATAAAAAGGTATACAGGGTTCCGAAAGGGGCTTTGATATCATACAGCCATAGGATGAGAAGATACATGGGCCACATATCATGCTGAGCCTGAGCCCACCCGTTCCCCTCTGCCGTTTGCTCCTTTATGTCATTCGAGATTGAGGACAGCCTTTGGAAACATGATGAGGTTTAGATTATGACATGTTTCCTCTAAATTCCAGACACCTATGAGTGTGTGTCCATGTACACTGTTGAATGCCAGACTCTTCTCTTCTGTCATGTATTTTTGCTCATTTGTAGAAACTGCTATTAAATGTACAGAGATAACAAGCGTACTTTATGTACAAATGAATATACCCTCTGTCATTTCTCTATACCGTATATAAATAAGTGCACTGACATATTAAGAGATTACTTACTAAATACAAATCTGATACTAATCCTCCCCCTTGC
This sequence comes from Gymnoscopelus braueri, assembly GCF_963280865.1. Lineage (NCBI taxonomy): Eukaryota > Metazoa > Chordata > Actinopteri > Myctophiformes > Myctophidae > Gymnoscopelus > Gymnoscopelus braueri. Next base: position 19,188,051 of record NC_137614.1, read on the forward strand.
ACATCCCTCATTGCTGCTAAGGTTTTTCCTTACAGAAGGGTAGAATGTTTGTCTTGCCTAAATTATTATAACTTTTAAAAAATCTATCCGTGTCATGTATTTCTTGTTCTGTATATTTTTACTGCAGTCCAGTATTAGCTCTATTGTTGTCTTGCGTGTGTTCAGTGTATTGATATTATTGTTGGCACAGTTTTACGGAACATGTCACCCTAACATTCACTGCTTGTCCTTGTACAAATAAACCCTCTTGATTCTTGATTCTCAAAGTCAATCAATGCACACAGATGCGATGCTATAGTCGTCATAGGGTACTAAGAGTGATCAGAAGATGCTTACAAAGAGAAAGCAATAAATGTGTACTGTACTAATTTTAACCCCTACCCCCATTCTACAGATGCTAAGGAGCTGAGTGGATCAGGCAGAGGAGACAGGTGGGCGGCAGCACCATGTCCCACGCACAGTCAGACGGTTCCCCGGGCGACCAGGAGCCTCTCATCCTGGAGCGCCGCTTCCACTCTGAAGTCCAGATAACCGTAACGGACAATCACTGCAGCCCGCCAGAAGATTCCCCCGTGTCCCAAACGGATACCTCACTGGCCCAGCAGGACGTGGAGGGCGAGGTGTTGGCAGCGCCCACACAGGTGGTCCTGAGCACCAAGAGCCCTGCGGCGCTGAAGCTGGGCACGCAGCAGCTCATCCCCAAGAGCCTGGCGGCGGCGAGCAGACCCAGGAACAACAGGCACCACACCACGGTGGTGACCTTCCCCGTGGGACTGGAGGACTCTGGCGGCGGCTCCGCTAGCAGACCCAGGAACCGTCACTCGACCCAGGGGCCCGACGTGTCCTGGGAGGATTATGACAGCGATGGGGACGGCTTTGCCTTGAGGAGGAACCGCAGGAACAAGTCCTACAGGAACGCTGTGACCAGCCTCAACATAGAGGCTATGGTGGCGAGGGGGCAAGGGGGGGGCGAGAAAGCTCAGCTCAAGCCTGTCAGAGAGGGCAGGGCGGTAAGCCCTGGACCAGCACGCAGCCCCGGACGTAAGGTAGGAAGGAGGGAAGGAAGTGCTGGGAAGTCACTATAAAAATGTAATATGTTGCATTATATTACTTGCTACTTTCAAATAAAAGTAGTGTTACATTACAATATTACTTTTATGTGCCAAGTAATGCGTTATATTACTTATGATGGTAGCCTGAAAAACTATGAATAAAAGAAATATGCAATATTTTATTTATGCTTTACCTGCAACATTGCTCACTATGTATATAAACTCCAACACTGCCCACCCAGCCCTTGAGTACTTTCAGATTAAGAGTCTAAATCAGTTAATTCCCCAAGTAGAATACATTCACAGGAATTTTCCTCCTGATGCAAGATCCACTATGGAAACAGGAAAGGAGTTAATTTAAACACAAGAGCAAGGTCAACACGAGGTAATACAGCAAATGCATAGAAATAGTAATCTAGGATCATAGGTAAACCAAGAACCAAGTACGGAAAAATAATTGAAAAGGGAGTCCATCAGACACTGGAGATTTACCTATTTAGTACTTTAAGGGAAATAATACGTTTTTTTGTTGAACGTGGTGAAGGGAACGCTCAAATAGAGTCATGAGTGAGAGTACATATACTATGACAGAGGACAACAGGACCTCGCATTCATCCCGCAAATGGACAATGCAGCACATAGACTCTAGATTTCTGCATTCCTTCAGAATCACAATGTGCAACCAGGCAGTGTGGCATTCAGACATACTATTGTTTTGAGGTTCAACTTAACGGTGGATGGACGCTACTATATCATATAATGGATGTATAACTTTTATCCCAAAAAGCTGTATTCAAGCAATGGATTTTTATGTATCTCTTAACGTTGTATCTATGGTAAGTCGTATTGATTTGCATTTTTTGTATCTATGGTAAGTCCTATCGATTTGCATTATTTGTTTCCACAAGAGAATGTTGGCAACTGTGCTTGTTTTCAGACATGTATATGTTAAGCGGGTATATGTATGTTATGGGGAGTTATGGACAGATACTAGTTATGCTCTTCAAATGAAAACCCACATCACACAGTTGTCTCTCACATAGCTTCATAGCACTGAGTCATGGTGCTGACCATAGCCAAATTATTCTTTGGTAACAGTGACAATGGTATATTTCCAAGATGGATTCCTATCTCACACGCCGATGCCAGAACTGTTAAATGTGAAAATGATTTGAGAGAGAGTTTATCGAGTCAGACACTTATACAGTATATCTATCTTGTACAGTAAAACATGCAATGACCACTTTAAGCAAAACCAATTGACTAAGTGCACAAAAAGACCGAAACGTGGGACAGAGATACACAGAGATTCTGGTGGAGAGAAGTTGACTGAGGGAGAGATAGGGATCATATAATGACAGAGTATCTGTCTTGTCATAGAGGCCTGATACATTCCAAACAGTTCCCCTCATGCTGTGCTCCTGTCTTCTTTCCAGCGTACCCTAGGCAGAAAGAGGAACCAAAAACATGGGGGATCCTTCAAAGACGGTAGGCTATATATTCTCTATGAGTCATTACTTCCACTTCCCCATTTAACATTAATTCCACAATTTAGATGTCTAGTAACACAAAACATTATTCCTATAAAAAAAGAAAACAAATTATGCTGTTTTTTTAAAGGATGGTGTGAGAGGAGACCACCTCCACTTCCTGAACTGTATCAATGGCACTATGTTCAATTATCTCCATTTCGTCAGTCAGTGATGAAAACTCTCAGATGGTCCCTGTTGCGAGTCTTAAAAAATATGCCTTGAGGGAAGCATCAGAGGACATAGCAGGAAATCATTCACTGAATTCCATCAGCAGGTTTAATGTCCCATTACTGCACCCTGCATTCTGATGTATTGTCGTCTTGTATATTTACAAGTCAACTTTATGTCTAGTGTGACACACGCTCGTTTAACGGCTTGTCAGAGTCACTGCTGATTTACAATCACATGATGATTAGTTTTCAGAGCAACATTAAACAGGTCACTACTTCAGAAGCATGGATGTTATGGACACATGTACACATTATCGGCTCACACTTGTTGACTTTTCAGTTATAGTGCACAGCATCTTTCACTACTAGACCACATGGATAATGATAATGCTTCAATGAGAGCCATACTTTTAAACCCAAATGAATCTCAGCAGCTGACTCTGTTTCAAATAATCTGATCTCCCACGCTTTAATTTCCAACACATGTGACCCATGTAAGGATCCTGACAAAATTCACAATGCTTCTGTCCTGACATTGGTTATGCTAGCAACATGCCCATATGTGACCTCTCTCTCACCTTTTTAAGAAACTAGCTTTGAAAGAGCCTCACATTGTAAGAATAACAGAATCACTCATATGCCCTGTAGCAAAACAAATGGCTCTGGTATGAGTCCTGTATCATTCTGTACCCTGTGTGAATCCAAAAACTAAACAGAAACAGATTTTAAGGGGGAAAACTCCCAGTGACACACATGCTTTTGTGTGTCAAATTGCAACACATTTTCACAAAACTCGTGTTTGTATCCAAGGTCAGCTGAAGATGTAAATGTGTATAGATGTATAGATCAACGATGAGGGTTGTAATGTATCTACCGTATGTATAAATCAATCACATTTTGATGTTTGTCTATGTCAATGTGTCTCAGCTACACCACTTCTCTACCAGGAGATCCGTGAGCGAGGGCTGCAAAACCAAGACGAGCTGCTAGAAGACTTTGTAGTGATAGATCAACAACCTCCTGAGGAGGACCAGGGCATTGTGGTAAAGAGCTACAGGCCAGCCCAGCTGACCTGGAGCCAGCTTCCACAGGTACAAGTGGAGTGACAGCGTTGTTATTCTTATACATCATGTCGTGTTTTAAGAATGTGAGACATGGAAGTTAAAGGATGACTTCAGCCATTTTCAACCTATCTTGATATAATTGGTCCTCACTAATGCTCATGATAATATGGTACCATTTTTGTCTACTAACTCTGTGTCTCAGAGGAGGGCTCTGGACAGTTCAGAAACCCGCCTACCAGTGACATCATCGATGGGGAATACAAGCGAATAGAAACTGCAGGCTTTCTATTCCTGGAAAGTTAGCTTTCTATAATGGAAGCCATTGTTCTCGCGTTCGAAAAAAACAAAATAAAAAAAGATAGATAGATAGATAGATACTTTTTTGTCCTCGTGGAAATTCATTTTGTGCCAAGCAGCCATCAGGATACAAAACATCACAAAACACAACATAAATACACAATACATAGACAGATCACACAATACATTGACAGTGCTACACAGCTCCTCTCTTACAGTTACAGAGTGAGAACTAGAAAAGGCTACCAGTCATGATTCAAGAGGCATCACATTACATTTTATGCACAGAACTGAGAAGGGGCCTGTTTGTTCAGGAGTCCTATACTTGTAGGGACAAATGATCTTGAAGCGCTAGCCTGCAACATTGGCACTGTGTACCGTCGCCCTGATGGTAAAAGGTGGTATTGACTGTATAACGGGTGCGTTCTATCCCTAGCAATAGCTTTCCCCTTCCTAAGCACCCGGGTCTCATACATTGCTGCCATACTCTCAAGTCATACCCCAGCTATCTTGCTGTATACATTTATGATTTTATGGAGTTTGTTCTTATTAACCAATGATAATGAGTCATACCAGGAAACAAAACAGAAAGTCAATGCACTCTCCACGAAAGATCGATGGAAGAGTACCATTAAACTTTTTTCCACGTTATACTGTCTCAGTCTGCGCATAAAATGCAGCCTCTGCTGACCTTTTAATGAGTTACAGGCACCCGTCGCCACAGTGCAAAAGGGAAATCTTGTTTGAAAAAAAAACCAAACTAACGATGATGTCACTGGTAGGCGGGTTACTGAAGTGTCCACACAGGCCTCCTATGAGACACAGACCGAGTAGACAAAGATGGTACCATATTATCATTAGCATTAGTGAGGACCAATTATATGAAGATGTTGAAAATGGGTGAAGTCATCCTTTAAGTAACTCTACCAAGATGATTGTATAGTCATACTCTGGATAAGAGCATCCATGACTCTTTCTAAATATGAAATGGTGAAATGAATTTGGTGATGAACTGAACAAAAGGAGATATTCACTTAAACTTGGACGAGTAACGGAGAAAACATCAATTGTAAAATAAACCATGCATAGTTTTTGTAACATTTTTGTCTTTACTGGCATATTACTGTAGCTGTAGCAGAATTTCCTTCATTTTGATATCATGTGAATTAAGAAAGACCATTGTCACAAGTGCTTTGACATGTTCAGATAGTGCACATCTGGTAGCAATCAATTTACCTTATTTGTATTGGATGATGACCAAACAATGACCAGAATGTGATAGGTGGACCTTTGGTTTGTAATTTGGTTTGTAATCTTATGTTTTGCATAGGTAAAGGACATAGCACAACTGATCACACCAGAGGAAAGGAAGAGACAAGAGGTAAGTGTGTGTGTGTGTGTGTGTGTGTGTGTGTGTGTGTGTGTGTGTGTGTGTGTGTGTGTGTGTGTGTGTGTGTGTGTGTGTGTGTGTGTGTGTGTGTGTGTGTGTGTGTGTGTGTGTGTGTGTGTGTGTGTGTGTGTGTGTGTGTGTGTGTGTGTGCTGGGAAAGACAATCTGAAATGTCTTTACAAGCAGTCTGACAGGAGTTCCTGTGTAAATATCAAAGGTCCACTTTGTATGCTCTCTACAAGCCTGAATACAACCGCACCCTGCCAGTGTAATCAACCTCAGTCCCTCTCCTAAAGTTTGTGCTTGTCTAACTATTTGTGTCAAAAGCTGGATCATAGGTCTAATGCTCTAGTGTTTATTAACCAATGCTGTCTTTCAAGAATCAATGATTTTAAAAGGGGGGAGTTCAGATTTGGTGCAACAGCAGTCCATAGGAGTTAAAGGGACAGTACACTCTATTTATGTTATCTCTATATATTTGTTGTAGGGCTACTGTAAAATCAGTTAATGTGAAATATACAACCCTTACATGGTTTTAGCTGCTACCCTTGGTTGCTATGACATTGTCCTTGTTCGCTGTGTTTATGAGAAGAAAATAGTGATCATCGTGACTTATCAGGTTGATGTAATAATGGCCACAGATCTTATGGGCGTGCCGGGCCGATGCTTGCCCGCATGCATTATGGGAATTGTAGGAACAAAATAAACGTAAAGTGGGACTTTCTGTCAGTAAAGGTTATATCAGAAATACTGTTGTTTCTGTACACTATAATAACCATCACAAATGTAATGTAATACACAAACAGCATGATAGTGTCGCTTTAAACTGAAACATACTGATCCTGTCATGTAAGTTGGGTTTTTTATGTTCATCAGTCCATCTTTGAGATCATCACATCAGAACATTCGTACCTGCACAGTCTGCGCATCCTGGTGAATCACTTCAAGAGCAGTGACGCTCTGAAGAGAACCATGACGGCCACAGAACACCACCATCTCTTCTCCAACATTGCTGTCATCCACGATGTTAGTAAAAGGTAGTTCACACTGATACCGCACTTGACACTCCTTTAGTATGAATGAGCAATAGAGATACCGAGAGAGACGTCAAAATAAAGTAAAAAAAAAAGTAGTACAAAGGATTATTTCATTTTGTACTCGTCAACTTCAACTTTATCAACTAGGAATCAATGTTGGAAGTGAAATTGGACGGCAATACTCATGCCAGCGTGGGGCAGAATTAATCTTATTTTGGCTAAATACAAATATTTTTCATTCCTTTAGTGGCTGTGGGAGAAGGGAGTGGCCTGAAGTGGGAATGGGTTTCTAGGTTTCAGAGACCATACCGTATGGGGTGTCTTGTGGGCTCCCTGAACGTGTTAAAACATGCTAGCCAAACTGGTTCTACTGCCTTGTTGCTGTTAATGGAATCCACTACCTTTGAAATGGTAATACTCCTGAGAACATGACTACATTACTAGCTGTTGTGCTGTTTTGAATGGCATGGGCCAGCAATTGCAGAGGTGTCCATACATCTGGTGTCTACATTAATTTATTGGTAAAGGTGTGTGTGTGTGTGTGTGTGTGTGTGTGTGTGTGTGTGTGTGTGTGTGTGTGTGTGTGTGTGTGTGTGTGTGTGTGTGTGTGTGTGTGTGTGTGTGTGTGTGTGTGTGTGTGTGTGTGTGTGTGTGTGTGTGTGTGTGTGTGTGTGTGTGTGTGTGTGTGTGTGTGTGTGAGCCATCATCACGCCCTGAGTTGTATTGTCAGCTGGGTGTCCTTTTACTGTTTGGTTGTTTGGGGAGTTGTTAAACTTGTTTATATTGACAATTACACTGTAAATTGCCCCGGTTTAAAAAAAATGCTTGAGAGAAGTGACTGGTCGAGTAAAAATATACTATATGTAGTATATATTTATGTGCGATGCATAGATCAGTTTATTGTGGTTTTAGTGGCATGGTCCTCTTTGTTCTAACAAACTTCAAAAGGTTGAGTGGCTCATCCCACGCATAAAATCTGCCGCAGTGTGCCTTTTGTATCAACTGTGTTCTCCAATCTAGCTCAGGTAGCTTCTCTGTGGGAAGTAAGAGAATCAGCTCTCTCTCTCCCTGCCTACTGTACCTCCAGGTTTTTCGAAGACCTTGAGCGGCGTCACCAAGAGAACCCGTTGATCCGGGACATCAGTGACATTGTGCAGAACCATTCTGCCCACCACTTTGAACCCTACATCGTCTACTGCTCCAACGAGACTTTCCAGCAGAGGACACTACAGAAGCTGTTGTACGTTCCCTCTCGTTTGTGTTATTGTTTATTAATAATTGCAGTTTTTAATGCAACAATCTATGTTATACTTAGTATTTGTTTGTTTCCTTCTTCTTTCCTTGCTTCAGGATCAGTAACACTGCCTTCAAGGAGGCTCTGAAGCAGATTGAAGGGAGCAGTGAATGTGGAGGCCTCCCCATGATATCATTCCTCATTCTTCCCATGCAGAGAGTCACCAGACTACCGCTGCTACTGGATGTCAGTATCAACTTTATTCCACCCATTTCGGATGCTGTCAATGCACTGAATGGGACATTATCATGCTTAATCAGACTATTGATTGGTCTAAGTAGGTGAAATACTGACCTACCCACGTTTAATCAGACAATTGATTGGTCTAAGTAGGTGAAATACTGACCTACCCACGTTTAATCAGACTATTGATTGGTGAGATACTGACCTACAGACGGGGCTCTGTAGGTGTTTTGTATAAAGTATAATTTTGGACCGCGTCGGAGGCGCGCCGTCTCAAGTGAACTTGAGCCACGAGAGGCACCATCAAGTGTGCTAAAGCGAGCGAGTTGCTGTGTGGAACGTTGCGAAGATCGCTTGAAATATAATCCCCAAATTTTAAGCATATATATAGCTTGCTGCTTATTAGAAATGGAAATTCTAAAATAAAATGTAAAGATATTTTCAAAGATATTTTCGTTAACGGATTTCGGGAGGTGTAGTTCCAGACTATATAGTATTCGGAGATTGTGGAATAGTTTTCTGGTTACGCAAGACTAATTGCATTGGATCTCCAGAATGTCTCAATGCCACCAACTTAGTTCAGACCAATCATTAATGAACAGTAGACACTACAGTCCAGTTTGTTTGGTCAATTCAGATGGAAGTTCTTTAAAGTTGACACCTGGGCAGGGAAAGGATTTCTCTTCAAGTGAATAAAAAGTTGAAATAAATTGAAAGCCTCATCCCTTTTTATTTGCTCCTCACAGACTATCAGCCAGAAAACACCAGATAAGACCGCTGAATACTTTGCTGCAGTCTGGGCGCTACATGCCATTAGCAAGGTAGGCATACATACACAAGCAACACAACCCTCTGCTATTAATTGGATCAAACACGCTCAATGACTCAATGAAGGCCAAAATGAAAAGTCTGTTCTGATCTATGTGATATTGGTGCACCAACATTGATACTGTTTGATTGATCCCAAGCCATTACCAGCCTAAAACAGATTTTATTATAATTAATCAGATTGATTTTTATTATATCAATCCAAAGTGGAGAGTCATGTGTGATAGATTGAAAGTCATGGAAAAGCATAGTCCAGTGAATTTGTGTTGGCAGTGTCACAGCCAAATCAACCTAGTGCATGCTGCAGTGTTATCTATTTAATCAGTACTCGTTGTGCAGGCCCTCAGCTAATGCACTTGGTTGTAACACTTCAAAACTCCCTTAGCTTATCATGGTCAGTATAGTGTGTGTGTGTGGGCCTCGCCTGTTTCATAGCGTCTCTAGCACATACAGTATGCTCTGACGTTTGTCTCCTTTGGCAGCGTCTCTGCTCCTTCTTGGCCACTGGCCAGCCCAGTCCTCTGGCTATGACGCTCTGCTATCTTTGCTTTCAGTAGCAGTTCAGTTTATTGGTTAACAGTGAAAATGCAGTACAAACTCAAACATGAATCCATGGAACAAGAGGAAAGAGGTCATAAAAGCCTTTGTTTTGTCATGGACGCATCCCAAACGTCCTCCCTTCTCATCCTCCTCTAAGCTTTTTCAATTGTCATTTAATCCATCATTCTCATCTCGCCACTCAGGTAGTCCACTTTACCCGGTCTGGTACACAAATCTATCCTGCCAATGGAGAATTCGAGTAATAGCTTTTTTCCCTGCAGCCATGAATATTTTCATAAGTTATCTGTCACTTCCTGTAATTTCATCTGATAAATCTCCCAGATACAGCAATAAACAGGACGTTGATATTTGTATACCTAGAATCCCCTGTGTTTTCTCCAAGCGAACCTCTTTGTTATTACTTCAATAGTTGGTGAATAGCTGCAACGATGGAGCGAGGCGAATGGAGAGGACAGAGCAGATGTACACCATTCAAAAGCAGATGGACTTTGGTAAAATCAAGGTAAGAGATGGTCACATGTGGCTTAAACTGGCTATACACAAAAGCATTTTTACATCATGAAATGAAACTCACCGCTCCACGTTTGGTGGCCAAGCCTAGCCTTTTCAGGTGCACAGGAAACTCAAAAACGAACTCCCTATAGTTCTAGAAGAAAAGAAAACCGTATCACTGCTTGACAGATGTTTCCTCAAGGATCACAACTGATGCGCTGCATGTTTTATTCTGTGTTGTAACATACTCACATATTTTGACAACATTGTGTACTATTTACTATTTTGTGTTATTTTCCAGGCATTGATATTTATTCAATACTACTAATTGATTCATGTGAACAAAGTTTAGTTTGAACTGAGATTAAATTAAATGTTACAATAATGGAAGGGTCCCAGGTACATCTTTGGACAGGAAGATTTGCTGTATTTTGGAGTTAGTTGATCTTGTATCTTATATCCTTAAATAGCTGACAGTGTGGAGGTTATAGCTGACAGTGTGGAGGTTTCCCAGCATCTGCTATACATTATATACTTTCCACATTATTATAACCCAGGTCATGGAGTGGGGTAAGTAAGCCTTGCCGAGGCATGAGGTCCATACTTAGGGCCTATCTGTTTCTGTAGCATGAGGCAGCTTGTTGTACAAGAACCCCCTGGACATGACGTTGGTATGCCCCATGGAGTGGGGCACTGTATTGTATGTAATATTAGTTTGACTTCATTGCAAACACTCATATCCCTTAGCCATTCCCTTTGGTGTCCTCATCGCGGTGGCTGAGGAAGCGTGGAGAGCTGGCTGTATCCACTGAAGAGCTCAGTATCTGGAGGGCTTTCAGCACCAGGAGCTACTACCTGTTCCTCTTCAACGACGTCCTCATTGTCACCAAGAAAAAGAGGCAAGTGGCACTCTACTCTGTACTGATACATGGAACAGGAATGCACAAAGCTGCTGCTTGAATTCTGTATCCAATCTTAAACACTTAAACCCGATATACTTTGTTGTGTATTGTTATGGCAATATTGGACTGTCAAATACTGATTTATCTGTAACCCTTTAGAAGGAGTTCCTTTTGTTAAAGGGCTCATAAACGCCTTGCCCTGAAGGCCTGCCTTTGATTGAATCAACCCTTTTGTTCAAGCTATATGTAAAAGGCCATGCCACACCTATTGTTTCTTGGTCATGGGACCCCTGGGCCTGGCTTGGGAGAGGTATAAAGATACTTATTTTAAGAGAGCTTGGAGGGGACACCACAATGAGAGAGGAGCATTAGAATGAGCTCAGGATACAGGCCCTCTTGGGCTTTTGGGGACTGGACATTCAAGAGAAACAAGCTTGTTTTTGATGCTGTTGGATTCCACAAATAAACATAGTTCTTATCAGCTTCACCTCGACTGGATATACGCATATAATCTTTCCATAACAGCATCACATAGTGAAAATACACAATCTACAAACTCACAATGCACTAAGTCCCTATGTGTGGGGACTTGAGCAGGGCCAGGTGGTGACTGTCAGGGAACATGTGAACCGGAGGTTGGGAGGAAAGAGGGAGGTGGGAGAGGGGGAGTTGTATGGAGCATACTTGAGATTCTTCAATCTCTCATTCAACATGTCAACTCAGCAGAGTGGAGCTTGTGTGTGTGTTTGTGCATGTGGGTGTGGGTGCATGTTTGGTTTGAATTAGAGCGAAAGTAAGCTTTCATATTGTCCTGATGACCAACCTCTCTTTGTGCAGTAACTGGTGGTAGGTTTAGACTGTTATCAGATGCTCAATTAATGTGAATCGATTATAGTCAGTATACGGTATATGAAAACTTTCTGACTGAACTGCAGTTGTACCCTGTGTTGCTACATTTTAACAAGAATGTGTCACTCATTTTCCGCATCATGATTTCGGCTGTTTTGTTGTAAACAGAGACAATTCGTTAGTGTGACTTTTGGTGTTCTTGGATTACTAGTTAACTATTTAATTTTCACTTAGACCTGGGGACCCCAATCAGCATTAGGGCTAAGTTATAATTTGTGTCATGTGAGGAAAATGGCTTTAGAAACTCCTTTAATGTGTCTGTCTGCCTGTCTTTCTGTCTGCCTGTCTGTCTGTCCAGTGAGGAGAGCTTTGTGGTGATGGATTACGCCACTCTGGAGAACATGGAGGTTGAGTTTGCAGAGGATGCAGAGGGAGGGGCGGGAGGGGCGTCTCCACCCAAGGGCAACTCTAGCAATCCCCTCTCTCTTAGACTGCTAATGAGCAAGAACAGTGATGGGAGAGCGGAACAGATCTCCCTGGTGGCTGAGTCCAGGTACTGCAGTGGTACACGCACACGCACACGCACACACGCACACACGCACACGCACACGCACACGCACACGCACACACACTCTCACTGTGGGCTGACATTGTGAAGAGCTAGGTGTTATGAATTTTGTGTCAGATTGCAGAAAAGCAATTGGAGCGTTTGAATGTATTACTTAAAGGAATACTTTACTACCCAATTCATGGACGTTTTGTCCTAAAACTAAGAAAATGAATGATGAATTGAAGAAAATAGTACTCACAGTATAATCCACGAGTCCTAGTATTAAGTCATATCCTCCCATACATCCAGAACAACACATGTTCACTCAAACTTGACTATTTCAAGAGAATTGAGAGGATCAAGAGGGGTTTATTTTACTCTTACAGCTACAGCAACCAGAAGTTGATGTGACATGGGCCACAAGACTGAGCAACAAAAGCAATACAATATGCACAAGATAATATTAAGAAGTACTGGACTGTGGATAAGATAATAAAACAAGATACATTCAAAATATGGATAAAAAATAGGTTAAGACACACTAACCCTCTATAAAACACTGTTCAACACTATTTAAAATGCTTTTGGAAATGGTCTCATGCACGAATGTGGGGCGTGCCTGGGCATGCACATGGAGTTCAACATGAACTGAGGTAACATGCGTGTACTTGTTCAGCACACTCATCGTTCGTGCGTGACACTGTTTATCCAGGAAGTGTTTTAAATAGTAAAGTTTGAGCAGAAATGTGGTGTTTTGTAAGTACTGAGGATATGCCTGAATACAGGACTCTTGCATTGCAGGCTACTGTAAGAGTTGTGTCGGAGTTTATAATTCATCAAGTATTTTTGGGGATTCTTCATTCATTCATCATTTGGTTTGAACTATGTCACAGATATACTGTATTATATTCATGCATAGTAATTGTAGTGAGGATCTTAGACTTAGTGCCATTGGGCATACATAGATCGTCTGAATGTTATCTTTTTAAAACAATAATAAAATTATACACAACCCACTATAACAAATTTTATGTTGTCTAGTGCCCCCTACTGACAGAATTGAAACGCTTCATGTATCATGTAGTCGGTCAATCTGAGCTAAAGAAATGGTCCAACCCAGGAGAAACCCTCCTACATCATATATTAAACGTTTACCTTCATGGATTTAGTGGAACCTACTTTTTTCTGTGGTGCAGTCTGGGTAGAGCACTTCTGTGTTATGCTTTATTATTTATAATAAACTTTTAATATGTTAAAGGGATCACATAAAATCTTGAATTATTGCTATTGCAATTTTCCCTGGGTCAAACCATACATTGACTGGACTAATGTTGCATAGCATTGTTTGGGATATAAGTTGTGTTATCCAATGTCATGTAGAGATGATCCTGGGGTTATGCTCACATCTAAGTGTTTTCTGCTAATTATCCAGGGTTGACCGTGCCCGTTGGGTAAGTGCTCTTAGAGAGCACAAGCGGACCGGCAACGCTAGTAAAGAAGGTAAGGAAACCTACTAAAACACATTCATTCTCCCTTCATGCAAATTTAAAGAATGTCAAAGTCCAAATATCAATATTTACTCAGGCCTAATATTGTAAATCGCTACTGAGCATTGCATTTTGTGTGATTCTTTTGGATTGTGTTAAAGGAGAATTCCGGACAAATTAAGTGTTATCTTTGATGTCTCGTTACTCACCTACCGATGTGAAAAGTAGCGTTCTTTTTTTTCATATATTCCCCTGTCGTCATTTTTTAAACACCCTCCGTTGTTATAATGGGAGCGTGAGGGTTAGTGAAGTTCGTCTATTATAACCGACGCAATGTTATTTTTTTCTCTACTACGATTCATTGTAGAGTCTCATGATAGTCAAACATGCGCTGAAAATTCCTGCGAGCCTGCCGTTAATGGCGAACGATTTAACACTGGTTGCTTGTTTCCAGAATCTGGCAACACGAGTTGCCAGGTTCTGGAAGAAACAAGCAACCAGTGTTAAATCGTTCGCCATTGACGGCAGCCTCGCAGATAGTTTCAACGCATGTTTGACTATCATGAGACTCTACTATGAATACTAGTAGTGAAAAAAACAACTTTGCGTCGGTTATAATAGACGAATTTCACTAACCCTCACGCTCCCATTATAACAACGGAGGGTGTTTAAAAAATGACGACAGGGGAATATATGAAAAAAAAGAACGCTACTTTTCACATCGGTAGGTGAGTAACGAGACATCAAAGATAACACTTAATTTGTCCGGAATTCTCCTTTAACACCATCGGGTATTGTGCAAATGTGTTTAAGGTCTACCACAATATGAGGCTACCAAGGCTTACATGCCCAAGGAGACTGATGATTTGGGGCTGCAAATGGCTGAGGTTGTCATTGTCCTACAAAAAGAAGATGGTAAGCCTCCTTATAGACCAATTATTTGTTTACCAACATTGAGACTGGATGCACAGGTGATTGTTTCATGCAATCAATTCTCAACCTGTTTTGGGGTGCGCTGGTTTCAGCACACCCCAAACCCCTCTTGTGTTGGCTAGTGAGGCGCGTCCTAGCGAGATCTGACAGAATGGGTTTAATTGCGCGCATACTGGTTCTTATCAGTGTGACGTCACGTAGTCTGTTAAGGGGTCTATGCATGATTTTAATAATATATACATTTGAGTGGCTGGCTGGGCCATAAAACTGTCAACTACTAGGCCATATCGGTGCGTACACACACTTTATATCAAAACCTGGAATTGACCACACCCAGTTTACACACTTTGCAGGAATGCTGTATATTCCTCTGAAATTATGCAAAGCTTTTTAAAATGAATCTGCTCTCCCCAAGACTGGTGCCATGGAGAAAGAATGCGTGATGGAGAGAGGGGTTGGTTCCCTGCCAGCTGTGCCACAGAGATCACCAACCCTACCACCATGGAAAACAATGTGCAACGCATGAAGCGTCTACGCAAAGAAACCAATGTTTGAGTAATATGGCTGACATACATTGGTTGATGCATGTGCAATCAAAAGTCAATCCCATGGATGTTGGTTGATACATGTGCAACCAAAAGTCAAAAAGGATTGTACTGTTGAAATGTCTGATAATGGTGATGTTGGAATTTCCCACTTGCACAGCTTTGTTCTATAGTTTGTTTGATAAATTGGTATTAGCTATAATGACAATGGAGGGTTTACCCGCCAAGTGATATTTAATGTCCCCATATGGAGTATATGACTAGTTATGCCATTATGTTTTCTATATCCAGTGGTCTACGCTCTCTTGAACTCCTTACACTGAGGTACTTGATTAGGGAAACATAGCCAACTGTTTACATCCAATTGCGAGGACTTGCAAGTAAGCTCGCCAGTAGTCATATTTTAACTCAATTGATTGAGGCAGTAGTCTCATTTAAAGTTGAATGTCTGCAAGATGGTTAAAATAATGTACTAGTCTGGTGCCAAAATAATTTGAACATGTATTTTAAAAAAAAAGTATCTAATTTCAATAATGGACAAATTGCCTACCTTGTGAGTTTTGTTTCTCAAGATTGCAAGATGGACAACCTCCATGGGCTCATTTTAAATTACTACTATAGCAAGGGTCACATTTTAGTGATCTACTGGAAATAAAAAGTATTAAAGACTCAGAATATATTTTCCCCCTTACAATGTTGATAGTTGTAATGGACACCCTCTTTGGGACAACAAATCAACATTTCTATAAATATGTACATTTTATTACAGCAAAATAAAAGCAAACACTCGGGACAGTTCTCCTTTGACTTTTATTTGAGCTTGCATTTTGTTAAAATGTTTGAATACATAAAAAGTTATTTAAAAATGTCAAACTGACCAGATATCAAATTTCATTTCTTCTTTAAAAACCATTTGGTGTAAAAACTTAGGACCGATTTAGAAAAACATCTGCTGTTTCCCCAAAACTTTTTGTAAGCTGTCACATAAAAATAATGGAAAAAAACAGGTCTGCATAGATTCTGCAGGCAATCGGTGGTAATCTGGTCAAATGCATGGTGCAAGCTTGTGACGATCGTCAAGTCAATTCTGTTTCTTATTGCTCAGATCTTTGATGTTTCTTGTTGACAAAAACTGGAAGACAAGAAAAAATGAAAATTATGAATAAAATGTAGCACAATCAGCTCGTTTCATGACATGAGTGCATCTTAAAGAGTGTCATATGCGATAGCTGAGAGTAAGCCTAACACCAACAGCCACAGCACGTATGGTGGTGAAACAATGGCTGGATGGCTGCAGGCTGCCAGACAGTTTGCTTTATCAAATCCATTAGCTCATGCTTTGGATTATCCATCATGGCCAATAGGGGAAAAGCAAATTGCAGCCTAAGCAGACACTTTGCCCAAAGAATCTCCATTATAAAAGCCATGGTTGTTCCAATCAAATTACTTCTCGGTCAGCATCCAATGGCAGCCATTAGCTATGAATTTACAGTGGATGTCAAGTCCAACTAAAGTGCTACATAATGATCATAATTGACCCCACTCCTTTGGGGGTATTCTTTTTGACACTGTACATTTGCACATACGTAAAATCTGTCCTCTGCATTTAACCCATCCTAGCCATTTAGGAGCAGCGAACACTACGGGGGCGGCACCCGGGGAGCAGTTAGGGCTTAAATGTCTTGCTCAGCAACACGTCGACACAGACCGCAGTTGGGGAGTGTACCGGGAACCTTAGGTTTCCCCGATACTGACAGTCTACCCGTTGAGCTATGGCCGCCCATGTTACGAGTTAAGCCAATGGTAACGTCTATACTGCTGACAAGGTTCACAGCCCAAGGCCCAATTTAATTGGGTGATATCAGAGAGCAACAATACTGAAAAGAAAGCTGAAACATTATTTCAACTAATGACCCAATATATAAACTATACTCTGGTAACATCAAGATATTTAGAGGGCAAAAATACAGACAGTTTTTTTGACACATGAGCCACCTATAAAATAAAGAAGCTGCGATTACTTGGACCCAACAGGCCACATATCTGAGCACTCACCCGGACGATGGTAAGAGATGGTGGGTGCCGGTGGGCGGGTTCTTTCCTACTCAGCCCCGCCCTGCTGGGCCTCGGGAGCGGACGTTTTCTCAACGGATGGGTCGCCTCCTTTCTTGGCCTCCTTTCCCTCCTCGCCAGGCTTTCCGCCAGCCTGTGGGCGTCTGCGGCGGTAGTTGAAGTTGCGGCGGTAGCGGCGCTGGGGGCGCTCTTGGTTCGGGCCACCCTCGCCGCCCTGGTTCTGGTTCTCTTTGTCCTCCTCTCCGTCCCGCACCGGTCTGGGACGGGGTGGACCTCTGGATCGACACAAAAGGAATGGGGTTGTGACGAGTCATTCAAAAACTTTTTGTTAGCGCTTTAAAAAAGGTTGGGTCTATACTGCATTATAATCGCATTTATAATACTCATTATAAATGTTTATAGCCATGTATGTCAAATTATGTATTATAAGTTTTGGTCATAGCACATTATAACTACCTTAACTTAGTTATAAAGTGACGTTGTTATAATGCACAAGAAATGTGATTATAATGCATTATAGACCCGACCTTTAAGTAAAGTGTTAGTTATGCTGTTCCACTGAGCTTATGCATTATGACCAGCACTTATAAATGATGTACTTCATAAACCTTGTTATAAGTTGTTATGCATAATTATAAACATTTATAACAAGCATCATGCCTTATAAATGTGGTTATAAACACATTATAGACACTATCTTAATATACCTCAATATAAAGTCTTACTGCCTTTTTTTGTCACAAGACAAAAACATTCCAGTGAGCACACCTTGGGCCTACTTTCTCCCCATATATACATAAAACACAACCAACGACAATGAGGCAAACTGGCAATTACCACAAAGTTGTTTTAAAATGCCAACCCACACATTGAAAATGAATCTACAAGGACAGCCTGGAGTGCATAGTTGAGCCGTGTGACTCACTGCCAGAGGTACATGACAATCAAAAGCTTGCACAAGTTGCTCTGGATAAGAGCTTATACTAAATACCTAAAGTTAAGACTCCCAATATTTTTTGTTTCATGGCCTTCCTGTTGCATTTGATTAGGATACAGTGTATATATGCATAGAGTACCAAAGTCCTGATGTCAAAAATGCCACTTTAAAACCATGCAAGAAAGGTTCTTTTTTGTTATGCTTATTAAGTAATTTAGACCTGGAACACCTAAATGTAACGATACCTTTCAATCTGGGAACCCCTTTTGGTGTAGTTGGTTGCTGTATACAGTATATAGCAACATACATTTGTTATTTATTTGAATACATTTTTTTTTTATTCTGAAAACTTAGGTCAGGATTTAGATGTTTTTAGAATCGGCCTCAGGTTTAAATGGGTTAAGCATCAACTGACACTGGAAAAGTACCAATTTATCCAAAGAAAATAAAGTCTGCCTACAATAGGAACTGCAGTTCCAGTTTTTCAGAAAGTGGCATACCATTTCCTGTTCCAGTTAATTTTCCCAGAGATTTGTTCGATTGGCTCAACAGCCGATTTGAGCTGGAAACACTTATAGGTGTCATCCATGTTTCCGGTTCAAACCTATGGGAAAATGACCTGAACAGGAAATGGGTATGCCATCTTGCCCTGCCACTACAGTTATTTATGTACTTATTCTCAGGATTAGGAATGACCTAACAACTGCATATACCACTATACATGTAGCAGTCGCCCTGCGCACACACACAGCGTCATGTCACTTTGCATTGACTTTCTTCTTTTTGTAGGAGTCGATCAGTTCCTTCATCAAACAAACTAGACTAAAACTGTACAAACTTTATGGAATCTCAGTTATGTTTTATAGAACATGACATGCTTCAGTGGAGACAGCGATTTCCTGCCGGGTGGCATAGTTTTCCAACACTACTTCCAGGTACCACCGCAGAATTAATTATATTTTTTTCCAAATAAACTATCAAATATAACCAAATATCATCAGAGCGACCTCCCTGAAAGGCGTTATATTTGGAACAGTTTTTAAATTACATTTAAAAAAATATATTTTTTATGGGAAAAATATCTTCATTACCCAGGGGGCGTGGTTTTAACATCAGACTTTGGTACTCTATTGAGCAACTGCCGCCAAAGCGACATGCATATAAACAGACAGGCTCTTTACAAATTTTGCAATCGCTTCACGGCTCAACTTATTATCTCATAACTTTTTTTCATAGGACCCAATATAAGACCCAGTATTTACTCAGTAACTGATTTATAATTATACACGGGTCATCCACTGGAACAAATTACAATTTCAAAGACTGAAGATTATTGACAGAGTGCCCACAGAAGAACCACATACAACACAAAAACAGTTTTACAAGTAGCTGCCATTTCAGTTTAGGCTGCAATAAAAGGAGACTACAGCGTCCCTGGACGAATTGAGCAATTTAAAATCAGTTTCAATATCACTGACTATCCGGCAAATGTCCAATTAATGTATAGATAAGAATTCAGATTGCTTTCATACTGTTCTCCGATTGTTGCAGCCTTACGTCAATGAAGCCAACATGCAAACCTTGGTATGAACCTTGGTCGGAAGCCTCTGTAGTAGTTCTGCCTCATTGGTTTGTTGCCCTGGTCTGGACCTCCCTGATTCTCATCACCTTCACCTCCCTGAAAGCAAACAGATGAGTCAAAGAACAACTGGCACGAGAGCTCCCTAAGTTATGTTCAGTAGGCAGAGAGTCTTTCCAATCAGCTTCTAAAGGAATCAAAACTCTTATGATTTGAATGGACATAGGTTTGTCCATCATAACTAGATTTGTCTTGCTGTGCCATATGAACATAACCTTTCATTGTAGGGTTTTGGTGTGAGCCTACAAATGCCAGCACACCATGATGCTCCCAAAAAAATGGGGCAAAAAAGCTGGGGTCAATTTGCAGTATATCGGCCGGACCCCCGATACACCAAGATTTGCCCAAACCACGTGATTGTTGTCAGAGGAGAGGGTTGAGAGTTGCGTATGACTTCACTGGAACGGGGGAGCCCAACTTTGATGTGGGCAGCCCCCAGGTGCCTGCTTCAGGAGAGTTAGCCCTGTGGCGTACCTCAGTCATCTCTCCCCGTGGTGCGTTGGTGTACGGGGGCCGGCGGCCATAGCGTCTACGTACAAAGTATGGCGGGTAGCGTCGTCTGCCGGGGTAGGTGGGCCTGCGCTGTTGTTGCTGCATCTCTCCCTCAGGGGCACTCTCTGCACCCTCACGGCTGCTCTTGTCACGACCTTCACGACCTTCACGGGGTTCACGACCTTCGCGGGGTTGACGTCTTTCACGTCCTTCACGACCTTCTGGACCGCCACTGCCGGATTCGCCCTCACCGTCGCTCTGGTAGTTATCGGGATATTCTCCGTCGCGAGGTGGGCCCCTCCTGCGGGGGTAGCGTCTGTAGCGATTCCTATCAGCGGCATACTTACTGCCTTGGACTGGAACTCCTCCTGGGCCGGTGACATTGGCTGCCTCTGCTCCCTGTGCAATTAACATTTTTAGGATTTGAACAACATTATTAGCCTATTTGTCCGAATTCACTAGACACCCATTGTGATATTTGAATAACCGCAAACCTTCCTATTGATGGGTACATGATTAAATCACAACTCAACTTTTCTCAAGTTGAGCATCACAGTCTCAAGTTGGGGTGTCGTGAGGTCTATCAAAATCGGGGTGAAACTTGAAACACGATGATCAGTAATCAAATTGGGATCTTAATTTGAAGTCAAATTGCTTTCATGGCACTTGCTGTTTGACGTGAAGCATGCACACTGCATATGGCTGAAGTGTACTACAACAGCTTGAGTCTCACCTGCAAAAATTCTGAATTGTCTTTATTTTTTTGACAATTTAAGTGCAACCTTAAAGGAGAATTTTGGACTAAGGTTTTCTTACCTTTTCTATGATGTTATGATATCTTAGGATGAAGGTACAGTAGAAAACTTTCATAACTCCATCCCGAGTCCGCCACAGTTTAAGTTTTTTTTTGTTGTTGTGAGATCAGACGTTCATAGTGACTATGCAACCAAAAAAAAAAAACTAAGTCTCGCTAGACGAGATTGTCGTCTAGCGAGCCTTTTTTTTCTTTGACAGTGTTCTGTCAGATCTCACAAAAAAGTATTAAAATACTCGATCTAACGCAAGGCCTATCCGCGCACGTTTTAAGCTGTGGCGGACCCGGGATGGAGTTATGAATTTTTTCTACTGTGACACCCCTATTCTTAAGGCCCTTCTGTGACTTACCTTCTCCCCTTCAACCACATCAAATTCCACAGTTTCTCCATCTCCAACACTGCGAAGGTATTTCCTTGGGTTGTTCTTTTTTATGGCGGTCTAAAACAAAATTTAAATAATAAAAATTACATTTCATAACCTAGTTTTCACACAACTGTCAATGTTTAAAGTACAAACTTCCTATGGACATGTTGTTTACCTGGTGTACAAAAACATCCTCTTTTGTATCGTTCCTAGCAAAGGGGGGGAAACAAAAGGTGTCAGTCACAGTAATAGAGTAGTATGGAGTACTATCAGATCCCAACACTGTATTTACAGATAGATTGGGACCAGCAAGTGTATGGATTAATGAAGCACTGGCAGCAGGCCGATAAATCGTCTGGCCAGCTTTGTAAGCAAATCAAAGCCATAATAGGATTGGGAATGTTCTCCCTCACTCACACACTCAAAGGATCATATTAGTGTCTTTAAGAGACAGATGGGGGTGGGGTTTACTCACCTGTTGATGAAACCGTATCCATTCCTGACATTAAACCATTTCACTGTACCCAAGACTTTTGTTGCTGTAATGACAAAAAAAACTTCAGTTATAGCTTCACACATAAAAAAAAACAACACTTACAACACCCCCTTTAATGAAACATAGAAAATGTAATCTTAATGGTAGGACAGATGGTAAAAAACAACTAGTCATGGCCAGAGATTATTTTTGAAGTTATATTTAAGCTCCAACTGTCACGTCTTTTAATAGATACTGATGCTCATGAGATTTCTCCACCAGCTGCACTAAGCGCCAAAGCATGATCCAAATGAATTATTATTAGCTACTCATTACTACACTGTGTCCTGTATGGTGTGTAAACAAATATTAAGCTGGTCAGCTCCAATTCAGTTGGGTCAGATATAGAGGCAGCAATAATGTGGGGCTATTTCGGGCAACAACAGCTACATAAATGTATGTCAACAACGTAACGTTATACATTTGTAGATGGATACAAGTCCCGGAGACCTACTGGCCCATTTTACGCCGCACTACTTAAGTACACGAGCGTTTACACGTGGTGCTGTCGCGCCCTAAGATGCTAGCGAGGCGGAAGCCTTAGCCAACCTATTAGCATAGCCAAGTGGCTAACTGGGTCTCTACCATGTGGTTGGATTAGAGCCAAGGCGAGGAAACATGAATACGTGAAACACCAACACTTGAACCCAACAACATTCCAACGTCAGATACTGCGGGGTAGACCAGTAACCACCACGGTGCTCGATTTCAATACAGCGAAGGGACAAAAGAAACCCTTAAGAATACCCCGGCGGACATTTTGGGTGCCCCGTTAGCCACAGAAACGGCAAGCTAGCTAGGCTAGTGCGGTAAGCTAGCCAACGGGCTAACATTGCTGTCTAGTCAGCCATGATAGCTGACGCTAGTTGGCTTTTTCAACTTAAACAAAAAATCGATTTGTTGACAGTCGCGTGTTTGCCATTCTGATGACATAACGTGAACGTTTTAGCAAAGGGCTCTGGCTCTATTGCGGTTTTTTATTTGTTTATCCAAAATCGTTGGAACTCTAAACCAAACACAATCCCGTGAACAAAGAGATGTCTGGAGGCTAACGGCTACGTTGTAATGCGTTTAGTCGCACGAGTCATTCGCTCGACAAGAATGCGATTTTTTTTTTAACCGAGAAGGTGCCTGTGCTACTTTCAGTTTAAATCAAGACATACAAATAATATATATATATACACGTCATCTTTGTCGAAAGAAAGGCTCGCCCGAAAAAAATAAATAAATGTGCTTTTAATGATAGCTGGCTACCGACGCGGGTCGAGTATACCCATTTAAAATGAAAGTTACATTAAATTGTTTTAATTACGATGTAACCGATAGTAATCAACATTGACACTGATAAGCCGGCCGGTTGGCATCATGTGTCTCAGTGGTTGTCTGAAGGAAGGAAGGCCCGCAATGAACCGGCTAAATAAAACAATAGATATTGAGCAGTCACTAGTATCTTCAGAAATTAATCCCAATACACATTGTATTCATTAGGCTAGCTATATCATGGTCACTGCACTCAACCGCTAAAACTAGAAGTGTATGCGGTGCTAACGTCTGCAGTCTTATTTCCTACGGGCAAATAAGAAATATGCATGTGGCAAACCGGCTCGACGTAAAATCAAGTTCAACGGCATTTGTACGGAAGACATTAATTTAACGTTGCCGTGGACTGCCGCCATTGCGAAAAATTTGGTCCGAAAAAATCATCAAGGCGTATATATCCTTTATATAGCTTAATAGCTACGTTATAACATCAGGTTTGCCAACGATATAGAGGCAGTCCGTTTTGTATTCCGCCTCGCATGCGAGTTACCAAGGTTACCAGGGAAGATGTTAACGTTAGTTAGCATAACCGTCCCGACGATTAACGCCAGGCTAGTTCATGTTAGCCAACGAGCTAACAGCCGCATCGCTTCGACCGGCGCTGTCTGGAGCCCACATTAGCATGAACGCTAGCCATCTAGCTAGTTGCAGCAATCTTACCGATGACCTTCTTATCCGCCGCAGCTGCGGCTGCCGGGCTGGATGGGCGCTCCGCATCGGCAGCGGGCGGCGGTGATGGTGGTGGTTGCGTGTCGGCCTCGCTGCTCATGCTTACTGGTTGGTAATGGCTTGCCTTGTGCCGGCGGTGGCTCTCTAGTATGTTTCCCGGTGCTAGATGGTAACCTGGGCCGGCGGTGGTGGGGGCTGCTGCCTTCGGGCTCTCTGCTTTCCTCTATCCGCTCCCGTTGCCGATCGAACTGGGCAGAATTAGAAATTGTGCCAGAGACTATTCCCGAGCACGCGCCCGCCCAGCCTGGTTCTGATTGGCTCGAATCGCCAGCGCAACCAATAACGGGTTGCTATTGGTCAAAGACGCGGCCATTTTTTGTGTGAGGGGAATTAGCTAAAGGTGATTGGCTGAAACCGATAATGTACCTGCACACAGTCCACGCCCATAGCGATGCGAAAGCCAGACGAGACAGATCCACAACCGCGACACTTTTAATGGGACACATACCGACACATACCTACAGATTTATGGGACAGATACGAGATACCGATGCTATGCTTGCATGCATGTTCTTTCATGGGTCTCATGTGGCAATATTGTCTGAGATCAAGTAAAGTGAAGAAAGCCTACAAGAAGCAGCATAGCGATCCTCAACATAGACTTTAGTGTGTTTTCAATGGTATTATTTTATGGTATATGAAATGATTTAAAAAAGTAGCCTAAACAGAAGATAATTAAACTAGTTTTACCTTTAACTTCACAGTGGACAGTAAGCAATTTTAGAAATTTCGGTGACAAATCAGATGTGATTATAATTTGTTTTATTTTTTACTGCAGAGCTCCAGACACAGGAGCTCTACAGTATGTCATTCAAAGTGCTGGGCTGAATTTATCAGATACAGATTAGCCCTGCCCATCTGTTAAGTGTGAAACCATGCATGTGGAAATCTACAACGGGATAAATGACCTATATTGGGGGGTGGTTACAGCCTCTGTCTTTCGTTTACACTAGTGACGCTACGTAGACCATGATAGTTATTACTGTTGTAATGCCTCCAAAGATCGATTTGGAGTGTAGGCTAGTTGCTGCAGTTCACCCGCAGCCGGTGGAAGAAAGCAAATATAGTCTGGTGTGGCGCTTTGCTCACGAGACGTGTGTAGGCTATAGCCTGTACGTATATATATAATATATATATATGCTATATATGTTATTATTATTATTTTTGTCGATCTTCCTTATCATAGAAAGACACTATATTTTGGATGCATTTGATGCAGTCCTATATGCGCCAGGGAAATTGGTTTTCATGAAGACTGCAACCCAATCACTGGAACTCTAGCCTATATTGACAGTATATTTTATATGTCTCAGTTTGTTCCTTCCTCACATGATGATGATGATCCATACATTATAGGCGAATTGGAGTACAAGACATACTTGCTGTCATTATCATTTGGCTTTTATTTAAACGGGTGAATTTTGAGTTTGCCCCTCTCCCGAGCCAGACAGAGGGTAGACCACCCCCACCCCCACCCATTGTCATGTTAATGCCCAGATTGCCCACTAGCAGTGGCACTGTTTATGAGCGCTGGTTGATGTGTGAAGAGCTCGTTGTTTACGGACGAGCCCCGCTCTCTCGCACAAAGATGGACTTTAGCATTGACCCCAGAAAGCCTTCACCACGAAGTAAAACACCCCCCCCCCCCGACAACCCTTCCTAAAAGAACTCTTCCTGCTTCCATAAGAGAGCCTCCATCTGAAAGGATTCTTTTGTGTCGGGGGAACGGGGTCCAAGCAGACTAGAGAGGGAGAGCGCAGGCTGGGGGAGGGGGTTTTGGTAGGTTGGATCTGTATGTGGGGCTGGGATAAGAGGTAGCCCATAAGTTCAACAGAGGACTTCTTTGGCAAACCTGTGCCTCGGAGGACTCTTGTGCCTTTCAACTCCTCTCACAGACATTGTGAGACTTTATTATGCTCTGTTAATGACGTCTAGGCCAAGTCACTGTAGTCACTTACTAAATGCAATCTTGCAGTTTGAAATTGGAAGACCTTTTTTCTGGATATTGAAACCTCAGAAAATAGAGATTAAGTAGGCTATTATACACACGGTTGTAATAATATATACAGTTGACATTCTTTTAAAACCAGTTTACACTCATGTCACAGCATCATGAATGTAATCTTCACATGGAGATTGTGGAGCAGGAGAGGAAATGATAGATTCACCTACCCCAAGGGGATAAGATACTTATAGACTGTCATTCATAATGAGGGACACAATGGTCGATTGGCTTGTTCCAATTACCTCTGAAGTAACAACAGCTTATTACAGTAAGAATCTGACATAGTTATCGTTGTGTACGATATTGTATATTTGGTCATTATTGATGGTGCCTCTTTTTGTGCGATGTTTTTACACTGCTGTATGTACAGTAGGCCTACTTTGTCTTGCCCTTTAACTGTATGCTGTACTGCCTTTGGTAACTGAATTTCCCTCGCATGATCAATAATGGTCTTATCTTATATACTTTAAAAAAATGAAATGTAAGCATTTATTAAATTTAACTTGATATAAATGTTGCTACCGTTCTAATTACTTTACATATAATCTCGCAATATATTTTTAAGTTTCACCTCTTTGATGACACTCAAATACCATCCATATCCACCCTAATCACAGGCGAACAATTGTTATTGAACAATTCATTTTCATAAACAAGTGAGAATTCATGCAGTTTTATAAAAAAAATGTAAAAGAATTTATTAGTCACACAGTTGGTTCAAAGAGTGTTTGAATTACAAATGTTTACAAACCAACTATCCTTCCAGCTGTAATTTCTTTTTTTTTCTCGCAATTGCATTTTTGTGAGAGAACAAACAGGCTTAAATCTGGACATCGCTCATAGATTTGAACAGCTTCCATTACCTCGTTTACAACCCAGTAATAACTCGCCCCAACTGTTAATAGGCCAGACATAAGGCACAAAAATAGGCCTGTGAATCATGTACTGTACATTAGGTTTTAGGTGCATCAAATCAGATTTGGCTTATCTATCAATGCATGAAGCCTTTCAGTTCAAGGTGTTCTTTATCTAACCAACATGTCCTACTGGGTATGTATTGTTACTTTAAGTCAATTCTGATTGTACATTAATGCCAGCAAAAAAGATAAACTTAATCCCTATAGCCTTAATTTACACAAGAGCTGGTTGAGTTTTGCTGAGAGAAAGAGTACAAATTGGCTCATGTATTAAAACAAAGAGGTTGTATGGTTGGTTCATTGGTTCCCTGCAGAAAACGAATGGTCATGTCGTTCTGCGGTTCTTGCGAGTAGAGCCACATCACATCTCTCCACATTGGGCAATGACGATAGGGAGCTTGGGTTTGTTGTTGGGACCAGTAGGAACATTCTGTTGGGATTTGGGAGAACATTTATGTTAGAAACTTCTCAAATGTCATTGCAAATTATCTAAAGCTTGGTTTCCTTCATTGGTCTGTTGCTGCCCATCAATTGTGAAAGCACTTAGTAATTAGCTTCCTTTCAAATTAGCCAAATTAAAGCACAATGGTTTAGTAGTTACATTTAGGTTTCGATTATGTATAACTAGCTGTGATGTAACTCCAAATATTGGCGAGATATCTTGCTCAGTTGCTCTATTGATTAGAAATGTATAATCCAAAATAGTCTCCTTACATTGCACGGTGAAACAGGTGACCTAACCCACTATGGCGTTAAATAAAAGTAAACTCCATGTTGATTTTGCCATTTGTATTAGGAAGAAGATCCGGACTGGACCCACAGATACAGATCTTCAAAGCGTAAAATCAACAGCAAGTTGAAACATTTCTTTGAAAGAAATCTGTACTGGGTTTTGTCATGTTATATATTGAAATAATCTGTTTTGTTTGTGTTTCTTTATGTGCTAAGAGAGCACTTTGAGAGCCATTTAACTGTGCAATGTAAGTCAATGAGGACACAATTTTTTTTTTGGAATATCAATTTCTAAGGATCAGAGCAAGATATCGTCAATATTTGGAGTTTCATCATCACGGCAAGTTAACTACACAACCGAATCCTCTACAAAAGTATTATTGCGCATTAACATGATCCCTGAAAGTAATACAAAATGACAATCCCTGCTTTCAATCCGAAGTTAAATGTGTTCCATGATCGTTAATAGTTGTGGGAGCACATGCTGGAAAAAGGTAGATAAATAGCTTTTCTTGGCCAGCAGAGGGGAGAAACAGGCAATGGAAAGCGGGTCATGTAGGGATACTGTCGCAGTGGTGACCACATTTCTTTTTACAGTAATAAGTGTACACAATACTACCATATAAGTTACTCATGTTTTTTTCCTTACATCAGAAACAGTAGCTGCTTTTACATGAAAAATATTCCTTCTATCAAATTGAAATCATTCTTATCAGAGATTCCAACGTGTTTACATGGATGCTAAATAAAGTGATCAGCTTTACACGCCCCAAAGCATTTAATAGTAGTTAAATGAAATATTAGGAATATTAGTGGAATATTAAGGTCCATGTTGAATTAGGTGTGAGCTCAAAAAGGGTAAAACAAAGAGAGGGGGGGCTAGCTACTAGAACGCTGGAACATTTTGTACTCATCAAATATTCAGGTAATTGAATACATTAAAACTTCAAAATCAATATGACATTAGACTTTTTCATTACCTCAATTTTCCTCATGACCAGCAAGCCATCAACAATTTTTCCTAAAATCACACGTTATGAAAAAAGACAAAATCAGTCAATCAAAATTGAACTCAGACCTGAATAAATTCCAATTGATTGATAAAACACCATACCAAAAACGACATGCTTCCCATCTAACCAGTCACACTTGGTACATGTGATGAAAAACTGACATCCATTTGTTCCAGGACCACTATTTGCCTGAGGAATAATATGGAGAATATTAATTAGTGTGCAGAAGATCTACAGTATATTATTGTAAAGGACTATATATATATAGTAGGAGATATATGGGATATATTTGCTTACCACGGTTGGGATTATTTACCTTTTGATTTAATCCATGCAATATTTAAAATGTAACTACTATTGTTTTTTTAAAAATATATAGTGGATGGGGAGAGTAATCTTTTACACACCATGGACAGAAGACCAGGGGCAGAATGCTTCATTCGGAAGTTTTCATCCGAAAATGGACCTCTGTAGATGCTGCAAATGCCAGTTCCATCGCCCTGCACAAAAGTACAAAAGGCACATCAGGATAGCATAGGACGTCTAGGACACAAGCTCAAGTGTAATGCAAAACATGTCCACTAGAGGGTGAGAGATGGCTAACCCTTTCCACCTCTAACTATTATTCATTTTATATTTTATATTGATCTATATTCATGACCAATGTTGGAAAGTAACTAAAGTAATATGTAACTTAAAGTAATATTATTACTTTTTTCCAGTAACTAGTAAAGTAACTAATTACTTTCACGTTTTGAGTAATAATATTACTTTTACTTTTTACCAAAAGTAAGTTATTACTTTTTTTCACGAGTCTTGGTGGTACTCTGGGCTTGAGTGTTTATTTGATCCTGTGTTATTTTTGGTCCATTGCAGGGCCGTGCAGAGAGTGCTGAAGGGGCAGGTGCTCAAAATGTCCACGAAAGGGCACATATGCGCACGCCGATTTTTGTGGTGGTCTTTTTGTGGGTGTCCCTCATGCTATTTCACACCAGAAATGTAGTATGTTGGATGTCTTATGCTAATGGAGCAAGATGTTCCACAATAACATGGCCCATGTCATTACTGCCATTACCCTCTCCTCAGCCTCCTGCATTGGATGCAGGATAGGTGGGCACTAGGGACATACTGTATGGGCACCTCCATGTAAAATTGGCTATTTTGTCCAAAATTAAAAATATATACATATTTGAAAAATGGTCTTAAGTAATGTACAGTATACATGATGTGAACATGCATGGTACATCATAATCAGACTTAAGTTGTCTGGATACAGGTTTTGTAGCAATTGTAGAAATATTAGACCTTAATTGCCGAATGTTTAAGCATATTCTAATCATGTACACTTTACTTTAAACATTTTCCAAATATTTTATTTTTTATGTTGGACAAAATAACCAATTATACATCAAGGTGCCCAGATGTCCCTAGTGCCCAGCTATCCTGTTAACCTTGCATCATACCACAAACAGCCTAACACGTTCACTTTAAGATGAGGGCAAAGTAACTCATTTCATTTGACAGTCCATGTGGGACTCTCATTACCATGTACACATTTAAATAATTAACATTTCTCTATGTAGCGGCAGCCTATTCGCCATCATTCCCATTTTCATTCTTCAATACTAATGATCAAATAAAACAGATAAGGCGGGTGAAGATCAAAATGTACTAAAATATGTACCTGAAAACATTTGAGGTGAGAAATAGCTAATGCAGTAACATGCATGCTTCAGCAGTAGCAGACCAGGGAGAAATAGGGGGTGGGGTGCGTATTATACATCATATAGCTAATATAGAGATTGCTGGCTTTTCAAAAGACAGTGTTACTTGAGGACAGAAGGAAATCAAGTTCTACCAGCTTTGGTTTGGCAAGGTATGTGGTAGCTAGTGGATTCCATTAAGGTGATCAGGTATTCTCTGTTGAAAGGAATGTCCAAGTCATGCACATGTACAATGGAAAAAGACACACCCTACAAGCTACACTTGATTGGTTTTTGATTTACTAGACATAATAATTACATGTTAAATGCTTCTCACGGAAACATCAAGGATAAAATGCCAACAAGGAAACTTGAGACAAAAAAGATATGTAGGCCTACATGATGAGTGATTAATGAAGGGCATGCCAGGATTGTAATTGAATGCAGTGTCACAATAGTTTAATGCGAAGGCACCTAACTTTGATCAGACGTGAGCTAACTTTTAGGTTGGAGGAGATCCTAGGCTGTGGATGGAGGGTTACCATAGACTATGATTGTGGAGTGTTATCGTCTCCGCCAGGCCGAAAAGCATGGCGAGAGAGTATGTTTTACCCCCTGTCCGTCCTTCCGTCCGTGTGTGTGTCCTGTCCGTGTGACCGTTGGCCCGCTCGCTGCAAAACTGTGCACACACAGTCCCTCGATGCCAATTCAGAACCTCTGCCCCAAATTTTTCACATGGGCCTGTTATAGCGCCACCAGGAAGCCGATTTGTGCAAAACCCACATTACTCCTACAGATTTAATCCAAACGTCATGCAAATCTGTACACAGTATCTCTATAGTCATGTGATCAACACTGATCTGTCCGATTTCCCATATTCCACCCTGATTGGCTAAGGTTGGCTTCCAAAGTTTGCAGGATCATCAACATATCCGTACATAGACAAACATGTGCGTGGCAAGACTTGTCTATGTCCGTGGCACTCTTTTTCTCCTTTTGTTTTTAAAGAAAAATATATATAGCCTACATATGTTTCATTATAATGTAAAAACGTATTCTAAAATACACAAATTAATCTTTAAAAAAAAGTTTGAATAATGTTGGTGACTCATAAAGTGTCGGGATGACATTCTCATTAATATGTTGCAGGAGACTTGTGGTATTGTATGTTGTACCCGTACATGATTGCATCATATGAGGACAACAAGATTCGCTGAAAATGTCAAAACATCCGTTCAATCCTTGTGGGATACTAGTATTTATATTTTTTAAGACAATGGATTAATAGAGTATGTGAGGAGTGCCAGACAATGAAACAATAAAAGTCAACGGTAATGTGAGGGACCACATGTGAAAAACTGTGCAGGAAAAGAGCAAAAACAGAAGGCATGTCATTTGTTGAGAAGGAGCACAGAGGCAAAGGAGGGCAGAACTGGACAAGTAAAGTTAATTTATGTCAGTTGAGAGAAAGCGTTTCAAAGTGTCCAATAATGCTAATAATAACCGTAGTAACGCTCCACAATCATAATCCATGGAAACCCTTGATCCAGAGCCTCACCATCAGACCTCCTCACCTCTGATCAAAGTTAGGCACCTTTGCATCAAACTATTATGACACTGCATTCCTTTCAATCCTGCCATGCCCTTCATGACTTTGTCATCAAGATAGCTAGTACAGTACCTGTTCAACCTAAATGGAAACCACAACTCTTAAAGTTGACACACCAAAAACTAGTTTAGCTGGAAGAACTTGATCTCTTCCTTTCCTCAAGTATGGCCCTTTTGCTCCTGCGATGTAAGATGAAAGCACTGTACTGTGCTAAAGCTCTGTACAGATAAGACCCAATTATTGAAATGGAATATACTTGGACCATGCCACATTTAATGCCTGTCTCAGGAATGCCACCTGCCAGTATACAGTGGATAACTTCCCAGTCTCCAGGTTTTTGAAAGTATAGCTACCACTTTAACCCTGACATCCCAATTTCGGGCATGTCATTATAGGCTAAAAAGATAAGAAAATTACTGATCTACAAGCTCACAACATGCTGTGAGCGGTTGTGCAATAGGCCTACTAAAAATCTCCTGCAACTCATGTCAGTGGCGTCCCCAGGATTTACATTTAGGGCAGGCGAGATCTTTCGCCCCCACCCCCCCTCTATTACCCCCAGAAAAGAAATTTCAACTCAATCGATCGAAAACCGGCGAAAGTGGACGCTTTCAAGATGTTTTGGCCATTATCTCTGGAACGGAAGGTCTAATCTGCTCAGTTCAAAGCTTGTTGGATGCGTGACTTTGAGGACATTAAGCAAGCAATAACACTCTTTCGGATTATTTGGGTTTTTAGGGACTCTTTGAGTTTTTAGCCACTGACTCATGTAATGAGCATGTTACTTTACAAGTCACCAAAGTTATTCAAACGCATTTTTATGTTTCTAAATTATAATGAAAAAAATATATAGGCTATATCTAGAAATTTATTTTCAAAATAAAAAATGTGCCTCGGACATAGACATGTCTGGCCACGGACATGTTTGTCCGTGTACGGACATGTTGATGACCCCTGGGAGGGCACTTGACATCACTGCATCAGGTGAAAAGTGAGACTAAAACTGACTGATGGCAGCTAGCTCATTTAAATTATAATTATAAATAATAATTATGATAGTGAAATTATAATTATTTGTCAAATGTTCGTCTTGATAAGGGCCACGGATGTTGGGTAGGCCATAAAAAAATTACGAAATATATATATATTTTTTTTAAATGTGTCTTTTGGGAAAAGGGCAATTTGAGGCAAAAGGGCAGGCGCTCAAGCACCAAAAGCCCCCCCCCCCCCTCTGCACGTGCCTGGTCTATTGATATAGTTAGTTTGGTTTTTACAATGATTTTAGATTTTACAATGTACGCTGCAGAAAAGAGAAAAAAACAACTGTTAATGTTGAAAATGCAAAGTCAGACTTTTAGGGAGAAAGGATGCAATTACTGGGGGCGAGAAAAAAAAAGTAAAGTAATAAGTAACTAGTTACTTTTGGCAGGGAGTATTACTTTTGGCAGGGAGTAATATGTAAAGTAAAGACATTACTTTTTAAACAAGTAATATGTAGTAAGTAATATATTACTGGTTTTGAGTAACTTTTCCAACACTGTTCATGACATTCAATGCTCAAATCAAGTGCACGGACAAAGTAAAAACAAAATCATTATAAGAATTAAATCACAACAAAAGGTTACACAGTACACATTTTTCCTAACATCCAACCTTCTTCTGTGCTTTGATGCACTAGTGCAAACAAAGTATTCTCAGTGAATGTCTCAGCGAAATATATATCAATCATGTGCAATATGAATATCACATTTAAGAACTCTGAAACTGGTAAAAAAAAAGAAAAAGAGGTTTAAACTACTAGAGCATTACTCTGAAACAGAGTAATGTAGTGGAAAAACATCCCATATACTGACTGCGCTTGCAATGTGTCATCAGAGAACAATCATTAACTAAAATGCAGTTGAAGTGTGTGTACTCACATTTACAAAGTCCCCACCCTGGATCATGAAGTCTTTGATTACCCTACCAATGAGCAAATAAAAAATATTAGGGCAGTCAACCTTGTTAAAGTGGCATGTATGTCACTGGTTTCATTAGGAAAAACAAGTATTGTATGACTTTGTAAAAAAATTGGCATTTTTCCACACTACTGTAATTTCCCTAATTGTATTTTGTTTTTTATCATTTGTATTATATAATTCTGTTTCTAAAGGCTTCACATTTAAACCTGCTTTATTACTGTACAAATAAATGAACGAAGAAGCAAATCTACGGGTTGTTTTATTTTATTCTGCCTTCGAAAATATGCTTTTCGGTAATGTGAATGCCACAGCACATACTAACAGAGTATTAGGGAAATCTCTAATATCAGTGGTGATAATGGTTTATCTAAGTGAATGACAACTTCAAGCAGACAAGATTGGTTAGTTTGGAATCAAAGTTTTTCCTTTTTTAGGGGGGGGGGGGACCAATTCACTTCATCAATCCCGTTTCCTTCCAGTGCAAGTGCGCCTACCTGTGGAATGTGCAGCCTTTAAACCCAATAGGGACTCCATCTTTTCTGAGGGTGAGAAGTTTCAAACAGGAGATGAAGACAAACACATGACTTGTCTGCAAATTGTGCAATACATCACTGCATATACAGTATATGCCAGAATATTACATATATTGTGAATATTACACATATTACAACTGTCTGCGATAGCTGTCCGTAACTGGTACGTTTGACTACCTTTCGGACTACTTTGGCAGGTAAACAACTATTTAGAGGTTGTTCCGTTCCGGTGAATTAGTTAACACAGTAGGATTTACCAGTCATTGTGACCTAATCTTCCTACTTTATACTGTATACTCTTACCAAATCTGTATAAATATGACACAAATGTGAGTACAATTACCACCCCCATGACAAATATTACAATAGCAGTTAGGCTACTATTCAGTTATGTGGTATGGGCCAAAAAATAAACCTGAGAAAGATAAATTGGATCCGTCTCTGAACCAACCCTTCATCACATGGAAACAGTCTGCACTATTTTGCATCCTGCTATCTACATTAGACAGACAGATAGATAGCTGGATGGATAGATTTATGAACACTTTTGGACTGGCTCATGTTTGTTATGCTTTGCATTTGTTTCATAAATGGACAACAAAAGGAAGAACGTGTCCAACTATATAAACAGAGATAAAACAAGGCATTGCTGCAAAGAACATCAGTGTACATAACATTTCCCCGGAAAATGATTACAAAACATATGTCGACAGATGATGTGCAAATACGAACACATCCAGCGGGGGACTTGGAACAAAAAATAGCCCTGTAATTGTCCAAAATAATACAGTATATTTATGACTCCATAAAGTAGTGTATTGCGCAGGCTTATAAAACAATCTCATATTTTCAATGTCAAGGTTGTATTTAATTGTTACACCTTGTGCACAAGGTACATAAGAGTAAAACTTATTTTAGTTTGGCTTCATTCAGACAATGCAGCAGCATAGGTAATAATAATAGTCATAATAATAATTAAAAGAGAAAAACAAGAGCATAAAAGAGTCAGTAGTTTTATACTAATAGGATAATAAATAAATATATAAAGTATTTAAATATACAATGTGCATATAACCTTCCCTCATTACATATATCAACAGCAATTATCAGTTACTGCCACAGTACCTTACATAAACAACTTTTTATCAACCATATCTTCTACAGTTTAGGTAGGAACCAGCATATTAAAGAGCAAGAAATTTGACAGTACTTGTGGTTTTACACTATGGGAGGAGGGAAACCGTTTACAACTGCCGCCACTAAGGCATATCACTTAGTACACATTACTATGTCTGCACTCTGTTGCGGCAAAAACACTATCAGCGGCAAAAACACTATCAGTTATGTATATTGATATCAGTCACCAGATGGTGACTCAATACTCGCTGCTATGGTAACCATGTCACTTTAACCAATGAAATCATGATTTCATACCCGCTTCTATTTGATGTGTTTTACCTTATGCTCTATTTTTAACATGTCACTTTAACCATGCACATGACACTGATTTGATATACCTGCTGCTTTTTATATGGTGGACATGTTTTCCACCTGCACAAGAAGCATTTCTGCCTACCATGGTGCCATTTATCCATTGCTAAATGTAATCAAGCACCTTATGTACACTGGACTTTGTATATTTAATTTGCCTTGCTGCCTTCCTGTTATTTCTGTTCCGTGTTCTGTTCTCCTTTTTCTTGTTGATCTTTTATTATGTAAAGCACTTTGGGCTGCATTTGATGTCATGAAAGGTGCTATGCAAATACAGTTTGATATTATTAATATTATTATTATTATTATCATCTCTTCCCTATTGTAACTCTTCCCGTAACTGCAATGTTGAGAACTTGCACAAAAATAATTTCAACCACACTTTTAGGATAGAATTTATATTTAAAACAATATTACCATTACACCTGTAATAATTGTGTGACGTGATAATAAACTTGATTCTGATTGTGAGTGTGATCATGTTGACACACTGGTCCAGCAGTCCATATCAAAAAGGATAGAAAAGTGGCAAAATAATCATCCAGAGTAATTGTGCAAAGGAATACATCTATGTCACTAAAGGGGACCATGCAAAGACCAATTTAGTGTGTAATAGAAGTGTATTAATCCATGAAGTGCCACTTGGGCAAATTATTGGCAATGTCTAATGCATGTTTTAGAACAGGGGTCGGCACGTCAGTTTGTTACCTAAGCCATTATTGATGGGCCAGAACACAATCAATGCCTAATTTAGGACCTGGACCTTATAACACATTCACACACATGATTGAGGAAGAATGTATACCATGTTGCATGTTTCTACCAGCATCACATTCAGCACTTCACTTGCTTACCTGAACTCTCCAGTGCAAAACTGCCTGCAAGAGAGGAACAAGACAGTTAACATCCTTCACATTCAGAAATTATCCACAGTAAAAATAGTCAATGGGTAAGTAAAATGTATTTGTAGAGCACCTTTCACAGACATAGAACAATCGCCACACAATAAATCAACAAATAAAATAGAACATGGCACACATCAATCCCATTGTGGTGTGCGTAGTGTGGAGTCAAACTAATTAGACTCTGGGCTAGGTGTGAGTACACACCTGTTGTGCAACTTGGCCTGAGTCAAACTAATTAGACACGGCTGGGTGTGACTATTTAAGACCATACCAGCCTTTTCGATACGTGGGTCCTTTGTCACTCTTACTTTGATTGGATTTCATTCCTGAGGCCTGATGCCTCTCAAAACATATCTTAAAAACCTCGAAATCACATGATACTTGACACACTTAGCAAGTTGGTGCACTCACTTAGATTTCATCATTTAGGTACATTGTGCCAGAATCCATATTTAAGTCCCATATGCATATACAGTACGTGCATGGCGGGGGTTAGCCTATGTTTGTTTTTCAAATATGAATACGACTGTCCCTACTGTTATTTGCAAATGATCAAGTTGGATTTGTGTATTCAGACATGGTCAACCTATTTGCATTGGTGTGTCCTACAGTATGTGTGTAAACATGGCGAGCGCAACAGCTGTCACTTTGTGAGGGGAGTTAAATATACAGTCCACTGCCCTACCCCCCCCCCCCCCAAAAAAAAAGAACAGCTTGTATGTCTGTTTTTTTGGGTAAGCGTCGCACGTTAAGTACCAATAGCAGCAATATCAGCAGCATTAGAGGCTGATATATACAACGTTCCATGCTGCAGTCAAGATAGGCATTTATCCCATTTCTTCCATAATGCTAACATTAACGCTTGCATCTTAACTGCTTACACTTAGATAAAAATCCTTCTCGTTCCCACACTCTGGGTTTGACATCATCACTATGTGGCACACTGCGAATGATGTAAAAGGAAAGCGATACATGGATGGAGTGATGTGATATAATAATGCTTTATGTTATGTGTGTGCTTGGGGGATGGTATCCTGTACTTAGTAACATATCTGTATGAAATGCGCTACAGCACACATTCACCTTACGGTGACAGTGTGGCGTATTCTGCAGGCCCGTTCCCTACCTGAAATTCTCTGCCGTCTTCGGAACCACATCAGCAAACAGTTCAACCTTCATACGTCCAACTTCCTGAAAAACAGTTGAGCACGTTTTGTCACAGCAGCGGCTGACCACAAACAACCAGAGAATAACAAATTTTTAGGAATATAGGTCAACCTGCTCCGCCTTGGGCAAACGGGTTATGTCACTTGAATATATTAACATACACCATTGTGTTCCTAAGGCAGTGATATACAAGATTTGACAGCGTTATCTTGACAGACCAGTTCCTATACCTGAATTTAGCTTAAGGACATTCTTTGGTGGAGTATCACGTGTAACACTAAACATGAAGTACTGTATACCATTACTTTGTCCCAAGGCGTGTGATTTTTTTCTCCCTCTCCCGGTGACAGTATGTAACTAATGACAAATCATACACAGATAGATCAGATGCCTCTAATCATTAATTATGCCTTTTAGTTCACAATTGAGGAGGAGGCCAAGTAAGCAAGTAAACTACTTTGCATCTACCAGCTTTAACAAGTACCCTGGACGGTCATGTTGGGGAACGTCATTTCACTCCATTTCTTGTGACAGCAATCGTCACTGCCGGCTAGCATATTGGGTTGTAAAATTTACCCATTCAATCCGGGAAGGCATACTACTGTATGTCATTTTACATTTTAGCTATAACCATTATTTTATACTTTGGCTATTCAAAAATAGCAGATATACAAGCTCATAGCGCGGCACTTTCTGATCTGCAGATGTACAGATCTTGTAGATCTGTATGAGCTTGTAGATCTGCTATTTTTGAATAGCCAAAGTATAAAATAATGGTTATAGCTAAAAATAAAAATAAAATCTTTGAATATACATTTTTAAAGCGAACATTTGTAACTCAAATCTTTGCTTCTGAGGGTCCCTGGAACTAAATATTGTGAGATGGGGGTTCAGCGGCCAAATACAAATCATTTTGGGAGTCCTTGACATGAAAAGGTTTGAGCACCACTGATATACCACTGATAACATACGTTTTTCAGAAACCAGTTAGGATTTAAAAGACATTTGTAGAGGCGTTCCCAGATTGAACGGGTTAAGAGTTTTCCAATAAATGTATGCAACACATGAATGTTTCCAAGCATCCTCTGTGTGTAGGCTACTCTGTGTTGAGCCCTGCTCATCTACGCATTATTCCATGGATTGTGAGTGAGTGTGGGGGGGACGCCGGAGCATCAGCCAACACAGGCCTCCCACAAACTACTGGGGGAACTGGAGGACAGTAGAGGAGATTGAAGCACACACACTGTGTGGTGTGTGTGCGCGTGTGCGCATATGTGAAAGGAAACAATTTATGAAAAGAGTGGTTTGTCCCCGCCATACAACCACACAGCTTTCCCCACACTCCTCGGCGACAGCTCACAGTGAAAACAGACCGTCAGTGGAATTCTGTTATGTTCTGCTGTGTAGATTACATTCTCTAGGGTAGTAACAAATGTAACTTGGTGGTAAAATGTCATGTCATCATAGGAAAAGGAAACTGTGGTCATAAGAGCGTAAGTCCATCTATGCTTGATAGGTAAGCTAAAGCTACATTATTAATCATGCTTCAACAGTTTGTGTGTCTTAAAAGCATATTAATATCCAGATAATATTTTTGTTCACCATGTCTGCCCACAATTTTATGTCATTTTGAACTCGTTTCGTTTTTATAACTAACTGCACTTTGTAACTAACTTGCCTGTTATACTCCGGTTTTGAACCTGGGTCTCCAGCACAAGTGCTGACATTTTTACCACTGAGATAATAGATTCTGCCGGCTTGCTCTGGGAAGAATTTGAATTTTGAATTTGAAAAGGTCGTCTATCTAAATGTCTCA
The DNA here is from genome assembly GCF_963280865.1 of Gymnoscopelus braueri. NCBI lineage: Eukaryota > Metazoa > Chordata > Actinopteri > Myctophiformes > Myctophidae > Gymnoscopelus > Gymnoscopelus braueri. The sequence continues at coordinate 19,227,972 of NC_137614.1, forward strand.
ATACTAATAGAAGAGCAGATACCGAATACAATCACCCCAATTGTATATGTTATATTGTATTAATATACTTTACCATACAGATTGAACAAAATAACATTTTATTCAGTAAAATAAAAAATACATAATAGAACTTTAACCAATTAACATTTTGTAGCCTTATGTTAAAAGCATATTTAAAAGGATCAGCTTCAAGTGACTTGAGACCAACACAAAAACTAGAGTACCTGAAAAGTATTGATTAGGCCTACAGTGTTTAACTTTTGAATACAGGGGCATGACATCACACTTTCAACAGCAGGTTTTCAAAAACCTTTAAGGCTGTAGTCCGGTCCGGTCTCAAGACCACAATATGATGGTCCCACTCTCGTCTCTGTCTCACTTGAAATCTAACTCGGACCAGAGAACTCTGGTCACGGCTCGTGGTCACCAAACACCACCTACTAAGACACTGTTGATTTATCCTTTAATTTGACACCAGTCTGTATGTAGTAGTAAACCTCATTTTCTCATTAGTACGAGCAGTGGTGTTTGATACAGTTCCGTCTTATTATATCCATTCCTGATCTTTTCCAAAGTCAGTCAAATACAATTGCATTTTGCGATCAAAAGATTGCCTTCTGTAGAATAGAATTACGTGGGTCATTTGGTCTCAATTAGGATAAAACATGTTCTGGTCTTGATTGATTGATTGATTGATTGAATACTTTATTAGTCAGACTCAGACATGTACAGTATGTAAGACATTAAGGCTAAATAAGGCTCTGTCTAAGGCCAGACCGCACCAATGCAACTCCTAACAACATGCAACTACGTGCAACCATTATCCCCAATGGCAGTTGCAAGGAGTTGCATTGGTGTGGACTGGCCTTCAGTCTTGACTCTCAAGCCCTCTTTGGTCTCTGTACTGACATCGCTGTAGTTTAGGTGGTCTTGAATACAGCGCTACAAACCATCAGTCAAATCTTCAGTAGAATGAGGGGAACTAACAACTGAAACATGGCTGCATTCGCCACACCTGGCCTTTGTGTCCCTTTTCAGACCACTACCTGAGGCCAAACTGCTCCGGTCATAGAAACCGTAACATTTACACTGATAACAAAGCAAACACATGAAACTCCACCCACAGCCATAATTGAGGTTATGAATCAGTGTGATTTTGCGTACAGAGAGACAGACAAACATATTTCTGCAAATTCGCCAAACAGAAAAAACAAGCACTACATCTGTTGTAGGCATATCATCTAACAATATAGGGTATATTGTGTTATGTAAGAGTAAACAGGTGTACAAATAGTAAGAAGTAGATTATAACAAGTGCTTTCACAACTTTTTGCCATTTGGCAGTAAGATGGCTATACTGTTATAAAAATGATGAATAATTTGGTCATGATGTCAAAAGGCATTTTTATCAAAAAACAAGTTTCATTTTTACAAACCTAAACTACGTTTACTATTGGCTGTCCCTGACTCCCTGCCAGTTCAAATCGATCTCAATTTGAGGTGTCAATGCCTAAGGGCAATCTGTGCCAACATCCTTGACACCTACCATTTTAAGACAGGTTTCACTGGGTTTCTAGTACAGTGAAACATCATAAGGACAAAGAGCTTAGCTAGACAGATACATCTATTGTAAAAGGGTGGGTCCATCATCCAGCCAGTTTAACCAACATGCAAATCAGCATGAGAGTCACCTGTCACCTGTGGGGGAGGTACCCAGGGGAGGGGCAAAACAGACCGGTCTATCTAAAGACAGAGTGTTTGCTACAAGATGTTCACAGCAGTCAGCAGGGAGACGGAGTAGGAAGAAGCTGGATGTAGATGTACTATCTCATGTGACCCTTGACTGGAGAGTGAGCAGCTTCTGCTTCTTCCACTGGAAAGAGGACTTGATGCAGGCAGCAGCTGGCTCTTGACAGAAACACATGCGACTAGGACAACAGGTAAAGGCACACTTGTCATTCTCTGTGGAATCAACTAAATCTACTTTTCTTTCTCTACTCTTGCAAAAGATAACATTTTAGTGTTTGACCACATACACACTAACAATTTTGTGTTGAAAGAATTTACAGTTACATTTTCCAGAATGCACTGCACTTAATGATCATGCCTTCTCAAAGCTAAAAGACATGGTATTTAAATATAATAATACTAGTGTTACCAATATTTAATACTTTAATGAAAATGTATTTTATTTTATATTTTAAAAAGTTAAATGGACAGTTTGGTTAGTTGCACTTGTCTTTTGGTTCGTTGCACTTAGTTGTAAGGCCAAACTACACCAATGCAACTCCTTGCAACTACTTGCAACCATTATACCCAATGGCAGTTGCAAGGAGTTGGGAAACATCAATTGGCTTAACGACTCAATTAACAACAGGGTAAGCGGTTAAAGTTTAACCGCTTACCCTGTTGTTAATTGAGTAAATTGAAAAAAAAAGTCTTTTTGGGGGTGAACTATCCCTTTAAAAGGAGAATTTTGGACTAAAGTTTTCTTACCTTTTCTATGACGTTATGATATCTTAGGATGAATGGTACAGTAGAAAATCTTCATAACTCCACCCCTGAGCCGCCACAGCTTAAAAGGTGCGCGGATAGGCCTTAGGTTAGATCACATATTTTAATAGCTTTAAAAAAAAAAAATGGTGAGATCTGACGTTCATAGTGACAGAACACTATGCAACCAAAAAAAATAAAAAATAAAAAAAACAGAAGTCTCGCTAGACGAGATTGAAATCTCGAGATTTCAATCTCGTCTAGCGAGACTTCTGTTTTTTTTTTGGTTGCATAGTGTTCTGTCACTATGAACGTCAGATCTCACCAAAGAAATAATAAAAAAAAGCTATTAAAATATGTGATCTAACCTAAGGCCTATCCGCGCACCTTTTAAGCTGTGGCGGCTCAGGGGTGGAGTTATGAACATTTTCTACTGTACCATTCATCCTAAGATATCATAACGTCATAGAAAAGGTAAGAAAACTTTTGTCCAAAATTCTCCTTTAACCGTTAAAGGGATAGTTCACCCCCAAAATGACTTTTTTTCAATCAATTACGCACCCCATGGAGTTTTTTGTTTTTGTCACATTCCTAAGCCAATAATTTGATGACCGGCGGCAGAGCGGTAGGAGACTCAAAGTGTAAACTTTGAGTCTCCTACCGGAGGCATAAGCATCTTTCTGCCGGTCATCAAATTATTGGCTTAGAAATGCGACAAAAACTAAAAATCTCCATGAATTCAAGGTTTCATGGGGTGTATAATTGATAGCTACTTTTAAAATGCCCACATTTCCCCTAACACAAAATTACTTCCTGTGTCACACACTCAATCACATGTCTGTCTGCCTAGCTGCAGTGCATTGTGACTTACGGCTCAGCCGGGCACAGGCAGTAATCATTGCTGGCTGAATGCAGGAGCAACATAGCATGTGTTTGTTTGATGAGACAAACGTAAATGTTTTCAAATATAATATATATGAAGTGAATAATAACATTCACTTCAAAGTACAAGGAAGACAAGACAAGGTTCTAATAACAGTGAGGCTTCCATGTGGATCTCGAATGTTGTGTGGGCAGGATATGGGCAGATAACCGTACAGGTACAGGAAGTACACCTGTTCTAACCACTATTATTCTTGTCTTCAACAGCTTTTTCTGAAGCACCCAGGCTGGAGTGAGCTGTGCTAATGCATTAGCCAAAATGTCACCCAACATGCCGACATTTCTGGTTAACAGCACGGTCAAAATGCTCGCAATTATAGAGTACTGGGAGCAGAATGATGGTTGTCCTATAAACAACACTGGACTGTACACGTTCCTCTTCTTGTGCAAGTTGGGCCTGGGCATGGTTGTCTTGCACCTATGCCAGCAGAAATGGCGTAGCTCCTTTCTAAGCATATGTGCACTGTCCTTCATTGTGGCTGATGCCGTCCTGGCATGCACCATGGTGACTGTGTGGTTTCTTGGGCCTATAAGATCTCCTGTGTCTGTTTGCTTCATCTTAGCACATGCCTCTGCAGTATATGCAGCATTACCAGTTCCTACAATAGGCCTGGGCCTGCTGGACTATGCATCAGGGGATATGCTCACAAGCAGGTTGAGCCCCCTCTACAAATCCCTATGTAACGTAGTCTTAGTCTTACTGATGTGGACAATGGCTGTTGTCCACAACATCGGATCAGTGACAACAGACATGATGGAAATCGAGGACTTGGGAGGAGCTATGGCACTGGTGTGTGAAGTACATGAGTCAAGAATGGTCAGCTACTTTGTTTTCGGGCTTTTCATCTACGTCCTTTTAACTTTGCTGCCCCACTACCCAAGGCTATACAAGTGGTTTGAAGAAGCCGAAAAGTTGAATCAACAGAGGAATGAACCTCGCCCGAAGCTGAGGAGTGATTTACAGTTCAGATCTGTGGCGAATCTGGCGATGAAAGACACCAAGAGTGGTGAGAATAATATCCTGACAGAACCTCAAGTCATGCATCGTCCATCTCTGTGCGTCAGTTTAACTCTGGGCTTCGCTTCAGTATGGATGCCTTATCTGATGATAACTGTGATGTGTCTGTGGATGGGCATTGGATTACCTTCTTATGTTATTGTCAACCATCTTTGGCTGGAATGCATGAACAGTGTATTGACAGGTGTGGTGTTCTGGTTAAAGAGCGACAATGTAGGGCCATACAATAAACTGCCGGATGACATGTGTTTATGCCGTGGGTACTGGCAGCTGAGCAAAGGAACCCATCAGCACACACTTCCTACAACTGTCTGAACAGAATGGATGGCGTTTTCTATTACTGCATTCCATGTGAAAGCAAATCAAGAAGTTGCTCGATAGATACAGTACAGTATGCACTGTAGGAAATCTTATCAGTAGCTGGAGAGCTACACTGACAATATACAAATTGCATCATCATTTTTCTTCTAGACTGATGATTAGCACCTTTTTCGGGATCAAAAACAGCAGTCAGCTCTGCAAAACTCTGCAAAGTTTTCCCAAAGTAATGTAAAGTGGGGAAGATATCCTATCATAGATAGCATTAGAAAGGTGCATAGTGCACCAGTTAAAAAACAAAATCTGGACTGGGAAATTATAGAGTGACCCTTGAGCAATGATTTATGCAAAAATTACTCTGGTGGTGTTGATTAGAGTTCAAACATCTGCTGTGCTAATTCCCAGGATGTATGTTATATATATAGTTCATAAAACATCATTAATAATCTATGGTCAAATGCAAGTACAATGATTCACATCCTGCAACTCTGTTTTTCTGTCTCTGAAGTTCTTTACTTTGAGAATGGTATGTCATGTAATTACTGTAAATGGTCTGCATTTCTATAGCTGGTCTTAGGAAGAGCCTGTGTTGCTCCAATGTCACTTCATTTAATAAAATCCTCTTAATGGGAATTATGTGTGCAGTTCTTTCTGCTCTATTATACATGGTATTTTTTTATCCAGCACCCATTGTATTGGACATTGGGATGCGTCATGTGTCTTTTTATATATTTTTGCATTTCTATAGCGCCTTTATCCAAAGCGCTTTAAAGTTGGTGCACTACACACAAACAATAAAAACAATAGACTTGTTGCTCGTCAGAAACAGTAAGGGGATCAGTGTCTTGTTCAAGGACACTCCAGCACGATGCCAGGGATCAAACCAGTGAACCATAGGGGTGTGCCGATATATCGTCCCACGATATATTTCTTGTGACGATATGTATCGTTTTGGGGGGGGGGAAATATCGTTTAGATTTTTTTTTTACAATAATAATAATCAGGCATGCAAACAGCCCCGAGGTGAAAAGGGTGACAACATGTTTTTTTTCCGGTCAGGTGTCACACTATTGCCCTATTTGGATTCAAAACGGCTATTGTAGCTGAAAAGCTACAAGTTTGCATGTCTGAACAATGCAAAACAGAAATATGTTTGCTTTTGCTTCCCCCCCCCCATATATTTTCATAATGAGAAAGTGCCATATATCGTATCGTATCGATATCGTATCGATGTCGTGAGCCCAATATCATATCGTATTGTTTCATGAAATTAGTGTATCGGCACACCCCTAGTGAAGCAGGAACCTTCAGTTTCCCAGATGACCTCTACCTCCCGAGACAGTACTGCTGCAGTGCCCAGAGAATACTGTGTATGATGCATTTTGTTTATTTTAACGTTGAAAAAATATAACTGAATGAACCTTGTCTGTGTGTTTCAGCCATTAGACAACCTGATGAAGGTCTCAACTGAAACGTTGCATTCGAATTAAAAATAAATAAATTGCATTCGAAGACAATGTGCAGGAGTGTTTTCTGTTACTTCCCAAGCATTTTAACAATAGTATGGTAAGTGGCAACTCCATCTAGTGGTCAAATTAAACTCTAAATTCTCATGATTCCCAAGTTGTAAATTGTTATAGCTTCATAACAGATCTGGTCTGGTCTAAAACTGTACACCACTTACTTCTGTGTATTAATTGCCTGTCTACTTCAGGTCCAATTTAGCAGAACTTTTCTCCCACCACCCAACAATTATAAAGTGAAACCACATTAATTTATCAAACTTTCAATAAAACATAACATTACATTAGCCCGATTTAAGACTGAATTCCAAAATCTGATCAAATTCTTCCTCTAGTAATTGTGACAAAAGTCACAGTATTTTACATGTAACTAAAGACAACTGAATTCTGTCCAATGCACAACCAAACAGCCATCCACCAAAAATACTTATTATACCAGACAGAGAGAGAGAGAGAGAGAGACCTACAAGCTTACAGCGCGTCTTCATCGGTCTAACAAGTCGCTTATAATAAGCAGACATGGCAACACTGTTTGATCCGGTTTAAGGCCCGCCCTTCCGCAGCCGATAATTCACACAGACAAGTGCAACTTAGACCGGATCAGCAGCCTGCAAAGCAACTTGATCCCATTCCCAACCAGTCTACCATTATATCAATGGACCAGGCACGTGCAGAGGGGGGGCTTTTGGTGCTTGAGCGCCTGCCCTTTTGCCTCAAATTGCCCTTTTCCCAAAAGACACATTTAAAATATATATATATATATATTTTGTAATTTTTTTATGGCCTGCCCAACATCCGTGGCCCTTATCAAGACGAACATTTGACAAATAATTATAATTTCACTATCATAATTATTATTTATAATTATAATTTAAATGAGCTAGCTGCCATCAGTCAGTTTTAGTCTCACTTTTCACCCGATACAGTGATGTCAAGTGCCCTCCCAGGGGCCAGACATGTCTATGTCCGAGGCACATTTTTTATTTTGAAAATAAATTTCTAGATATAGCCTATATATTTTTTTCATTATAATGTAGAAACATAAAAATGAGTTTGAATAACTTTGGTGACTTGTAAAGTAGTGCTGCACGATTCTTGCTCAAATGTGAATCACGATTTTCCTTCATAAGAATTGAGATCACGATTCTCACACGATTCTCACACAATTCTCTTGTAAATATAAAAATAAAAAGCAAAAAAAAAAAATTTGAAAAAAAAATCGTCATAATTTAAAATCGAGATTGCATAGGTGTCTGAATCGAGATCACAATCTTTTTTTTCGATTAATTGTGCAGCACTATTGTAAAGTAACATGCTCATTACATGAGTCAGTGGCTAAAAACTCAAAGAGTCCCTAAAACCCCAAATAACCCGAAAAGGTGTTTGCTTAGTGTCCTCAAAGTCACGCATCCAACAAGCTTTGAACTGAGCAGATTGGACCTTCCGTTCCAGAGATAATGGCCAAAACGTCTTGAAAACGGCCACTTTCGCCGGTTTTCGATCGCCGATTGAGTTGAAATTTCTTTTTTGGGGGTAATAGAGGGGGGTGGGGGGCGAAAAATCTCGCCTGCCCTAATTGTAAATCCTGGGGACGCCACTGTTGCAGGAGATTTTTAGTAGGCCTATTGCACAACCGCTCACAGCATGTTGTGAGCTTGTAGATCAGTAATTTTCTTATCTTTTTAGCCTACCTTAAAGTGGTAGCTATACTTTCAAAAACCTGGAGACTGGGAATTTATCCACTGTATACTGGCAGGTGGCATTCCTGAGACAGGCATTAAATGTGGCATGGTCCAAGTATATTCCATGTTTGGGATTTCAATAATTGGGTCTTATCAGTACAGAGCTTTAGCACAGTACAGTGCTTTCATCTTACATCGCAGGAGCAAAAGGGCCATACTTGAGGACAGGAAGAGATTAAGTTCTTCCAGCTAAACTATTTTTTTGTGTGTCAACTTTAAGAGTTGTGGTTTCCATTTATGTGAACAGGTACTGTACTAGCTATCTTGATGACAAAGTCATGAAGGGCATGGCAGGATTGAAAGGAATACAGTGTCATAATAGTTTGATGCAAAGGTGCCTAACTTTGATCAGAGGTGAGGAGGTCTGATGGTGAGGCTCTGGATCAAGGGTTTCCATGGATTATGACTGTGGAGCGTTACTACGGTTATTATTAGCATTATTGGACACTTTGAAACGCTTTCTCTCAACTGACATAAATTAACTTTACTTGTCCAGTTCTGCCCTCCTTTGCCTCGGTGCTCCTTCTCAACAGATGACATGCCTTCTGTTTTTGCTCTTTTCCGGCACAGTTTTTCACATGTGGTCACTCACATTACCGTTGACTTTTATTGTTTCATTGTCTGGCACACCTCACACACTATTAATCCATTGTCTTAAGAAATATAAATACTAGTATCCCACAAGGATTGAACGGATGTTTTGACATTTTCAGGGAATCTTGTTGTCTTGTGTCCTCAATCATGTACGGGTACAACATACAATACCACAAGTCTCCTGCAACATATTAATGAGAATGTCATCCCGACACTTTATGAGTCACCAACATTATTCAAACTTTTTTTTAAAGATTCATTTGTGTATTTTAGAATATGTTTTTACATTATAATGAAACATATGTAGGCTATATATATTTTTCTTTAAAAACAAAAAGGAAAAAAAAGAGTGCCACGGACATAGACAAGTCTTGCCACGCACATGTTTGTCTATGTACGGATATGTTGACGATCAAGCAAACTTTGGATGCCAACCTTAGCCTATCAGGATGGAATATGGGAAATCGGACAGATCCGTGTTGATCACATGACTATAGAGATACTGTGTACAGATTTGCATGACGTTTGGATTAAATCTGTAGGAGTAATGTGGGTTTTGCACAAATAGGCTTCCTGGTGGCGCTATAACAGGCCCATGTGAAAATTTTGGGGCAGAGGTTCTGAATTGGCATCGAGGGACTGTGTGTGCACAGTTTTGCAGCGAGCGGGCCAACGGTCACACGGACAGGACACTCACATGGACGGACACACGGACGGAAGGACGGACAGGGGGTAAAAGATACTCTCTCGCCATGCCTTTCGGCCTGGCGGAGACGATAACACTCCACAATCATAATCCATGGTAACCCTCCATCCACAGCCTAGGATCTCCTCCAACCTAAAAGTTAGCTCACGTCTGATCAAAGTTAGGTGCCTTCGCATTAAACTATTGTGACACTGCATTCAATTACAATCCTGGCATGCCCTTCATTAATCAATCATGTAGGCCTACATATCTTTTTTGTCTCTCAAGTTTCCTTGTTCCTTGTTGGCATTTTATCCTTGATGTTTCCGTGAGAAGCATTTAACATGTAATTATTATGTCTAATAAATCAAAAACCAATCAAGTGTAGCTTGTAGGGTGTCTTTTTCCATTGTACATGTGCATGCCTTGGACATTCTCTTCAACAGAGAATACCTGATCACCTTAATGGAATCCACTAGCTACCATACCTTGCCAAACCAAAGCTGGTAGAACTTGATCTCCTTCTGTCTTCAAGTAACACTGTCTTTTGAAAAGCCAGCAATCTCTATATTAGCTATATGATGTATAATACGCACCCCACCCCCTATTTCTCCCTGGTCTGCTACTGCTGAAGCATGCATGTTACTGCATTAGCTGTTTCTCACCTCAAATGTTTTCAGGTACATATTTTAGTACATTTTGATCTTCACCTGCCTTATGTTTTATTTGATCATTAGTATTGAAGAATGAAAATGGGAATGATGGCGAATAGGCTACATAGAGAAATGTTAATTATTTAAATTTGTACATGGTAATGAGAATGAGAATGTATTGCTTATTTTATTGCAATTTGCACTGATGAAAGTCCCACATGGACTGTCAAATGAAATTAGTTACTTTGCCCTCATCTTAAAGTTAACGTGTTAGGCTGTTTGTGGTATGATGCAAGGTTAACAGGATAGCTGGGCACTAGGGACATCTGGGCACCTTGATGTATAATTGGTTATTTTGTCCAACATGTTAAAAAATAAAATATTTGGGAAATGTTTTAAAGTAAAGTGTACATGATTAGAATATGCTTAAATATTCTGCAAATAAGGTCTAATATTTCTACAATTGCTATAAATTGCTACAAAACCTGTATCCATTCATTTTGGGGCATAAACAAGAAGTTAAAATTAAAATTAAGTCTGATAATGATGTACCATGCATGTTCACATCATGTATACTGTACATTACTTAAGACCATTTTTCAAATATGTATATATTTTGAATTGGACAAAATAGCCAATTTTACATCGAGGTGCCCATACAGTATGTCCCTAGTGCCCACCTATCCTGCATCCAATGCAGGAGGCAGAGGAGAGGGTAATGGCAGTAATGACATGGGCCATGTTATTGTGGAACATCTTGCCCTATTAGCATAAGACATCCAACATACTACATTTCTGGTGTGAAATAGCATGTGGGACACCCACAAAAAGACCACCCCAAAAATCGGCGTGCATATGTGCCCTTTCGTGGACATTTTGAGCACCTGCCCCTTCAGCACTCTCTGCACGGCCCTGCAATGGACCAAAAATAACACAGGATCAAATAAACACTCAAGCCCAGAGTACCACCAAGGCTCGTGAAAAAAAGTAATAACTTACTTTTGGAAAAAAGTAAAAGTAATATTATTACTCAAAACGTGAAAGTAATTAGTTACTTTACTAGTTACTGGAAAAAATTACTTTAAGTTACATATTACTTTAGTTAATTTCCAACACTGAAAACAAGATATCTACATACATATGCATTGCATAATCCACTTTAGGTTAGACTTAAAGTGCATGAACATAGCAGCAGGTATGTGTACATACATATTAGACATTAAGGTGTGACAGAGTATCAGCGCATTGTAAATGAAATTATTTAATTTAACCTCACAAAGCTAAATCTCAATTCAAGCTGACTCGTTCAAGTTGGCTTCCTTGACTTGACACCCTAACAAACATATTATATCTATGCTTACGTGAAATATTTTTTAATTTGACAATATCAATGTATTAATGTTGAATTGTATTCCAATTTCCTACTGTTCGATAATACCTCTATGTAAGGATGATAAAAGAAGCGGTTTACTGTAATGTGTTTTACAAACAGACACATTAACAGAAAGTTCAACAATGAGCTAAACTGATTAGGCTAGACTACATATATCAATGCCAGTCAATTTTACTTTTAAATAAATATTCTAAAAAATACATTTTTGTCAGACAACGGTCGCCAGACAGGACGGCCCAACGCATCGTCTCGCCACCTAAAATAGCAGATCTGCAAGCTCACAAAGCTTAGCAGTGCGAGTATGCCGCTTATAGATCGTCTATTTTCGGTGCGAGACAGTTTATCCTGGAGAAACGAACGGCTTAACATGTTTGTTTAATCTGTAAAATGCAGCAGAATGCAGATGACCAGAAATGAAAAGAGACTGTCATAGATGTATTTTATCGAGTCTGATTTTTGTATAGATTAGATACGAAAGCCAAAGTCAGACTCGATTAAATATTAGCAATAAGGATACAGGATAGGTAGGCACTGGGCACTATGGACATATCTGTGCACCTCGATGTAAAATTGACTATTTTGTCCAAAATGTAAATATATATATATATATATATATATATATATATATATATATATATATATATTTGAAAAATGGTCTTAAGTAATGTACAGTATACATGATGTGAACATGTATGGTAAATCATTATCTGACTTAATTTGATCCTTCAACTTCTTGTTTATGCCCTGAAATGACTAGATATACAGGTTTTGTAGCAATTGTAGAAATATTAGACCTTCATTGTCGAATGTTTAACTATGTTGTAATCATGTATACTTTACTTAAACATTTTATTACATTACATTTTGGGGGAAATAGACAATTTCACACGGAGGTGCCCACTCTTCCTTGGTCCCCAGTCTGCCCAACTATCCTGTTACCATAGGATAGTTTTGATCCAAGGCTAGCCGAATTATAATGAAACCACAATAGCCACTATCTAATGCAGTTTAAATGAATAAAAACGCTATGCAGGTACTAAATCAATTAGAATTATAAACCAAATCAACTTTAAGAGTGATATTATGATACAACAACTCACGCAATCCCTAGTGTTTGAGTAAATGCTAAAGTATGCTAGTTAGGTTAGCTGGGAGCTGCATGCGACTCTCGGGCTTTCACACCAGTCAGTGTTGTTTAGTTCTTTCTTTACTCACCTGTCCTCCGATGGTGACATCGAAGAAAACAATCGGATTGTTGAGATTTGATGGCTGCACCTGTACATTCATTTTTTTCCTTCCTGACCAATTATTAGAGACTAATATTGACGTTGCTCAAACAACTAAACATGCGACCGGTTTGAAAACCTGTGTATTTCGCATACGGTGGCCCTCATTGGACATTCTACGGCTCAGGCTGACGGACATTATACCAATAGCACCAAAACGCGAAACTGTGTAGCGCATATCCAGCAACGTCTTGTCAAGGACCCCCAAATGACATATTGCCACGGACCCCCATCTGAAAAGATTTGGTGCCAGGGACCCCATACAAGATTTCTGTTGCTAAAATGTGGCAAACATATTCAAAGATTTTTGGAAAATAGCAGATCTACAAGCTCATTGGCTATATTTTCAGAGAGCCAAAGTATATAGTGGTTAAACTGATGTTGATGTTATTAATAACTTAATGTAGACTTTGAGAATCACTGCTTTAATGGACCATGCATAAAACCACTATATCGAATGAAAATGGACAAACATATTCAGCCTTTACTTTAAGGATTTATTCTTCACAATAAACAATGTAATTACACAAACCACACAATGCAAATTAAGTTCTACAAAAAAAAAAAAAGGCAAAATGACTGAGCACTTCAAAGGCTGTACTAAAGCACCATGCTGAAAAATGTTCTTGCAAAAGGTGTCAACAAGCTCTACTGGGTCACAAAGGACATAGAAATAAGAGAAGCTGAAAAAACCTCTTGGACAGAAAAGACATGACTATGTGAAGTAATAAGGTTTCTTCACATTGACACCATATTCTGCGAGGGCGGGTTGTAGATCCTCCATGGTCAAGGTGTACTTCTTATCCTGTAGTTTAGAGACAACAGAAAACAGAACTATAACCAACACACCACACTATCAAACGCGACCTGCCTTTCTACCCCGGCTCTCAGTAGCGGGGGGGGCGGGGTGCGGGGAGAGCCTGGTGAGTTGAGGCAAACGAGTTGGGGCAAACGCGCTCCCCACAACATGATTTACGATTCTGTGCCTATCGGTACATAACTCGGACGGGGCTGAGTAGGCACAAGCAAACTTCGCAACATTCGGCACGGCGGTTGTGCCTTACGTGGCTCAAGTTCGTTTGAGACTACGCCCCTCCGTCGCGGTCCAAAACTATACTTTATCGGGCGAGGCTACTGAGAGCCGGGGTAGAAAGGCTGCACGCCTAGCAAACAACTTCAACATCAGCTCATGCAGTACATACGTATAAATACATACCTTTGTCTTGCCCCTAGAGCTACCCGAGGCAGTGCCCTTCATTTTACAATACTGCAGTGCGTCGTTGGCAATATCTGAAATGAACTTCTGAGAGGCGAGGGAGATCAGACGGATTCTACAAAAATATAAAGAGCATGTAATTAGTTTTGTTGCTTTGCATGGCTGCCCTCTGCTGGAAAGAAATCACCTGGCTGCCGTTAAACAATAGAAATAATTGGATGCAGTAGGCCACTGCAGTGGTTCTCAAACAAGTTTGAGAACCACGGCAAAATATAGTTACACATAGATCAATGCTATTTCTTAAAAGTTTGTTGTTTTGTGTGTACATACACACACACACACGCACACACACGTGTGCTAGCATAATACAACTATAATGTTCCTCTACTCGTCTACTGACTCTAATGCCTCTAAATCACACTACTAGGAGTGAGACAACATTGATTTTCTATAGTATTCATGTGGGCGATTTGTATGACAATATTATGTTATCTCTCAAATTGGTCTCAGGCATGCACACTCTGGAATAGCTGACCTTACTATTGCACGGAATGAAGCTGCTTTTATTTACACTTACATTCTTGGGTCAGCCGCCTCAAAGCCAGCCCGGTTGAGGTAGTAGCCTGTCACTGCATCAGGGATCTGAAGAACAAACAAAGCAATCAAAAAAATGTATTTGCTTTCCAGACCGGCGGGCGGAAGTATCGCGAGACGAGATTTCAAATGTGATTTCAGTAAAAACAGATTTGTAAACCGTAATGGCGGCGCCCGTGTAGCAATAACACTGCACCGACATCAGACGGTCCACACACCACAGATATATACAAGGAAAAAATATTTTTGAGCGACAGAAATAAGCGGATTTAGCCAAGCACCAATGACTCACGTTCTGAGCTGCGGTGGGGGGGCCCCCGAATGGAGCTTGTTATGAACTGGGGGTCCTGGACCACTCTTATGATGAGTTAAAAACCTCAAGAAAACGCCTAGGGCGAAATTCTCCTTTAAGTCAAATTAGTCCTAGTTTAACTGCTATTGTGGCTTGTTATTGGTGAAGTGGCCTGTAAATCAAGTGTTAGGTAGGTAAATCACAAAACTCACAAACCACCTTCAACAATTAACACGCTAACTAGATGTGTTTCCTAAAGTGTCAGGCGCAAAGGTACACAAAGGCGCAGGCGAGGTGAGCTGAGGTGATATACTGTATATATATAAATCCTGTCAAAGAGTTTAGGAACCACTGATATTAGATATTAATATCATATTAGATATTAAGAACAGATTGTGTAAACATCTTGCGTTGCTCAGTGTGACAGGGACTGCCGTCTATGAGCAGATCCACAGCATCGTAGGCTCCCATGGAGGTCTGCCAGTGTCGGAAAGTTTGGGCCATGTTCATTTAGTACAACTGGTGTTATGATAATAATAAATGCAAGACCATAACCATTACACGACCATTATATCATTCATTCATTCATTCATATAACAGCTTCCACGTTAAAAGAAGGTCAAGTGTTTGAGTTAACAGAAACTGTGACCTTTACTGGATTTAAAAAAAAAAGTTTTATATGTTAAAGTTCTGGGAATCAGTTACTATTTGCTAGTCTCGCATTAAGTTTGGTGAAAAACGGCTGGAAATATTACCAACTCCCTATGGAGAATCGCTAACCTATGTTGTCCTCTTTTGCCGGGTCAAACTGGGTCCAAATTCTCCACATTTCCTTTTCTTGAGTAGTTTTATTTTTGGAGGCAAAACACTGACCTGGCATATATCTGCTAATCATAGTCATAGTCTTGTTGCACAAGGTAGATTCAAATCGCAGTGTGACAAGGGTGGATAATCATGAATGTATCTTTCCACCCTTCTCAGTGACATGTATAATGTATGATGGCAAATAGTGTGCAGTCTGCAAGAACATTTCATGGTGATTATTAATCTACATGACAGTTAATTTTGAATAAGATGACAGATATAACAACACTTACTGTGGGAGTGTAATCTTCCAGCTGCATGAGAAAATCTGCCAGGGGTGTTGTGTTGACAACTGGCTTCATATCTCCATTGGCGATGCCACCAGGTACATACACGCCATTGGATACAGATGTGTCTGTTGAAGGGGTCACTGTGGCAGCGGAGGTTGAGGCTGTAAAAGTAGTTTATTTTTTACAATAATTTGAAGAAGATAATACTGGCTGCAATACCTAAACTACAAAATAAGGCTTTAAAAGATGTGTATAACCATAAGCTATGCGTTTCAGAACGTTTGACTATCAAAATAAGCCATTGGCTTCAGCCTACACCTTTTTGGTCTAAACCATATGATATGACATGATATGTCCTGTTAAGACCAAAATAAATGACTACTACGAGTAACATGCTTTGGTGTGCTGGTGGCTGAGCCTTGTAAACAACATACAATGCATTAAAAAAGCTACCTTACAGTTAAGGATGACCATCCTGCTAACTGAGTATAAGTTAGCAGGATGCACTATACACATTGCTGGCCCACCTATGCTCGCCCTATGATCCAGTAAAAAATAACTTATTTGCCAAATAGTTTCCATGTACGGCTAACGGCTAACTTACGTAGTTATTCATGTTACAAGTTACATACATACCATTTGTCGTGACCGCAGGGATACTGCTGACATTGGCCGCCGTGCTATTGTTTGCGATACAGTTGCTGGACGTTAAAGAGGTGGTCGAGGTGACTCCTGTGGTTACAGACTGATTATTATCCATGTTCATGTTTCTCTTCCTTGAGCTTTAGCTATGCGTTAGCTAGCGCGCCAATGAACAAGCTAGCACAGAGAAGTATTAACAGGCTAGTTGACTTTACACGTTACTTGTTTTAAGTGAAAACGATAAACAACAATGTGTTGTGCCGATCTTCTGAAACAAATGTGTTGTTGGCGTAACTTTAGATTCAGTATAATTGTACAATCAGTAGCGTGTTTAGCTAGTGTTTGCAGTGTTTAAGGGTCCACTCTGCTGCTAGCTACTGCTGCTCATGGTGTCATGTGACCCAACCACTGTTGCCAGATTGTGCGAGAGAAATAAGCAAGCAGGTCTAGGAAAAGAAGCCCACATGGCAGGCGTTGTGACGCGTTGTGAGCTTGTAGGTCTGCTATTTTAACAACATAAATCTTATACGGGGGTCCCTCTTCGCAGACCTTGTATTGAACTGTACTTTTTTTTTGCAAACTGCTAATAAAGTATTCAATCAATCAATCAAAGATGGGGGTCCACCGTCCACGGACATTGATACATATTAATTTGGGGGTCATTGACATGAAAATGTTTGAAAACCACTGGTTTCAATTAGAAGCCCAAACAAGCAAATATACGCTGTTTAGAAACATGCCCAAAAACCCGCAACCCTCAACTACCAATATTTATAAGCAATTTTACAGAAAAACAAGCCAAAAGTTGCTATAATAAGCAGACATGGCAACACTGGACCCAACCAACGGAACCGAAAACTACGAATGTAGCCGAAGTCATGCCTAAGGGGGGGGGGGGTATGGTAATTAATCTAATTATACCCAGAGTATCGCTACATTCGTCGGCATCCATTTTTATATATTTTATACATCTGAAAACTTTGTGAAATGGGACATTCTGCATAATGAGCACTTTTACTTTTGTTTTACCTGAAGTATATTTTGATGCCAATACTTTTGTACTTTTACTCAAGTACATTTTGAATACCGGACTTTTACTTGTAACAGAGTATTTCTACATTGCAGTATCGATACTTTTACTTAAGTAAAGATTGTGTGAGTACTTTTTCAATGACTGAAGGTAAATTGATTGGTTTGATTGAATACTTTATTTAGAAAGACATGGTAACAGCACATGGAAGTACAATACTAATAATAAACAGTAGATGGCGATGTGCTGCTTGATGTTGGTTTGCCATCGACCATTATGCTCGACTCCAACTGCAGAGGAAGTCTTCTGCTGCTGTGCTTTGTGCAGTCAGGTGAGCTGTGTGTGCCGACTGACAACATCCGAGTGGGATCAGGGATACTTTTTATGGGGCAAAACAAACAGGTACTCATTTGAACATAAGCCAACTTATTTGACTTTATATTATCATTTAAAAGAACAAAATAAACGAGTCGTTGGTGGCTTTATTCGTCTGGCGGCTTTATTCTCTCTCTTCTGTTTATAGAACGTTATTACAACATTTGTATTCTAAGTTCAAGCTCCTTCTCTCTTGAGTCTTGAGAGAAAGGTGATTGACATCTATTGGTCAGTGGCCAGTATGAAAAAAACAACAACATTAAAATGGAGGATAAGATATTCAAATGGTTTATAAACACAGCACGTTTTGCTATTTTGTTTGTTTGAATTTGGACAGGTAGAAACACGTTACTTTGGAGGACTTGGAATGATTGTATACCAAATTTAAACTCAACCCATGTTTTATTAAGCCTGGTTTTGTGTGATCATAGTTCTCGGGGTACAACGTTAACCATGCCGTCCCCTGTCCATGTCATTGTGGTGGGAGCTGGCAGTCGTGGAGAGATCTACTCACATTTTGCATCCATCCATCCTCAACGAGTAAAGGTCGGAATTCAACCTCACAGATGTATATATGGTCACCATGTTGCATAAGAATTGGAAAACAGATTTGTCTGCAATCCTTCTCATGACTTGATTTCGTAAAAAAAAAAAAAAAAAAGTCTGAGATGATCAGAGAAAACTTGCAATGGCAGTCCAGCATAAAAAAACACTTAAAGGAGAACTTCACCCATTTTCATTATCTTTGTATAATTGGTCCTCACACAAATGCTGGGGGATTCCAAGCTAATAGAAACATGATGGATATTTGACAAACTGTATTTCTATTATATTTCTCCAGTTAGAAGTTGAATGATATGGTTACTAATTATAGCTTACGCTGAGAGTGAAACATTGTCCAACAGACACACACTCTTTGCCCTAACCTAAAACTGAAACCATAATTTTTCTTGGATGCGTTTTTTAGATGTATTGTCAAATTATTTTCGTGCTCATTTCAGGTTGTTGGGGTTGCTGACCCCAGGGAGTTTGCTCGTAATCAACTTAAGCAGCTGCACAAAATACCAGATGACAATATATTCGAAGGTGGGCTTTTTAAGATAAATGGTTTGTCATTCTCAATGTATAAGTATTGTTTTTAGGGAAAAACAAAACACTGCCTCAAGGTCAGTGTTAAATATTTATCAATATTTACTATTGTCAGTCTTTTATGAGACAGGATTTGTTTTACATAATATTGTACAAGAGTAGGAGACACTTTTGTTTCAATGGTGGATATCCGCCAAAAGATATGCTTCAAATCTTTTCTATTCCCTGTTGAATTCCCAATATTTTTTCTTAATTAGATTGGCACTGTTTAGTAGAGAGGGAAAAGTTTGCAGATGCTGTGTTGATTTGCACTCCTGACCGTCTCCACAAGGTATTTAATATTTTTTCTTTCTCAATTAATTTCAAGTAGTTCTACTCTCTTTAGAATTCTGAGCAATTGTCATTGTTGTATAGTTTATCTACAGTCCAATATTAATCTAAATATTCTTACCCAGGAGCCTGCAGTGGCATTTGCAAAGAAGGGGTACAATGTTCTACTGGAAAAACCTATGGCAGTGAGTATTTTGCAAGCATGAATTATTCTGAAAGTCAGCATTTCACCCATAACGTATATCTGAACTAGTTTTTACCTCTACCGTGGGTGTAATTTCGCCACATTAATTTCACAATTGTATTGAGATAGATATTCGGTTGTAGTGCTTTTATTGTACTTCATATAAACTAGAAAGGTTCATGCTCTCATACTTCCTGGTGGAGATACTGTATCTCAGTGGAGCGCATATCTCCATCAGGAACTGTGGCCAGTCATCTGACATCATATGCTGTTATCTATGACCTCATAGGCAGGTAATACTGCCCCCCACGACGTGGGGGGATATTAACGGTGGGCGCGGCCAGACGATGACGTCGCGAAGTTCATCGTCAAGTCCATTTGGTTACATTTGTACACTTTTTTTCACATGGGCCTGTTATAGCGCCACCAGGAGGCCGATTTGTGCAAAACCCATTTACTCCTACAGATTGTATCCAAACGTCATGCAAATCGGTACACAGTATCTCTATAGTCATGTGATCAACACGGATCTGTTCGATTTTCCATATTCCATCCTCATTGGCTAAAGTTGGCTTCCAAAATGTGCAGGATTGGTCCGTTTTGAACAAAATGCCTCAAATCATGAACGCAGCTTGCGCTTACCGTGAAATTTCACACGCACATTCCCACTAGGACGAGGAAGAAACGCCACACTTTTCACATTGGCCTGTTATAGCGCCACCAGCAGGTATAATTTAACAAAACACATTTTTGGAACAAAATTTCTCAAATCATGAATGCAAGGCACGATTGCCATGAAAGGCCCAAGAAGAAATGGCACCCTTTTCACATTGGCCTATTATAGCGCCACCAGGAGGCCACAATAACCTACCTAACCTGGCGGAGACCTGTGCTCCGAGGAGCACTTTTTCTAGTTAGTTGTAAGTTGCTCTGATGAAGACCAAGAATGGCTAGATTGTAAATGTAATTTATGTCTATTTAAGAACTTCCTCCATGAAACATTGCATTTGTTTATAAAACAGAGCTTGAGAGATAAGCTACTTCAGGAGTGCGGAGTTAAAAAGAGATGGAGATTTTGCTAGTGTGGAGTTATAAACATAGATATACATGATGTATTTGCTGTTGAAGAGCTAGGAAGCACTCCTTTCTAGTCTAAACAACAACACTGTCGCGGAAAAAGTAATGTCGTCACTTTGCAATGGTGCGGGTAAAATATACATGGGCGCCTATGCATGACATACATATGTGAATAAAATACTTAATATCTGAAACACCAATGTTTTCAACTGTGGGATGTGAGTTGTCAGGAAAACCATGCACATATATTTAACATAATTTCAGACAACTGCCAAGGATTGTACTGAGATTGTGGAGGCTTGCACTCAGAGTGGTGTGATGCTAACCGTATGTCATGTGCTCCGATATGACCCGGTCATTCACAAGATAAAAGTAAGTGTCAATATGTGCCTTGCATCACTTAAAGGAGTAGTTCACCCAAAAAAGGTCTTATTTTCTATCAATTACACACCCCACGAAGCGTTGAATTCATGGAGATTTTTATTTATTTTCCTGAGACAATAATTTGATGACCGTGTCATCGGTCAATAGGAGACTCAGTAGAAGACTCCTCCGGTCATCAAATTATTGGCTTAGGAATGCGATAAAAACCAAATATTTACTTCATGGGGTGTGTAATTGATAGAAAATAAGCATTCTTTTGGGTGAACTACTCCTTTAATTTATTATTTACAGCTTTTATGCATCTTTCATTAATAAGTTAAATTATGTTTTTCTTCACCATCATTACATAAAATAAAAACATTGTAAAAATTGAATTAAAGTGAACTTACAGTATCTCTTAGGTGTTGATAGATGCTGGAGCCATAGGAGATGTGATCCATATTCAGCACCTAGAGCCGGTAAGAAGGCACTTATTGGAAATTAAGGAAATCATAATATTGTACATTTCAAGTTCTCTTTATTTCAAATATATAAATATGTCATATGTGTCTGTGTATATAGGCATGCATTCATGTATAGCCTAACTGATAATATGTGGTTACAGCATTGATAATAGCAATAATTGGCAAGGACACTTAACAATATCCATTATCTCCAAATTAAGATTCTATCCTATTGAGGGATCACTTGATAAACAGACTTCTCCTACTCAAATGTGCTTTGTGCATAAAACAATAGAAAATTGAAATACTGTATACACACTGCCATACAAATTATGTAGTCATATTAATTTCAAGCACACACACTGACACATACTTTATACTGTGGACCCGCCAATGCGTTGATACTTTTTGTTTTGCACCTTATGTCTAATTTCACGTACCTGCTGCTATGTGGACCTACCATTGTGTTACCACTTTTAACCTCATGTACATACTGTACCTGCTGGTTTTATGCCATGTACTTGTAGATATATTAGATTGTTTTTTTCTCTTTGACATGTTTCTCTAATGTTAGATTTTTCTCCTTGCCCTCCTTCTCCCTGCACCCCCCTTTCTCTTCTTCTCCATTTCTAAAAACAACGAAAATTATGTAGTTTAGTGTGGTGCACTCACACACACATATTGGAATTTAACTAATTTGATTGTGAATCTCACTCAAAGTTATTGTGCCAAAGTACAAAAATGTCTTCAAATATCTATTAATGCCATCTTGACTAATTACATGCCAATACTGACGCTATACTGCATAAGCCACCATAACCTGATAATGTACAGTAAGTACAGCAACAATATTTTGGTTGGATCTGCACTAATGTATTACTTACACCTTCTACCGTGTTGTTGAAGTTTCTATAATATTTCACTTTTCAACTGATCAGTTAAATAATTCTCCCTCCAGGTTGGATTCTACCATTTTGCCCACTCCTTTGTTCGTGGGAATTGGAGGAACGAAGCAGAGAGCTCTTTTGCTCTCTTGGCCAAATCCTGCCATGACATTGACCTGATACACCACTGGGCTGGCGGACGCAGGTAAACAACATAGTCAATGATCGACTCATAGCTCATCTGATGTGCTTAGATAGGACATGGTTAATGGTAGAATAAGGTGTCCAAACACTTGTTATGTGACCGTGGCTGGTCAGCACTGTTTGTTCCTTTGTTCAAATCAATTACAAGAACTGTGAATACAAGGGTTAGAAGTCTGACCTTTGTGTAGCCTGAACAAGACTACAAGAAACATTACATACACTAGAAACAACAAAGAAAACAAAAGATAACAGTAGTCCCAGTCCTATTATGTACCTGTAATGCAATTAGTGCCAGGTAATACATTTACTTTTCCAATACGATAAATGCATAACAAATATTAGGTTCATTGTATCTTTCAGAAATGTATGTAGTAATATAATCAGTGTTAATTGAACTCGGGGTGTACAAATGTAACCAAATGGACCTGTATTAACACTGAGGATTTTACAGTGTAAGGAAAAATTATTTACTAAAAAGAATCTTGATCATCTCCATCTCACTGTTACCAACCAGAGGTACACTAGTGTATGTGGGGGCATTTAGAGGAATATTTACATTTGTTCCACAAATACTATATACTATACAGTTATTAGTTTATACAGTTAATAGTTTCAAGACATATTGCCCAGTACTAAAGCAATTTTGAAGGCATAAGGCTGTTGTTGCATTCGTGTTCTTAATTAATGATTAACCGTGTGTGTGTGTGCAGGTGTGTCAAAGTATCATCATTTGGAGCTCTTAGTCACTTCCAAAAAGAAAACAAGGTGAGTAGGCCATCCATGCTAGCCTGGTAAACCCCCCTCCCTCCGGAAATCAAAATGTGTGTCGCAAGCTTCTTCCATTTGACGGAGTCAGGTTACATCCATGCTGTCCCCATAGAAAGAAATTATCTCCCCATTACAAAGTAGATGTATGATTACATCTAGTTTAATAAATTATGACCTTTTGCAAACTCAGCTGTGGCTTGCTTTTGTTTAACTGACTGGCAGGTCTCACTTCACACCACCTGATGCCATCCTTACTCTCCTGTGGAGGAAGTGGTTATTATTATTTTTTAAATCTAATGCACAGATCACAGTCACAAAGACAGTTTTATGGAAACCAGTGAGTCTTCTTCAAGAGATGACCTAAAAATGTGCTAGCTAGCTCCTTGTCCTTGTACTTTCCTTCCGTTTTGAAATTATGGTTAACCCAGTTAATCACTACTACTGTATGTTCCTGTTCATAAAATACAGTGTTGTTGCTCCTCTGGTTCCATCTAGTGGACATTGTGTAAACAATATATAATACTTTGAAGCTTGAATGAATAATACATTTGAAAACAAATGCGCCAAAAGTCAGACATTGATCTAAAAATGAATGGATCATGATTAGGGTAGCATTTAGACAGAAGACACAAAACAGGAGATGAGACAACAGAGACAACCGTTACCATAGTAAGAGAGCCAATACGTATGCTATTACCTTGTGTGTAATAATACAACTAGTGGAATAATTCGTATTTAAATTAATTCACCCATATTATACATATTAGCTTCTATATTGTAAAGTCTTTATTGTATATATAATCTATAATTATATTTTGAGAACATAGCCTATACATAAATATATTTTAATATTGGTGTTATTCAGTATAGTGTACTAACTGAAACAAATTCCTCATCTGTACAAACATACCTGGGAATTTTTTTTATTAGTTTTCTGTAAAAGTTGATGAATGGATTGGACAGTGGCTCAAAGTGCATGGTTTAAATCCTGACTTTGTCCCCATTGAAATTCCGCTATGGGCCAAACAACAGATATAACATCACTCATCTTATGTCAGCCAACAGGTGCAGGAGACCGCTGTTTGGAGTGTGCCGTAGAAAGAGACTGTCCATACTCTGCCCGCAAAATCTACTTAGACAGAGTGAAAAAGGTTATTATCACTTGCTTTCTATTGTCAACAATTACGTTTAGTTTAAATCATCATTTTGGTGGCAAAAAATGTACTTGGCTAAAGTGTGTGTGTGTGTGTGTGTGTGTGTGTGTGTGTGCGTGTGCGTGTGCGCGTGCGCGTGTGCGTGCGTGCGTGCGTGCGTGCGTGCGTGCGTGCGTGCGTGCGTGCGTGCGTGCGTGCGTGTGTGTGTGCGTGTATGAATGATGATGTGTGTTTGGGTCTGTCTGTCTGTATAAGGGTCATGCTGGTTGGCCAGTGTCAGTTATATGTCCCAGCTCAGTCCCAGACATCGAGTCGGTTACAGAGGCACTGAAAACTGGACCCTACGGCCGCTGTGTGTACGAGTGTGACAACGATGTTTGCACTAACCAGGTCTGACAATATCAAGTGGAAATCAGTCAAGTGTCAGTTGATGCATAAAGTATATGCTGTGTGTATATACAGAACTTAATAACTCAGTGGGTTACTGTTTTACACTGTGTAGCATTAGAGCCTGTTTCATAGTAATGTATTGCACTCATCCATCAGTATGGACACCAGGCATGTTTTCGTTTATGTTCTACTTGTCCAGGTTGTTAACATGGAGTTTGAAGGAGGCCTCACAGCTGCCTTTTCCATGGTGGCATTTACTGAGCAGATGTGCAAGCGAAGGACAGTCATCAGTGGCAGCAAGGTAAGGCTTTTGCTGGCTGCAACGGAACAAAAAGGTGACAAGCCCAAAACACGATGACGAGGGTACGGGTAGGCGATGCAAAGAGCAGAAGAAGTGAAAAGTGAGGCTTTTCCGGTTCCGGTGTCATGGAATGAATGAGATTGCGGAATGAATCTGAATGAAGCCAAATGAAGCCAAACTCCGTCCTCCAGCGTGACCCGGAAATCATTCGCATCCCAAATGTTAATTTGCTTGTGGAGGAGCTGAGAGTGAGTCGAAAGGAGGCTCCCCATGCCGCTTGGAGCGAGGATCAGCGAGTGTACATCATGTGTAGAAGGGGCGGCCATAGCTGAGTGGTTAGAGCCCGCCTGCGGAGCTGGAGGCCCCGGTTGTCCCAGGTTCAATTTCAGGCCAGGCCAGCAATGTGTCGATGTGTCCCTGAGCAAGACACTTAACCCCTAATTGCTCCCTGTTACTAATTGCCCACTACTCCTGTTACTTAGGATGGGTTAAATGCAGATACCGATACCTCATTTCACTGGTATGCAAATATACAGTGACAAATACCACAAAGGAGTGTGGACTATATTATTATTATTATTAGTGCAGTCTCCTCTGGCGAGGGGATGGAAACTACGCTGTCTGAGAGATGGAGTCCAAAGAGATGATTTAGAGCTGACAAAATGTTTGGTCTGCTCATATCCTAATAATGTAAACATAACGCAGTGTGTGCGACTAGCGTGCGTGGTGTGTGTACGGTCTGAGAGTGAAAGTGTCCCACTAGATTAAATTGGAAGAGATACTTAAGTGTATTTATATATATTTGAATAACAGTGATCAAAGCTACTGAAGCAACAAATTAAATAATGGTTTGATCTTTATTTACACAAGCATGCTGTTTGTTGTGCATGGGTTTGGGAGAATGCATGTCAAACAGCTCAATTGCTAAGTGTATTAGAGAGAAATACAACAATACAACATGTGTGTCCAATACAACATGACATCTGGAGGACAGAGGAGATGAGCAGGCAGAAATCTTAGTATTGGAATTAGGCAATTCATCCCAGCCTGCTCGATTCCTCCGGACTCGCATCCAATCCTCGCCTCCTCGCTCGGAGGCGGGACTAAGGTGGGAGTGGAGGGCGCGAGTATGGAAATTAGAGTATTGGAATTTGGCTTATGTATGAGCTACAGTAATTGCAAGTAAAGTCAAAAGTGTCAGTCATTCATGATGTCAGTACTGTGAAGTCGGTCATCTCCATATTTGAGTAAGGCTCCAGCCCGATCCGACCACCATTGACTTCCATTATATAAAATTACATATTTCCAAAAATATAAAGCGTGGCAGATAATGCGTGGTAGCATGCACAAGATATTTGGTGCTGATCTGTGCATTGGCTTGCACAATTAGCCACAGACTCACAGACCTAGATGGCTCATAATTGTGCACAAAAAAGACGTGAGATCTGCTGATCATATTCACACAGTAACCATTTTGCTGTTACGTCATAGTCATGGGGTCCCCACCACCGAGTATGACGTAACAGCAACATGGCCAACGTGTGAATATGCTCAATTGTTTCAGATGCTCAGTATTTAACAGACAAATGGCTGCTTGCAAAACCTTCTGATGACATAACAAACTAATACTGGGTTGTCTTAGGGGGAGCTGTCATATGATGGCGATGAGATTCGCGTGTTTGACTTCCTGACCCAAAAAAACAC
The DNA here is from genome assembly GCF_963280865.1 of Gymnoscopelus braueri. Taxonomy (NCBI): domain Eukaryota; kingdom Metazoa; phylum Chordata; class Actinopteri; order Myctophiformes; family Myctophidae; genus Gymnoscopelus; species Gymnoscopelus braueri. The sequence goes on from NC_137614.1 coordinate 19,254,774, forward strand.
CAAGCACACAGCGCCAAGCAATTCCCCTGCACACTTCAGCATGGGCGGGCATGGTGGTGCTGACTACCACCTTATGGATGCCTTCATTTCTGCAGTGGCGGTGAGATCTTGTATTTTACTTACCAAAATCTTTACACATTTAAGTATGTAATCTGATCTTTATATTGGGATTGGTGGTATTTCTTCATTAAACTTAATCGTAAATGTGATTCTGGATTTATGGGGTCCAGGGGTGTAGTGGGCGTTGCACCCACAGTTTTGTCGTTAAACTGCTGCCAACTGCCCTACATGTGTGAGTGGGAGTGTGTGCGTCCCCCATAAAATTGTATTCAAGGTCCACATTTCTCTCATTCACTTCACATGTTAAATGTTGTTGTGTAGGGTACTTAAGAGAGAGCAGCCTAGACTAGAACCATTGGCCACTGTACAGTAGATTGTTGTTGTGGGTTTGTGTGTAGGGTTGGGTGAATTAGTTGTTGTTAAATCAAGCAATGCTGTACACATTAATGTTGATAATATCGTTTTTTACACTGTACCCAAAGTAAACACAAGCTATCTGGTAATTATTTTACATCTACTTGTGTGTGTGCAGAATAATGATCCATCCTTGATCCGTTCGGGCCCTGAAGAGACTCTGCTGAGCCACAAACTGGTGTTTGAAGCAGAGCAATCACGACTGGAGGGCAGGGTGGTGTACTGTGGTGCCACTGACCAGAGCTAGATGACAGACAACACTCTGACAATTTAAAAGAAAGAATGCAGACAATAACTGGATAACTGCAGGTGTAACAAATAATAATAATAACTCAGAAATAACTGTAAGCAAGTTGTTGATTTAGCTCATTTTGCTCAGGGATGTTAATGTTCTGTATGAGAGAGCATTCATTACATTTTAATGAGATTGTAAATGTTATTTAAAATTTAAACTTTTTAAAATGTAAAACAAAATGAAAATAGTAAGTGGTTAAAATGGAGATTGACGTTGAATGGGCGTATGTTTGAGCTACTGAAAGTAATCTAAATTCTAAACTGTTTACACCACATAACCTTATTTCCACAGTAATATTGCACTTCTGTCAGTTCCACCAACAGCATCACAGTGCAGTCCATGTGGTCTTATGAACTCCTGGTCCTGAGATGTTTGTATGTTTTAAATTTGTGATCCACCTAGTTTTTGTAATTACAGATATTGACCACAAGGTGGCAGACATACAAAAAAGAAAACGATGTGAAAATAATTTTTTTATTTTATTTTGAAGAGTGACTGAGTATTGAATACAAATAAAAATGGCCTAAATTGAAGCAATGGATATTTATAATCGATAGGAGAGGTGCCTGGGGCAAAAAAATATTAATAATTATCTATTCAGCCAAAACAGTAAAGGAGTTTTCTTATTTTTTTATGAACAGTGTGAATGACCCAAAGACTACAATAGAAACATCTGAAATAACTTGAAGAACTATTATTATGTTCTGAAATAATTATATGACGTTGAGTTGATCCAAAATCCAATTAGGTTTTCTTTTAGATTTCTCTTGTCAATATTTATATTTTTGTTGGTTATTTTTATTCCAAAATGTTACGTGCCATCTTGTCTCTCTCTCACTGTGACTATCAGAAATAAAGCCAAAATTCAAAAACAAAAACAAGGGGTCATATTATCTCTGTAAGAGAAGGTAGAGAAAGTGATGTCTCTTAAGAGACATTGAGTTACCTATAATCAAACTTGAGACTTTCATCTGGCCTCAGCGATCATCACTGAAAAGAAAAACCTTGGAATTGCATTAAGTGTTTTGTGGACATGTATCTTGAAAATAGTGATTGCACACTTAAGATAATTTAAGATGTTATGTTAAAAATGTTAAAAATTGTTTAATCTAAGCCAACTAAAATGAACAACGTGTGTGTGTGTGTGTGTGTGTGTGTGTGTGTGTGTGTGTGTGTGTGTGTGTGTGTGTGTGTGTGTGTGTGTGTGTGTGTGTGTGTGTGTGTGTGTGTGTGTGTGTGTGTGTGTTCTGTGTGACATGGACATGGCCTTGAAATCTGCCCACGCCATTCCCAGCCCCTGCGTAATGTCATTATCTGTGTGTGTTTAGTTTGTACAGGGCACAAGTGATCCCCTCTGTGCCAACAGTAAATTTTTGGAGAGCTTGTTCCACTAAATACACCATACAGTCTAGACTAATCTTACATCTCATGTCATGAATTATTGCATAAGCAGACCAATACACACTTTCAGTTATAAATCCTCTGTGTGTGTGTGTATGGTGGGGGGTGGGAGGGGGTTCTCATCCCTATCAGTGTCACTCTAAGTATGTAAGTAGAACTGATAAACTTAGTGCCACAGGAGATTACGTTAAATAAATGTTACATAAATATTAGCTAAATATGGAAATAACCAAAGCCAAAAGAAGGAACATGGAGTGTGACCCCAACTAGCCAATGGAAAACGGTGACCTGTAAAATGTTTTACTTGTTATGATTATTCTATGATGCTTCCCAAGTGAATTTGAGCTGGTATGGCTTACAACTCCAATGTAATTTTGACATAGCGTTACTTTAGAGGCTTATTAATGTATTTATACTACAATTTTTTCTTATAAATGATTAGAAACGATTGGGATATACATATAACAAAATCATAAAGGCTCAATTTAAAGCATATTGTAAGTAATGAACCATCCCAGCCCTCTATATACCTCATCATCATTAGGATCATTAGTCACAGTTTCATACTCAACCAGATAAGAGGGCACAGTTACTGTATACCCAAGAGTCGATATTCACATCCTACTCGTCGGTGAACTGCTCTTGCCCAATATTCACTATTATTATCAGTAGTGGCTCACCAGTCAAGGCACTTGCAACACATTCAACATGACTAACCCTGGAGTATGTCCCAGAGTCCATCACACCACATGGACCGCATTATGATGATCTTGGAACTGACATAATTACAATATAACTGTGGAAATAAGGGTGCGTAGTGTAAATAGATTACATTACTTTGAGGTGATGGAATCGAAAGTGCAATGTTGACCTGGCATCACTTACCGTTACCGGGATTACATCAGTTGTATGATTTGGCACGCCTTTTTGGCAAAGCTGCTTTTTCCCATAGTTTATTTGGTACTAGTCTAGGGAATTCTTGAATTTAAAAATTTCAGTTCAAACCGGGACCAATCACTAGCCTTTTAGGCCTAATAAAAATGGAATTCTAAACTTAAACACAATAGGTGTCCCCTTTTGAAAATGAGATCGCAACAAATCATTTGAGTAGATTTTCCTTCATTGCTCTATTCTTTAAGTTTGGTACACTTAAGAATAAAATCACAGGGACAAGCACATACACATACACACACACACACACACACACACACACACACACACACACACACACACACACACACACACACACACACACACACACACACACACACACACACACACACACACACACACACACACACACACATATATATAGGCTGGGCAACTGCTGGAAGGCGAGCTTGTTAACTGAGTCAGCTGAGCTCTAAAATGAGTCAACCAATCTGCTACCGGGCTCCTTTCCTTTCTCAAAGCCCTGCCTCATTTCTCCCTCCCTCCCTCCCTCACATACAGGCACGTATCTTTTCATTGACATGGTGCCTCACCTCATCATAGCGTCACTTCCTCTCTCTGCCAGTTTAATCAGCAACTATCATTATGTCAACATTTTCCCAACAGCAATACATTTGTGTGAGAGAAAATCTATTATTAAATCATTATTATTGTTCATGTGATATCAGATCAGGAAACATGCCTTCAGCTACAATGAGGTTTGGTGAGGTGTTTTGGGGTCAAATGTGTTTTCGTTTATCTGCAAGGCTTGCATTTGTGTTTACTGTCTCCCATTTCAGTTATTGAAACCTCAAACAAAACCTTTTTTTTGTTCTGAAAATGTTGCTTTTATTACACAGTGAAGCACCTTAAGCTACCTCACAAGGTGCTCTATCAATTTTTTCAAGATTATTATTGTTAGGTTTATCATTGATGTACGGTGATGACAGGTTATGGATAGCAACATGCTTTATAATCTTCTGCAAAGCTAATAATAATACAGTGATCACACAAGTCTTGTATAAATGATGATTCCACATTGCTTGGGAGAGATGCCATAGTGCTTTCTCACATCTGCTTTGAGTTTCCAGGACTCTATACCTGATTTCATGTAGTCCCCTGGAGTCCCCTGGAAGACGGCGGTAATGTCACACATAATGATTCTCTCCCGTATGAGACTAGGGCGTACGTGCATGAGGACGTAGAAGTAGAGAGAGGGGTACAAAGAGGGAAGCAGTAGAACTGTAAAACACGGCCCTCTCCCAGTCCGTCACCGTGACTCAACAGGAAATGATGGAGCACGAGTTGGGTGAGGGAAAGAGAGTAGTGATGGAAAGGAGGGAGGACTGTGGGAGCGGGGGGGGGGGGGGAGGACGAAGAAATGAAGGCTTTGACTTTGTCATGCCTCAGGATTCCAAAACATGTCCCTAGCCCAGAGAGGGAGAGGGAGAGGGAGGGGGGGGGGGTGTCCAGACAGCAGTAGTTTTCTGGGGAAAACTGTGGGCCGTGAAACACACACATATGGCCTAGTCATTTTTTCCTCCTTCAACTTTGCAAGCTGGAATCATCACACGCACACGCACACGCACACGCACACACACACATGGTGAAAAGTATGTAAAGTACATTTACTCAAGTACTGTACTTAAGTACAATTTTGAGGTACTTTTACTTTACTTGAGTATTTCCATTTTTCAATACTTTATACTTCTCGACGTCAATACTTCTCGCGGCAAATGTACTTTTTACTCTTACTTTGCAGATTCATGTTATTATTGCAAGACCTACATTAACCAATTAAGCCCTATACTTGGCTATTCAGAAATAGCTGTAATAAGCTCACATTGTAGATCTGTTGTAGATTTTCAAAACATTTTGAGAAATGGGACATTCTGGATAAGTATATTTGGATGTGAATACTTTTGTACTTTTACTCAAATAACATTTTACCATCACATACTACCAAATTCCTAAGTTTTTGCTCAGGCTTGACTGATTTCCTATTATTGAATCAACCGTCATTACGCATAATAATACATATGGAATCAATAAAGCATGTGACCCTATGAATGCGCGTGCGGTGACTCAAATGTCTTTGAACCCGACAAAGCCGAATAGGCACATGCAGAAAAAAGCAAATATTTGTGTCTGTCCTGTCGATTTCCCAAAAATGATGTATTATTCTTTTCAGCATGTCTGTGGCAGGATGTGTGGAGGTTGCCCGTAGTTCTGTTGCAAACAAGCCTTATGAATTAGAGGAAGTCTTATTATTGAAATAAATATGAAATATTATTTCATTATGAAGTTATGGTGCTTTTTGAAGTGACATCATTCAAACTACCAAATTAAATACATTTGGAAAAAAGAAATCTGAAAATTAATCAAAATCCTCCAATACTGTTAACATAGACTGTAATGCTGCAGACTATAAACTCACTGTTAAATGAACTGCAGCATGCCCCACAATCCCCCCCTTCCTATTTCAACTGCAACTAACTTTAATGAATTGGCTCTCATCTTGATGTGGCTGCGGAAGGCCTCCTGCTGGGCCCCTCAAGCCTTGCTGCTCTAGCTGAGGACAGGAGCACGGGTAGGGAAGCTGGCCATTCCTCCGATGCTGCATCCTGGGCAAATAAAGAATCACTCCTTTCATGATGGAACCCATGTCATTGTTTCTGTCACCATGAAATCAGTTATCACACTGGCTTTAAATCACTTTAATCCCTGCCATTTCCTCACTCCCTGGCTCTTTAACCCACTTGGCATCCTGGGGTAAAAAAACATTTGGCTCTGTTTTCTGTAAGGGCCTCAGTAGACTACTGCACATAATTAGCTCTGTGTGTGCAGATGCTCGTGTACATCTCTATGCATTTTGCCTGAAACTTTGTTCACTACATCTGCAATTTGATTTACAAAACCAAGCCAACATGCCAATGTCAGTGCAAGTTTCACAAAACTACTACCTATAACGGCCTACTAACTTTCTAATCTATGTCTATGTTTATTTAATTATTTTTTGTTCTTAATAAGAGTTCCATGTGCGGGCTAACAAGCAAGGGCAAAATAAATCTCTTCCTCCCATCCTCCTCTTCCTCCCAGTGGATTATGGGTCTTTGATAACAGAGCTATTTTTTTCTCCCTGGACGAGGTCAAAGGCTGTGGTGGGTAGCCCACTCAGATATTTGAGGAGTCCACTTCCTTCCTTACGCCTCCATCTTGTCAGGCTCAACCAGAGACCCACAGTTAATAAATTGAAAGACTGATTCTTCAGGTGGTGTGTTTTTCAAATCACACTTCTATCTTGTGCGGACTGTATTTCAAAGTAGAACCAAAATAACGGTATTTTCTCAGATAACAATGTTACATTACATAATGATTTGTATTATGTATTTTTGCTTAATTAAAGACCACATATAAGCCAGAACATGTATGTACAGTACATTTGGCAGCCTTCAGAGGATGAATCTGTTGGAAACATAAATGTTTCATGTCAAGTATACTGTCAAACCTAAACAAGGAAATGGTGGGTGGAAAAGCTGAGGTGAATTGAGCTAGATATGTATTCCTAAACCTACATGGTTAACTCTATATTGTATTGACTTGGCACAATAAAAAACACGGAAGCAGTGTGCATTCTACCTACATTTAGTGTTTACTGTTTAGTGACAGGTTATTCTGGAAAGAGCTTTTGAATAGGCAACCATGAGCATCAAAGCAAATTCATTGAAAAAGTAATTGAAATATAATATAAACAGATTCTCAAGTCATTTAGTTCACTCTATAATCATCTGTTGACAAATTGCATAATACATGAAACTCATTTTCCTTAAACACATCTTTGCATTCATTTTTTTATTTGAAAGCAGAAAATAGTAGGCAAACAGGATGGCCAGCATTTTGAATATGACAGCTGGCCTGAATTTAATATGCATGGATCTAATTGCTATTTCATATACACAGCTGGTTACTCTATAAGGGTATTCCCCCTGACACAATGTCATCAGCTGAAGCCTACACAAATGTATTTACCATACAACTTGTATGTTATCACCTACTGACTGGGGCTACTTCATCCCTATGGCAATAGAGGCAGGTGATCTATGAGTGATTGCTTTTCAACAAGGAATTAATATAATTCACAGATCTCGACAAATGTGAAGAATCCATAAGATTCCTGACATGGGTTTTATAAAACAAAAACAAAACACTGAATCCCCCAAATGCTAAGGATAATCATTCCCCATGAACATAATCCAAGAACTTGTCTGAATCTTTCATGTTGTACTAAGAGTGAGAAATGTAATTATCTATATCAATTGCATTTTCTGTCCCAAGCTAAATTGAAGAATTACTATAATTAAACAATTTATTAGTTCCACAATCTCAATTTACAAAAGGCAAAATAAAATCTCAATCTTGTTTTTTTTGTGAAATTAAAAGAAATCAAGTGTTGATTTTTAAAATGCAATGCTAATTAACATGGATGGTCCTAGTTTGATTCTCAAACAACATGAAAGATTCAGCTCCACCACAATACAAAGAGTGTGACCGAGCCTTTGCCATCAAGGCCCCCTACACTCTGGAGTTAGTTGAGAAACCACTTTTAAATCTATTTAGAAAAAGTCTGTTTAATCCCCTAAGCCTAAGCCTTAAGGCAGCAGCTAGAACATTTGTATGTGCTTGTTTTATTTGCTTTGTTGTTGTTTTAATTTAACTTTTTATTGGTTGCATAATTAATTGTATTTATTTAATTGTATTGAAAAGCACTTTCTAACATTGTTAATAAAGGTGCTATAGCCTATACATAATGTGTATTATTACTATTACATCTCTTCTTGAGAAAGAAAGAAAGAAAGAAAGGGGTACAGATGTGGGAGGGAAGGTTTCTGACTGCCATGACAGCTGTGAGGGACAGAGGTCTCAAAGCAGGAAATGACTCGACCTCCCCTGTGGGAGACTGGCCCACCCCGGCAACAACCCCCATAGCTCCTAGCACCATGGGTCACTGTTTAGCGCCTACAGAGGCCCACAGAGCAACAACAGCAGAGCAGAAAACCTGCCAGCACAGGTGGTAAAAAGACTTGATCTATCTATTGGGTTCTAACTGAAAAACTGAAGACCCTGAAACTAGTAATAATTTTATTGGGGCACTAGGAATTCATTAATACACACTTAGAACACGTAGAACACAGATGATTTTATGTTCAGAATATGCTTATACTATATTATGGTTGCACTTGTGCATAATAACATTCAATACCTAGGCTAGCTACTATTTCTCAAGTGAGACTGGACATATAGGGGAAACTGCAACCAATATTTTCATTGTACAATGGTAGGATGACAAGACAGAAACAGAATACGCCTAAAACTGTGCATGGGTTTCTTTTGAGCAATTACTTGACTCAATGGAAAAAGGTTATTATCTAGGATGGTTGATGTGATGTGCTAGAACATGTCTTGTCGTTCTATGACAAAGTTGTCAAAATGTACACAGATAGATTGATTGAATACTTTATTAGTCAGAAATTTAAACAGCACGGAGGTACAGTAAGACATTTAGGCAAAAAGGATAACACAAAAAGGTCCTGGGGACTTGTTTCCATTGTGGTCCTATGTATTCAATTCATCTACATAGAGTATTAACACATTAATATTTCATTAAAAAATACAAGACCATACCAGTGTTTTGCAAATTTAGCCCATTGATGGGCTAAACAAAGTATATGCTACTTTACATTACTGCTGACAAATTTCCAAAGCATATATATATATATATATATATATATATATATATATATATATATATATATATATATATATATATTTTTTTTTTTTTTTTTTTTTTTTTTTTTATTATAATTTTACGATTTCCCTTTTTCTTTTTTATATATATACATTTTCTCCTCAATACAGTCTTTACCTATTCCCACAAAACTACAAACCCTGTCACCCCTGGGGAGGGTGTAGACAACCACTTGTCCCCTTTGATACACATGGAGTCACCAGCTGCTTCTTTTCACCTGACAATGAGCAGTTTCACCGGGAGGGTGTAGCACATGAGAAGGAACACGCTATCCCTCCCAGTTCCGTTCCCTGTTGAACACACACCTCAACTTAACTGTTAAAAGGATCCCTGGCTAATAAGCCAAATATCATATGCCTTAATTCATTATAATTGCCCTCTGTAACTAAAATAAAAGATGTAAAACACCTTAAATATTGTTAAATATGAACTGTTTATTTCAGAAACAGTTCATATTTTACTCAAGAGGGGCAATGCCCGTCGCAAGTTGATGATGTCATTTGTCCATGTGTGGTGTGGTCTAGCCCTATGGAATTTATGGAATGCATGTGCAAAAAAAACATATTTAAAATATTGATTTGATGCTCATATTAACCTTAGGAAGTATTAAGTTGTTTTTTATTTTCACATGTATCCCATAAATTCCATAGGGCTAGACCACACATGGACAAATGACATCATCAACTTGCGACGGGCATTGCCCCTATGGATTGAAAGATGGACTATTTCTAAAATAAATTAAATATTTAAGCGTTTTTCAATTTTACATTTTAGTTATAGAGGACAATTATAATCTATAATTAAGCCATATATGGCTTATTAGCCAGTGATCCTTTTAAGAGCCACTATGCACCGAGAGAGAACACCCTCCTCTGCTGGCTTCACAACCACATACAGGGCCAATTGCGTTCATTTGAGCACCCAGCCAAGCTGGAGGCACCATGGAGGAATCAAACCACATTCAAGCTTTAACCACCCAAACCAAAATGTGTTGAATGGGGTCCCCCAGGGGTCTATCCTCAGCCCACTCCTTTTTTCCTTCTACATCTCATCTAAATCTCTTCGCCGGAAATAGATCTACAACTAGAAAAAGTGCTCCACAGGTCTCCGCCAGGTCAGGTACGTTATTCTGGCCTCCTGGTGGCGCTATAATAGGCCAATGTGAAAACGGTGCCAACCGTGCCATTTATTCTTAGGCCTTTCACGGCAATCAGACACTGCATTCATGATTTGAGGCATTTTGTTCCAAAAACAGGCCAATGTGAAAAGGGTGGCATTTCTTCCTCGGCCTAGTGGGAATGTGCGTGTGAAATTTCATGGATATCGCAAGCTGCATGCATAGTTTGAGGCTTTTTGTTCAAAACGGACCAATCCTGCAAACTTTGGAAGCCAACCTGGATGGAATGGAATGGAAATGGAATATGGGAAATCGGACAGATCCGTGTTGATCACATGACTGTAGAGATACTGTGTACCGATTTGCATGACGTTTGGATAAAATCTGTAGGAGTAATATAAAAAAATGGGTTTCGCACAAATCGGCCTCCTGGTGGCGCTATAACAGGCCCATGTGAGGCAGAGGTTCTGAATTGGCATCCAGGGAGTGTGTGCACAGTTTCGGAGCAACCGGGCCAACGGTGGCGGATATGAGCTGCTAACACACGGACAGAACGGACGGACGGACGGACAGGGGGTAAAACATATTCTCTCGCCAGGCCTTTCGGCCTGGCGGAGACAACAAGCTCACATCATGTTGTGTTGCAACGCATTGTGAGCTTGTAGATCTGATATTTCCCCAAAAGTTTGCCTATTATGACATGCCCAGAATAGGTACGCCAAAGTCACTGTAAGTAGAAGCAGTTTAAAAAAAAATACTTTTCAAATCTCAAACCTCACTTTCAACTGTATTAGGCTATCATGCAAAAAATAATGTAACTGACAAAAAATAAAGGCATCACAGAGTTCACTGTGTTGGATTTCTAAAGCAATAAGTTTCAAGTTTCTGCAAGTTGATTTTCAGACAATACTGAAATGAATCATGCAGTGGCTTCCTGGAAGGTACCAAAACAAAAAAGATGGTATGCTTAATGCTTTAAAAAATTGTTCGCAGCAATGTAAAGTTTTGGGCTAAATCACTAAAACATGCAAAAACACTGGTATGATCTTTGACACATATATTATTTGTGCCATTTTGGAAGATTCAATATAGGCTATTTCGGGGAGGGGTACACAATCATATTGTTGTTTTTCAGAAAGGGAGAAGATGAAAAAGGAGTGTGTGTGTGTGTGGGGGGGGGGGGGTCAAATTAAAGAAGCATGTCATAGAGAACATAAACAAATGGAACAAGGAACAGAAAATTTTCTTTTCTGTCCACAACCATTTGTGAATTTGCTTTTGGCTCCACTGTGGCGGGAATTTAAGTGGCAAAACCCAAAGATATATTTAACTGGACTCTAAACCTCATAATGACGAGTGATGACATTAGGTCGGGGCCCTTGGGTCGCGGAGCCATTTGTATGGGTCGCCCTTTTTTCGTTTCCTACTTTTTGTCTCTGCCATGTCGAAAGCATGGCCGAAACTATGCTTTGCACCCTGTCCTCCTTCCGTCCGTCTGTCTAATGGACAGCTAATCTCCGGCACCGTTGGCCCGATCGACGTGAAACTGTGCACGCATGCACACTCCCTGGATGCCAGAGCAGAACGTCTGCCCCAAAAATGTTCACATATTTATAATGCCACCAGGAGGCCGATTTTTGCAAAACAATCACGCAAATCGGTACACAGTATCTCTATAGTCATTAAACTAGTTATTAAATTAGTTATTAGTTATTAAGTATAACTGTCGAATAACAATCTTAACTAATGATATATTACTTTACTTTAACATTAATTGATGATGAAGACAAGGAATTCATGATAAATGTATGATTAATGAATGCTTAAATAATATATTAGTTCATCATACTTTAAGCATTAATTAGCGTTAATTACATGTATGAATTTGCTCCCTATTGAGTTAGGTAGGGGTGGTGATGACAAACATGGATAGTAAGGTCACAGCTTTCAAAACAACCTCATCCACCATGCCTGGAGCTGCCAATCTTGAACTTGTTGTGCTCAATATATTGTACTCATGCCAAAACCCACCCACGTACTTTTACTCCCACACATTCCCTTGAGTTTACACACGTCCTCTTCCAATATTGTTTACAGCTCTACTGAGAACAAATTCCTTTAGGCCTACATTGATTGATGCAGGCCTACTTGGAAAATACTATTTACTTCAATTGTGATTCTTTGAAAACAGACCAATGTGATCTACAGTGGTGTAAAGTACATTTACTCAAGTACTGTACTTAAGTACAATTTTGAGGTATTTTTACAGTAAAGTATTTCACATTTTCAGTACTTTTACTTCTACTCCACTACATCTCAAAAGGCAAAGATTATACTATTACTCCACTGCAATTATTTGATATCTTTAGTTACTTTATAGATTTTGATTAATGATTATTATTACAAAACACAGATTAACCACTTCAGGTATACATTTTGGTCATTTGAAAATAGCCGATCTACAAGCTCAAAAGATTTTTATACATTTGAAAACTTGTGAAATGGGACATTCTGCCTAATGAGTACTTTCTACTTTTGGTGCTTTAAGTACTTTTGATACCAATAATTTTGTGCTTTTACTCACGTAAATTTTCATTTCCAGACTTTTACTTGTAACAGAGTATTTTACTTAAATGAGAGATGTGAGCACTTTTCCCCCCCATGGCCATAAAACAAGGCTCGATTGTATTCATAATTGATAGGTCGAAGTCTATCCATCTAGGCCTATCTATCTATCAATCTATCTGGATTCATACTGGATTATATTGCAAAAACACATTTGCGATCTCTGATTTAGGCCCATTATATGATTTTTCCATTCCATTGCATTGCATTGCATTGTGAGAAATGTTGTGGACAGTAGCACTCCAAGTACATTTCTGTGTGCATGCATAGCGTACAGAAATTAGGGTAATTTGAGTGCAAAATGATTTCCAACATGCTGATGTGCTTGCTCTGCAGCCATGGTTCTCTGAGAAAGGATAAACACCTAAATTGTTTCTTCCAGAGGCACGATCTGGGTGTCTCATTCTCTTGTAACTTGGCCAGAGGCTTCATGTCGGGAATTGGTGTGTAAAGGTAATTCTGTCAATGATTGAACGGCCCAAGAGGAATGAATAACGTACATTCTGTTTTTATGGTGGATTTTCCTTTTAAGGAAAAAAAAACTTGGGCGGAGTTCTATTCGAGTGCTGGATACATTAGAGGGGACATGGAAACCGGTGTTGCCATGTCGGCTTATTATAAGTGACTTTGGGCTACTTTTTCTGTAAAGTTGCAGAATATTGGTAGTTGCGGATTGCGTTTTGTTGGGGCTTGTTTCTAAAGTGTACTTGCTTATTTAAGCTTGCCTCCAAATGTTTTAATAATTGTTTAAACCAGTAGTTGTCATTGTCAAATATTTCCATGAAAATATGTTGTGCCACAGGGAGCATTTGTGTCGTTATGAGCTTCGGCTTCGAAGCTTCGGATATTTTCAAATTTGCTACCGCCTATCTTCAAATGCTATTTGTATTTTCAAATAGCCAATGGTTTAAAGTGCTCATGTGGCCCCAATGTAAACAAGCCATAGTGCTTTCTTGGGTTTATCCTTTTAGCATAATTTTGTATGGAACTTTACCTCTGTGCTTTTTTGTTACTAAAAGTATTCAATAAATCAATCAATCAATCAATCAATCAATCAATCAATCAATCAATCAATCAATCAACCAATGGCATAGTTGTTTCTTTTGGGCTTGTTTTCTAGACCTGTTGCTTGTTTCTCTCGCAAAACCTGGCAACACTGGACATGGAAACGTCACTGGGAGAATTTCACGAGCCAGTGTTGACAGAGGAGAACATTACACGTGGTTCAGTATCGACAGTTGAAGCAGCATCGCTCTGCGCGCACCAGCAAGGATATTTAATCGGTCAACCAATCCATACTGTAGTCTGCTGTATCAGATGGGAAGAAGATAGATCTTTACTGTCTGTATTTGGTAAGTTGCTCAATTTGTTGGTCTATAGCAAGAAAGTTGCCATTAAAATCCGACTATGCAGATTCTTAAACCACTTACGATAAAGTAACCTAAGTAGCCTACGAGAAGGATCAAATCCCAAGTGGAATGTCAAAGCTAGACTTAATGTATTATTAAGGGTTTTAAATGCTTGACTCGAGTCGATTACAGCCAGGACCAATGTATGTCACATTTGCGTAGACGTAATTTGTTGTTTTGAGTAGCCTAGGCTAGTAGTAGGACTGGACAGTGGACACCCAACTTTTAGTCAATCGCGATCGTGTCTGTGGAGCTACCAACCACCCAACCAAATGACCAAACATTTCTCATATTGGAAAAGTGGTGGTCACTGACACTGCGAGAATACGCGCTCCCGTTGCCTACCCTGCAGGATCTCCCGTCTGCGTCTGCCGATGGCGTCCCGTCTCTCCCAATGGTCTCATCATAGTTGCATGTGGGCAAGTTCTGTTAAATCCTAACTGAAATTTGAATTTTGCAAGGCAAACCTCTATGAAATATATAAATGACTATTCATAATCCACCTATAGTATATACACAATACACATACATCCCTTGGCATATTGAAGAGCTAGGCATAGGCCAATCTGGGAACCCATTCGGTAAAAAAAGGAAATAAATATTTTCTTTGTTTTTGCATCTGGGGGCACCAACTCCTTTTTGGTGTAGAAACAGTCCACTCCCCTTTCTTAGCCCACTTCCTCCCGGCTGCTTCTGTGTTTATTTCTACTAAACAACATTACATGTTTAGGGCAGTGGTGCTGAGAGATTAGACCACCTAGGCTAATTGTTTGAAACGCTTTGAAACGATAAAACAAATGCAACACTAGCTATTGAAGTGGCTTATGTTATAGGCCTACTTTACAAATGGAAAGATGCGTTACCGAGGTATCTTTACGATAGGTTTCAGGTTGCACAGCTGATGTGATGTGATTTGACAGTGGACGCGCTTACTTTCAATCTGTGTCAAGAAATTGAATACTCTAATATAGAATATATTGAAGCCTAATTACTTTTAACCCTTTGACTGGCCTATTGCCTGAAATCCAAGGGAGCTGGTACGTGGTTAGAAGTTAGAACATCAACCCAAAGTAAACTGGACTAGTCTGCAGCACAATACACAGCTCATACCTTGGCCATCTCTGGATGTCTCCATGGCATGTCTTCAGCTCTGACCTCATGGGAGAGTGCTCGAGGATTTT
The DNA here is from genome assembly GCF_963280865.1 of Gymnoscopelus braueri. Lineage (NCBI taxonomy): Eukaryota > Metazoa > Chordata > Actinopteri > Myctophiformes > Myctophidae > Gymnoscopelus > Gymnoscopelus braueri. Next base: position 19,270,012 of record NC_137614.1, read on the forward strand.
CAGGCTCGCTCTCCGCGCGGAGCGAACACACACGTTACAAAGGCCCATTCAGGCCAGAGTGGCCCCATTCATGCAGAGGCTGTGAGTAATTGCCGGTAGAATTCACAATTGTTCAGCTTCTTCCATCGCCGACGTTCACTGGCGGAAGTGACGCCAGAAACAGTTGTTTTAAGAAGAATGACATAAATATTCAAACAGGTGCATAGGTCAGTTTCTCGTGTGCAGTGGTTTGCGGTTGGGATTATGCATGCTCTGCGTATTTGCGGCCCACATTGAGTGTACAGCTAAGCCCCATGTATGTATTAGTTAGTGAAACAATACAAGATCAGATTGTGACTGCAAAGGAGTGGATGGGTTGAATGATTGCACTTATAATTGAGTCCCCCAGCCCAGCGTCCCTCGCAATGGGGGTGGAGTTTCCAGAAATGAAATCTGCAGCGCTTCATTCATTGTTCCGTGCATTTTTAAAGCTATTACTGGCCTTTTAACGAAGCAGTCATTACAGGGGAAGCGCCACCCTTAATTAGGCTACCTTTATTAATAGACTGTGTAGGCCTTAGTTTCCAGGCAAGTTTGGCCAATCCAATGCAAAGTATCCAAATTAAAATAGGATTTTCCTTACGCCTAGTGTGAGACATCGATATCCCTATAATTGTCATATGACATGACATCTATGTTTTCTATTATTTAATTTTTTGTCTTCATTACTGATGAAATATTCAGATGAAAGGAGGGCGACCCAGTAATTACAACAGCAGCCAGTAACCAAAAAGTCACAGATTGAAGCCCATGTGAAAGCTATATGTGTTCATCCATGTATTATGTGTTCTTCCATTTAGCTAGGTTATTCTGTGCAATTGATTTGGTACAACTGATCTATAATCAATTGAATTTTGAAGACATAATCAGAAGCAAAAACAATTTCATTTGTGACATATCACATATGGATATACAGTATGCGAGTGGAGTCCGTCATTGTACCATCAGAGAAACATTGCACAATTACCCTGTTCAAATGGCAGATAGTGCTTCCACACTGTGGGCGCATATAGCATTAATTACTACAGAGGATGCCTGGCACAGCTACAAAAAGGAGGGAGGGATGAAAGGAGTGCTCTGGCCTTCCCACTTCTGACCCTGAGGTTGCTTAATACCCCATTCATCAGACAAATGGCTTTAAGTTGGAACTACAAAAGAGAGCACACACACGGCTTTTAGTTAGCCAAGCTACAGTATGCTGCCCTCTAAAACCATAGAGCAAGAATCATTTTAGTAGTGAAACTTGACTTTTACTTCAAAATGTATCTCTTGTCTCGCCAAAGTGTTATCAGTAAAGAAATGGTTAGTGTATTGTTTATCAGCATGTATGAAAATAATACTTGAAGAATATGTTGGATACACAGTAAAATCCTATACGCATCCACTTGTTACTCTGCGTGTATACAAATAGAAACTTTCAGAGATAAACTACAACAGGACTTTACTGTGGAGCAAGTCCAAGTCTTAGTTGTGGTATTTAACTTTTTTTAATTACACATAAAATAATTCTTGATGTTGGCCTTTGTAAGCCTACTATGGAGGCTGGAATGTTACATTGGGGTTTTGTGTTGTATACAGTGTCTCATTTCTGTGGTATGTATGTAGTAGTTTCAACGCAATTTAACATGCCTGGCATTTTATCAATAAATATTGTATATTGTTCATATTTATTATTTATACTTTGATTTTTTTCTTATCCTCTGTTCTCCCTGCAGCTTGCAAGTCATCACAATGAAGGTATAACTTTAACTGAGCCGACTGTAATGGGATATTTGACCAGCACGTCACAGATCCTCATGACTTTTAACAATAAAAGCTCCAGATCTGTTACAACATGGATGGGAGCCTCTCTAACTACTGGGGACAGCATGACATGAGCAGGTAAGCAAACGCCATACTAAAATAAAAATGTACAAGAAATGTACATCACTTTAGCAGACATGATAGTACAGCTGTGACTCTAGCAACAACAGCAAAAGTTTCATGATAAGAAACATGTAATTATTGTACTTTTCTGGTTTTGGGACCAGGATACCTATACTTCTCTGAGTTTCATATGCATAGGCACAAAAAGTGAGTGAGTGGGAGTTGTGACGAATCAAAGGGTCCAAAGCTGCTGAGAGCTTGGATGATCAATGTTTTTTTTTTTGCTTATGTAGCTGAATTGTCATCTTGTTACATGGTTTGGAGTTTTTAGCATTTCTGATAACAAAGGTGCCCAAGGGAAGAATAAACTAAATATTAATTCTCAGTAGCCCAAAGCACCATGGCCATTTAATGCATTATGTCATGCTTGTTATTTCACTTATAACTTACTTGTGACAGATTATGTATAGGAATCATTTACATACAGCCCTGTATGGATTTCTCAATCTTTCTTGTTGTTTTTCAGCTTGTGCTTTGGCCTGGGTAATGATATGGAACACAATCGGACAAGGTTTCAGCAACAGCAAGTGTCCAAGGAATTTGAAAGTGAGTAAACTAAACATACTTGTCTTTTAAGGCCATTAGATGTAGAATTGAAATTTGAAAACTTCTTACTCTTATAATAGACCTTGCTTGTAGATAGATGTAATTTGAAGACGGTAGTGACCAAATGTAATGGATGGCTTCAACAACCTGTTACTGATAATTGTTGACATCAGAGTTTTGATAACTTTAAATACAGTATACCAGGTGATTAAAACAAAGTACAGTACAGTGTTGTCAAAGAAATAAAAAGTAGTGTTTGCAACAACAGTGTGATAATTTAAAAACGCAAGTAACATATGAATTAAATAATGAAAAACCAGATGAACAAAAGAAAAAAAGTTTTTCCGTCAATGGAAAATGTGTCTTTATGCAAGTGTAGTAAGTTTGCCCTATAGCGGAGGTTGGTAAAAGACAACTCAGAAGCACAGGAAGGAAGGCAGGAAGAGAGACTATCACTGTCTGGTCACCAGCTGTTCTTGAGGTTGGATGTTTTTCCGGAACCTAAGCAGAAGGTTACAGGAAGCTTTTATTGAGATTGGCGTTTGTCTTTCTGATAAAAAAATGATTATTCTCACTGCAATCAGAGTGTTGTGACTGATGTTTGACAAAGGGGGTGATAGGTTAAGCGGCTGTTTTAACTGTAAGTGGCTATATGCCCTCATTTCCTGCATGTTGAGTAAAACAGAAGGGGTTTCTTCTTACTTCAAGTTTGTTTCTGAGTGTTGCTTCTACTGAAGAAAAAAACTAAACTAAACAAAAAATCCCAGTTAACTCTTTGTGATAGCAGAGCTTTCCAATACAAAACACTTTAAGCTTTACAAGTAAAGCTGCAATTCAGGATTTGTGTCTTTGATGCATAATAATATTAGTTATTCCCTTCTCCAGTCAAGTTCCCCTTCACAGAGTCTTCAATCTACGTGGAACATTCAACGCCACATCATAACGTGCCACGGCCCCACGAGGAAGACCAAGTAGTTCCTTCATTCCAGAGACTGACGGTGCTCGAGGGCCAACACCGAGATCCCAAGCCCCTTCCGCCTCTTCCTGACCCTGAGGAGCTAATGTCAGACGAGGCAGCTGATAGCGAGGTGGAGTTTTTCACCAGTGACCGCCGCCGCCTTCTGCCTAAAGGCTACTCCAAGGCCCCTTGCTATGGAGCCCCCACTCGGAGCAGCTTTAGGGATTTCGGCCAGGTTAACTATGGTCAGATTAACTATGCCTACCAGGAAAGCTCCTCAGCGAGTAGTGGGGCTGACTGTAAAGCTCATTTCTGGGCTAGCACAGATGATTCGTCAGCAGCCAGGGGCAGTGTGGCTGACTCCGGGACAAGTGTAGGAGTTAATAGCTGGACAATAGGTGGGGTTAATTACAGAAGCCAAGGGCAGCAATGCCAGAAAGAACATGACAATGAGGAAATGATGACAGCAGTCAGAGAAATCACCTGCGGCAAACTGCCTGACTGTCTGCAGCCTTCCAGACGACGTTTCTCCTATTCAGGCCCTACACCCCACCATCACCCTCAGAGCCTCTCCACACCTTGTGCCACTGATAAGCCTGAAGTCCCCCCTCGTATCCCCATTCGCCCAAAGCCTTCCACTTTATCAAAGACTATCGCGGATGAATGGTCTCTTAGCAACGAGGAAGACAAGCCTCCAAAAATTCCTCCAAGGGTTCCATTGGTTCCAGTCTGCCCTCCACGCTCCCCAAGTCCCAAGAGTCTTCCCCTTTATGTGAATGGTGTGATGCCTGCTACACAAAGTTTTGCCCCTAACCCAAAATACGTTAGCAAAGCCCAGCAGAGACAGCAAAGTGAAAGGGCGCCCCCTGCAGACCAGTGCTCTCCCTGCATCATTCCCATCATGAAGGATGGTAGGCAAGCCAGCACCACACACTATTTCCTCCTCCCAGGCCGACCAGCCTACATGGGCAGATTAGAAAGGCTCCTCAGTGAACCAGACAGGAAGGACAACACCGGTATGTGCAGCACAGAGTGGAGTTCCCAGAACAGATAGAAGCCTCTCGTGTCCTCCTCACTGTGTCTGAAAACTATAAAGCCTGATACTTTATATGCTTCAGCGATAGTGTTTTGCAGAGCAACATATGACACAGCACTTTGTTGTTGAAACATATATCTTTAAGCATCTATATAATCCTAAACGTAAATAATATCCCTTCTAACAATGCTGTGCAGTGGAGCCTACACTGTGAAAACAAATCCAACATGCTACCTGATAATTACAATGTACTACATTAAAAACTATAAATATTGACAATATTTTTTGACATTTGTCAAACGGCATTGTGGTTAGTTTTTTTGTTTTGTTTTTTTACTCCTGTGAGTATTAGTATTTTAGCGATGTCAACTGTCGCAACCTGAGTAACAGGCTAACATCCTCGTTGATACAGTACACTGGTGTTGGCATGTTCCTTCTTGTACACTGAAACCTACTGATCAACAGCTTGGCCGATCAGTTTTGAAACAGTGACCATTGCCGTCCATGCAGCTCTGTCTCAACACACACCTTTTATGAATGGTTAAGTCTGTTTCACTAAAACGAAAGAAAAAAGTTAAAGTGATCACAATTGTTATATGACTGATGAGTTGTTTAACAGAATAGTATTTTTATGGTATTAGTTTTACAAACATGACAAATAGTTGGCTGTAGGTACAAGCTGGGCTTGTACACAACTAATCTTCTCACATATATTTTTCTGTTGAACATATGCCTGACTGACTTTTTTTTACCTTATTGAATTAGGAATAATGATCTTAAAAATATATGTCACTTCAATTGATTTGAAAGAAATCTGTATTTTTTAACTATTAAGAATCTGGTTTATATATATATATATATATAAACACACACTTCTTATGTATTGCGATACCCAGTAGACATACCTTTTCATTTACATAGACTGAAACAGTTCTAATAGTTTGATTAGTCACTCAATTTGGCTTGTGAATATTGTGGGACTTAATGACTGACATGATTTCATTTGATTAATCTCACTTTGTATTTTCTTATCTTTCTCTGAACAAGCCTTTTTGGTGGTTCCATGTTTGAGTGTGTTGAAAAACATTTCCACGAAAGGAAAATTAAGAATCAAGTATTGAGAAGTACGTGCCATAATATATTTTAAGTATCCAAACATATGGGTTATTTACTATCTGTGATGAAGAATCGACTCATGTATATAAAAGTATTTAAGTTCATGTAAAGGCCGCATTACATTTATACTGATGTGCAGACCCGAGTTTACAAAGTTCGTTACATTGACGGGTTTTCATTCTCTTGAAGGATTATTGACTTGGTAAAAACGAACTATAATTCATAATGTCAAGTGTTCATTGTGTCAGAAAGGCTTGTGAAATTGTGTATTTTTAATCTATTTATAGAAATAAATAACTTATTCATGTTTTCAAAAACAGTTTACTGTCTTTAATTTATCTTTCTATACAACTGCCTGCATTACGACCTACAACCTACCCCTCTAAAAAAAGATTAATGCTATAAAAAGTGTCTCTTAACTCATTCAGTGCCACATGACGTCTAAGACGTCACGAGGCCTGACGCCCTGAGCGCCAAGACGTCATGAAAAGACGTCATAAAAAATTAAAAAAAACATGTTCAGAACCCAAGATACGATGATTTGAAGATTTGCTGCTCCATTCACTCTTTGTTTAACTTCTTACTGAAAAAGGCTGTATCTCGGCTCCTAAGCACTTTTTTTTTTACAATTAATTTTGGTTGTGGCACTCAGAGCCAAAATTCCATAAATAAGCATGGCACTGGAAGAGTTAAAAGGATAGAAAAATACAAAAGCTGGAGTTCTGAAGCCACAGATTTTAATGGGGGTACCAGAGCAGCAGACACAAATGACTTAAAAACTAGAGCGTTTTTTTTCCCACGAGGGTTTAATTCCAAAATCATCTGTTTTAGAAAGATGCTAGCTGCCTAAAATGTAAAGGTAACTTGGCGTAATTTCAAAACCATAGCTTCATATGACTACACAGTAAAATCATCAGTTTTTAATTTAACCCTGAAATTTAACTCTCAAATGGACCCACAGGTTTTTGTACACTCCGTTACAAATGGATAAACTTAACACTGAGGATTTTACTGTGAACTGATTGTATGGATAATATACTTCAATTACAGACAGACTATGATTGACAAATGTTGCTCTGATGTTTACCTTTCTTCAAATGGGTCATTACATTTTAGAATGCAATTCTTCACATACACACATCACAGGTTTTTTTCCATGGTCTTTTTCCATGGTCAACAGCTAATGTCATTAATAACAGCATGCCTGAAACTTTGGTGGGACAGTCGTCAGCTATGCTCATTTATCAAATATTCGGACAATAAAAAAGCTTATATGCGTTTCTTAATCATCAAACCTAGTGGCATTGTGGCTTCCTAGAGGCTCAATAGGTTAAGGTGCACACCATCCAACATTATAAGTTTAAATGCAGCTTACAACCTTAGTTGCATGCCACCTCCGTTCTCTTCCCCTCCTTGTTTCCTGTCAAACTCCAGTGTTACCGTTTAATAAATCAGAAATTCTCTATATCTCAGTGTAATTGCATCAGGGTGTCTTGTAATTTAATTAAATTATCTAATTTTACTATGTACAAAAATCTATGAATTAAAACACAAAATGTCACACCCCAAAAATATTATTCTAACTATAACTTGTCCTTGAAAAATAAGTTATAAACAAATACACATACAAAAAAAACAACCCTCCCACCCCCGAAGGTTCCAAAAAGTTCTCATCGTACTTAAGATTTGTTCTACAGCAGTGATCCTCAACTCCATTCTTTAGGCCCCCAGGTACTGCTGCTTTTCCATCCTACCAGGTCTAACTAGTACTTGAATAGGGTACGGTCACACTTGTGAGTCCCTTTAACTTCCATTCTACACAAGCGAAGGGGTCCCTATTCAGGACATGTCATTATAGGCAAACATTAAGAGAAAATAGTCCATCTACAAGCTCACAACGCATTGCAACGCATCGCAACGGGTTGTGAGCTTGTAAAGTAGATTGTTTGGCAAAGAGATTTGGTGTAAAGGGAAAAGGGGACCAAATGTATAACCCTGGGGTACCCCGGTCAACAAAGTACATAGGGTTTAAGTGGTTAATACTTAGTTGCACGCAGGTGTAAATATAACTCAGGCTTTAGAAAGCTATTATTACAAGAACACCGGGGTGAATAAAATGAATGTCCTGGTAGGATAGAAATTAAGCAACTGTACATGGGGTGGGGGTTGGGAACCACTGGTCTACAGCAACAATGATGAGTTCAGCCTCTTGTTTGCTTCATCTTCACAGAGTGAGGCCATTCATGCGTTCACATTAGCAGAATCATCAAGATGTTGGGATTTCTCCAGCTACTGTACTTTACTCTATTTTACCGCCAGGCCCGGTTGAGCAGTTTAACTTCCGCTAGGCGTTTGCTGATCATGGTGGCAAAGAAAAGGGCAAAGAGGACGCTGCTGATCAGCATGTAGTCATAGTCGTCCTTCAGCACGTCAAACTGTTTGGACGGGTAGACGCGGGTTTGATAGATGTCCAGACCATACGCCACAACCTGGAGGGGGGGATGGGGCAAGAGTTGGATTTTAGCTTTGATCAAGAGAAGTACGATACTAGTAAATGGAATTTACAGGGTAAAAAGTCATTGTGTAGACTAGATGAATAAATAAATACATGGTTTGTGTGGGACTCCGTTATAAATACATAATTTAGGCCTTCACTCTGTACATGAGTCAAAAGAAAAAGAGGACATCACAGCTGGGCCTTCCAACCACTTTGGTTGACAAAACTAAGAAATAAGGAACTTGTTGAACAGCCAGCATATCTCACCAGACAAGTGGACTCCAGGCCAGAGGGGGCAGTGTAAATTCCACTTATTCTTGACACAGTCTGATTGTAATTTATAAACCACTCGGTGCGGATTGGCATCTCTGGAGCATATGGTATCAGATTCTCTTCCCTGCAGATTGAACAAATGGGTATGTTGGATATTAGACAAATTAACTCTTTGACTGCGGACGACGCGATAACGCGTCAAGTGCTACTTTGTCCAGTTGGCCGTCGACGCGCTCGACGCGCTGGACGCGCGTTCATTGTTTAATCTCTGATTGCGCTATGCTGCTTAATATTCAATGTTATTCTCGAGTTCCACTTACTTCACGGACATCTGCATCCGGTTTCATGACCTGGATTCCGTTTCCGGTTTTTGATTCTTTTCCCCAGTCATTTTCGTCCAAAATAGGTAAATAAACGGTCTTTCACACGGTATGACGGACAAACGGACAGTTTCTCTTCTATAATCTATGGTCTGGGTGACGATCAGTCATCGCCGTCGTATATCACAACGTAATTTTCGCCGATCAAAACAATGGGGGGGACGTCACATCCGTTTTCATGTTTTTCCTTGTCTAATCTATGAAGAAGGGTGAGAGAGACCCAACGACATGATCAAAGCTGTCATGTGCTGCGCTCTAGTGGCGGATTTGTGCTGGGTCTTTACATTATGTGTCCTTAAATTATTTTCATGAGAAAAATTCAAAATATAAAAATAAAAAAACACGAAAATTGCTGGCACTGGGGGAGTACTTTATGAAAATACTCTGGCAGTCAAAGAGTTAAGAGTGGGGAAAAAAAATGTGAAATGAATGGTTTACATTGAAGTTAACTGAAATACTAACCGGCTTTGCTCAGAGATGATCTCTGGCCTCCGTGGGTCAAGGAACATCTTGGGTAAGGACAAAATTGCCCCTGAAGGTAGGCCAACTATGAGAGAAACAAAGTTGTGAGGATTGCCGAAAATACATTTATGGTTTATGAAACAGGGCAGACTGCTGTTCTCACACGCATTTCATGCATTTAATCTACAAGAGAAAAAATGAAAAAACAACAAAAAGGCAATATCCAAGACAGTATGGGTCACGTACTGCATCTAGTCATAGAGTAAAACACCCGATTTATACTTGATTACATGCCGGTGTCACTCAATGAGAATAGCAGATCTACAAGTGCTGCAACGTCGTGCGAGTTCATAGATCGTCTATCTTCGTGGCATGACACCTGCGTGCAACTAAGCATAACTCAGGCTTGAGGTTTGATCGACCTGATACTTACTGAGCAAGTGGCGACTGGTAATGCCTTTCTCAGTGAGGGTGGCCTCCAAAGTAGAAATAGAGGACGGGAAGATGTAAGACTGCTGGAGAACCTGAGGGAGGTGGGGTCGGTCGAGCGAGCTGAACACAGTGCTGTTGTAGAGCTCCATTCCTTCGTAGAGTTCGATTACAGAGAACTCGTTCCTCCGTGACTTGGTGCTCCAGTATTCATACTGTCACATCAAACAGAGAAAAAATGGTTGGGAGCCACAAATACATTAGTTATGGGGATATTATATTTTGTTTTTGCATTTATTGCTGCACATTACCAGGATGTGCAAAATTACTTTTTAACTCATCATCTAAAAGGTAATCCGAGAAATATGGGTATTGCCCGGAACACACGATATTACGGGCAATGACTTTGTCCCTTTCCGAAGTTAGTCTATTCTATTCTCATTTACTGGCAGACTTGTTAATAGCTGACATGTTAAATGCCCAGTTATGGGTGATTTTCACACACAAGTTATTTTTGTCATGTTTGCAATAATTTAATAATTTAATAATCTTATTTTAAATGAGACATTAATATTTTTTGATAAAACTGCTTATTGGTTGCTTAATACAATTCGATTCATATTCCCATTCACTTGCTACAGAACATAGCCGGAACAACTGAAGACGCCCACTCCACAGCAACAGCAGCTATTTTTAACATCTTCCAGTGATTGTTAACTTGTTCAGGCAAACACATACAACCTTCTTCCTTCATTCAGCCAGCAACAGTTAGCGTTTCAGCCTCACCCCTATGACCCCATACATGATGTGATGACATATTTATTTCTGGTATCTGTCATTTTTTCTCTCGTCAAGCAGTTGGAATTTTGGATTATTGTCCTTAATCTAGGGCGGCTGTAGTTTTTATCGGGCAGAACGGGTGTCTGGTAATTAGACAGTCACCAGTTCACCTCCCTGTCCCGGTCTATGTGTCGAAGTGTCCCTGAGCAAGACACTTAACTCCCCCTCGCGCTCATCATTACCATCTGAGTAGCCATCAATTGTGTGAAGCTGAATTTCCCTGACGAGATTATAAAATGTTAATTTTGTGAGTGTCTTGTAAACCCGTGCGGGCTGGGCATCTTGTGGTGCAGGACACTATAATTAATAATGAATAATTCTATCCATCCATCCATCATAAGCTACCAGTATCCAAAATCCAGAAATAAAAATAATCCAAATCTCTTTCTCAGAGATTTTTTATGAGTTTTATGAGCCCTAATCCATACCGTAACCCCACCTCACGGTACAGGGAGACGTTGTGAATACTACTCACCACCACCCAGTTTTCAGAGTGCACCAAATGCACCGGTCCTTTGGTCTTTCTCTGAACAGCCTCATGGATAATCCGTCCAGTCACACCATCAATCAGGAGGATTCCCACAAAACTACGCTCCGGGTGCATGTCTGTGCTTTCCGTCACCACAGCCAGTAGGTTGGGGTTCAAGTACTACGAGAATGCAAAGTTACATAACGGTTATAAGTTCCATCATCAGCATTATTTCTTAAAGGAAGTTCTGTTCAGTACAAATCCAATCATAAAATCATACAATCAAGCAGCATATATTTTGTTGCTTATTCTCACACAGTTTGGCTGGGTTGATTTCCCTCTGGGTTCAAATAAATACCTCAAAAAAGTTATGTCATAAAGAAATGTATCTAGCATGTTATTATTATTTAAACTATATTATATTAGTAGAAATACCTTATAGAGGACACTGCGGTCTCCCATCACTCTGCCCTGAGAATGCACATGCTCATTGGGTCTCTTCCCCTTGACAGTAACGATCTTCTGCACCTCAATTGGGATGAACACCTCCCAGATGAGCTCAGTAGACAGGTCCTGAAGACACAGTTGTTAACAAACAGTTAGTTAATCAATTCAATCCGGGAACGCATCTGTGTCATGTTAGATTTTAGCTGTAACCATTATTTCATACTTTTGGCTATTCAAAAATAGCAGATATACAAGCTATATACAAGTTCCCGGATTTGTGGGATTGGTTAATCAACATTATATGTTGTCAACAAACAGGTACTATTCTAGGGGAAAGAAAGCACACCTCATACAAAAACAAAAATATGATTCTCTGCAGATTCTAGGGGTCATTGTGGATGGGCATCTGCTTTTTATTAAGATGTGTAAGGAATTTCTTATTTATTGGGATAGGACAGGTAAGAGTGGCAGGAATATGAGAATCAAACGCAGGACATTGTGGTAATGTGGTCGATGACAACAGGGGACCTCTGCATTTCCCCCACTAGAATGAAATGATGCGTTATTGACTTCCTCTTAAGATCAAATACTGTAAGCATTTTTTTTAGGGCGTTTGTTTTTTTAAGCCAGTAATTCCATATTCTATCAAATAAAGTATTCAAAGCAATCAATGAACAGAAACAATCCACAATTTTGTTACATACTCTGCATATGAGCATTTGGCAGACAGTGAGTTAGTCATATCAACCTTGAAACAAAACGGAACAATAAAATTGTACTTGCCGTGCGTAGCCTGTAGCCTGAAAGCCTTCCCTGACTATCGTCAACAAGGTAAAAGAATATGGAGGTGGACATTTCTTGGAGCTGTTGTAGTACATTCTTCGTAGAGGGAAAAGCAGACACCTAGGGCAAGAGAGAGGAAAAATATTAATAATGAAATATGTACTTCTCAGAAGACAACCAGTGAAAGCATATCCCTGGGTGGTCAACTGAAGACAGAAGAAGGTATAGTACACTTTATGGGGTACAAAAGAAATCTCTCTTGTAACTAAGATAGGAGCAATACTTTATTATAACACAGCTGTATGTGCAGAAATGCACTGTCATGCATTGTCCTACAGTTCAGACACTATATACAGTATCTGAACTGCTGAGCAGGCTAACCCAACCCACAAAGGTTCTCCCTCGGTGGCCGCCCCCTCCCTCTGGAACTCAGTCCCAGCTAACATCAAAGATGCCCCCACCCTCGCCACGTTTAAAACCACACCCAAAACCCACCTTTTCAGACTTGCATTCCCTACCTAATCTCTTATTTTTTACCTTTACTTCTAATTAATAATAAAATTATATATATACTGTACATAGGTATATATATTTTTTTATTAACGCGTAGACCAACGCTAATACAGTTTTGATAACCCACATACCCAACACAAAATGAAAAAATGTGTGTACTCAGAATTAACTTTTATCAGAATAGTCATTCATTCATAGTCATTCATTTAGGCTCCTTAATAATAATTGTGTCGTAATCCACACTGATCGAATGAGGTAGGCAACCTACATAGCTTGACACAACCCAGGCTACCTGCTGTAGGTTAGTCTACATATTTTAAAGGAAGATTTTTGGTATCAATCTTCATTGCCAAGAACACCCGCTCCGATGGCACGCCACGGACATCCCCGGTACTCCTAGATAACATAAGGCTAAAGGTAGCCAGTCTGGGGAAATGGACAATTAAATCACAGAAGCTGTAAACATTCCATTAATTAATTAATTTCCAGGGGTGGGGAAACATCTCTGAAGTAGTTCTCCACTTTGTTTACTTGCGCCGTTTCCTCAGAGTAACTTTATGTCTGAGGAGTAGTAGCATCACGTTCTTCATCGTGTCCCCATCCATGTGTAATGGATCGCTTGGACACACGGGTGCTTTAAGTGATGAGCATGCTGCTTGTGCTGCGGTTGTATTTGAGAACCATTTCGCAAAGTTTACATGCAACTTTGTCATCGTCTTTCTTTGTGAAATGGTCCCTACCGGAGCTACAGTACATATTGTGCATTTCATTTTCACTCTAGCTCCTGATCTCTCTCTGAACTAAGAACCTCCCGGTGGCGCAAATGCATAGTATAATGCAAATTAACTAATAAGCATGGCTAACAGAATAACCATTGACATCCCTAGCTGCTACTGTGTGGTTTCTGACCTGCTGGCATCTGTCATTTGTGGACCTCTGATAGACATGAACCTTGATTAACACGAAATATGACTGTTGGTAGTTTGCAACTAACCTTGTACTGGTCATCAACCAGAAGCAACACTTTAGCATAGTCCTGATCAATGAGCGGCAGCAGGAGTGACTGAAGAATAGGTTGAGCCAGAGTGGGTGGGGTGATGTGACTCTTCTTTCCAAAGATGGGATTAAACACATGCAGGGTAGCTAGGCCTGTGTCCTGCACCAAGACAAGGGCAAAAGTAATGAGTAACATGTCAGAATAATTATATAGGATGTCAGGAATGCAATTAACTCCACTTCCTAGGCCATAAGTGGTACACTGTGTCCACAAAGTAGCACTTATCTTAACAAAGTTACAATGGGTAAGGGTACTTGTGCTATGCCAATGCATTCTCTCTCAACTGCTGTTAACTGAAAAGAGAGCAAGTGTTCCGTTGATATAAAAAAAAAAGTAATAAGACACACATCCCTACTTTAATGTCTCACCTTGTCTTTGATGAGCAGTGTACACTGAGGTGGATGAGGGAAGTGGGCTGTCGTTCGCTGCACCATCAGCTTGAAGGCTGCATTCGACGGGATGCTTTCTAGATAGTGCTTCCATACAATCGTGCCGGTCTTGCTGTCAATCCCAAAGAGCTTAACACACAAAATTCTAAATAATTAATATTATGGAACAGACTTGGAAAAATGTATATTATATTTTAACAGAGACATAGCTTTAATGAAGTCTATTGGAAACCACTTATCCTCCCAGGCATCCAGAGTGCACCGAGTGCATTTTCGATGAATTGAGTATAAAGGACCCCAATGGAAACAAGCCATAGTGCTTTCTTGGGTTTAAAATCCTCTTAACTGACCTTGTATTGGACTGTACTTCCCTGTGCACCAGTGCACTTTAAAATTTGTAGGCCAAGTGTGTCTATGTATGGGGTGCACCTAAATAATATGCTGGTGCACCTCTATGAAAAGGTTAGGAGCACCAGTGCAACATACTAGTACTTTCTTTAGCCTGCTTATGGTAATATGAATAGTACTGCACTTTGGTACTAATACTATTAATTAGTAGCTGTACCAAGTACAATTAGAAAACCCCTACACGGCTTTCAGATGACTGAAACATCTTTAGGGTCAGGTGTTTGTTTGCATCATACCTTGCCAGAAGCGGTAACCATAACCATCATCTTCTGCAAGTTGAACTCATCTCTGGAAAGGGTCTCGATGGACACTTCATTTTTGACCTGGCTGCGGGGTTTCCGTGCATCATAGAACAGTTTCCATAGCTGGCCGATCCATGACTGGAGCAGAATGAGCTGCGAGGAAAGCCTCTTCAGCACCATGGACATCAAACCATCTATTATACATAATTAAAGAAAGGGGGTAATATTTGATGTGAACATCAGTGGATATCTTTCATTTAAAAGAAGGAGAGATGGCAGTCTATTCTCCTTTTTTCTTTTATAAAAGGCAGACACAGAATGAAAACGAGGAAGGATAGACAGTGGAGAGGAGGCACATGTGGGTTTCAATCCTATGTCAGCTTAGGGTGTGTGTGAGAGACTGAAGCTGGATGTCTTTTATGCACTTAACCAGCAACAATTACAATACATCACAGGATTTTCATTCCTATTTTAGAATTTTGCACAGTTGACAATTCTCACAGTAATGTAACATTTACAGTGCACTCTGGAAATACTGGAATTCCAGTCCTCAGTGCAGATAAAATGATCCATACTCACAACCTACCAAAACAACAAAGTCTACTGAGCTTCTTTATCCATGGGTCAACATTTAACAAGGATGCCAATCGTGCTATTGGTGTAAACGGTGAGAATAAAAGATGATAAAAGCTTGCAAATTGGCCAGTTTATCACTGATAAAATTGATAGAGCAGTGCCAGAATCAACTAAACAGAACTAAGAATACAGAAGAGAATAAAGATAGAGTTTTAAAATGATCTGAAAAGCTAAATCAAGACAGAGAAGCTGCGATTGACAGAAACTATGATAGTGATTGGATGAAATGTTATGAATAGATCAGTTCATTGTGGTCTGATTTTATGAAATGAGCAACAGTGGAGTGTTTCAGCAAGAGGCTGAAGCATGGCCTGCTGGTAGGGAGGTGTGGTTTTTTGTACCCTTGTACGACAGCGATCAGGGAGCACAGCAGAGGTATTAATGAACAGAGAGAATATGGAGAGAGTGAATCAGTGGGACTTTGAAGATCTATAATATCAGACGCATGCCAACATGAAGAGCAGAAAAGCTTGTTACCTTGAATAGCTGAATCCGAGAGCAGCAGTTAAATAAAAAAAAAGAAGAGGAAAGTGAAGCTAGCATTATATGAACAATTCATGAACCAAATTAACATTGCCGAGGCACACTTTGCCAGCTGACCTTTTGGAATTTACCAATAAAAATGCTTTAAAATAATTTGAGTCAATAAAGTGCATTGTACTGCTATGTGAAAATAACAGTAAAAGCTATGATTAAGATTTGGAATTGGAGAGAAGATTAAATTCCCTATAATTAAGCTTGCAAAGACCCACAATTTACCACATTTTTATAAAATGTTCAAATACTGATCGGAGCAATAAAGATTTTTGCAGCTGTACTTCCAGGCTTGTGTGTATTTTAAAAGCAAGAGTATTCATGCAATATATAAAATAAATAATTATCAAACAATAGTAGTTTTACCAGCTTTTTTGCCAAACTCTCCCTCTAGCTCTGCCTGGGCCCCTGTGAGAGGCAGATCCACCATTTCCATTGTTACCACATCTGATAGGGCCTCTTCTCTTGTCCACATTACACGACCTAGGAAAAAACAACACTCATTAAAGCTGCACTATGTAACTTTCCTCTTCTAGCCCGGATTTGAACCCTGTGCAAGTCCTGACATTTTTACCATTGAGCTAATAGAGCCTGCCTGCTTGCTTAGGGGATACATTGAATCTTGAACATCAGGTCAAAATTCATGTCAGGTCCTGTGTCTAAGTGAGACATGATCTTTAACACGATCTAAACGTCTTAATAGAAGAGCAGGGAGACCAAATACAACCACCCCGATTGTATAAGTTATATTGTATTAACATACCCTACCATACAGATTGGATTAAATTAAATTAAAAAGTAACATAGTGCCGCTTTAATATTGTAATACTTTTATATAGGCTTTTCTTCAGTTTTTAACCCATCTTCATTGTGGCATGAAACTGTAACCATACCTGGCTGTTGTATGAAAGTAAGTGTGTGGTCCTCAGTCTGCACCATAACCCTGTAGCCGACAGAGTCATCTTTCTTCAGAAACGCCTGTACGTACAGCTGAAAGACGGAGAGCAAAAGCATTGAAATGCGCTGTATCTTTTCAATTTTGTACATGTACAACAACATCAAGATTGGATCATTAATTGTCAAATATGCATCATCCTATTTGAGAAAAACATTTATCCTCACCTTCTCTGGTTTGCCACCATTGGGGTCCATGTTAAAGATGAGTGTTGTGTCAAGCAGTCTGCGACCAGAGTCTGAACTAAAGAGGTTCAGACTACAAGCCTAGGGAAACAAAACAATTGAACAAATTAATAAAACAGAAATAATTCATGTACCATTGAAAGGACTTCGTAAAAATCCATGAATAAACAATTTAGCATTGGACGACCAAACAAATCTGAGTGTATGAATTTGAAGTAACTCACAGTTTGATTCTTGGGTGTCATGACAGCAGCAACGGTCTTCTCTCCAGCGGCCGCAAATGAAACCAGCAAAGCCTATGAATTGAAATAACCTTTTAATGATTATCAATAATAATTGCTCCATAAACATCTGTCTGAAAGATAGTATGACCTATTAACATTTACCCCGGAATAAGTCAGAGTAATAAATTCAATTACAGAAATTATTCTCAGTTAGTATTAACTACACACCATAACACACTCTAGAGTCTAGTTTGATTTCCAGTTGAACACCCCAAGTTAATTTCTCTGAGAATCATCATGAAACGTTTCAATTTACATCTACAGTGCTTCAATCTGTACAGTATGTTTGCCTCAAGAATTAATTGTTGTGGCGAAGAAAAATGAGTTACTTACAGGCTTGAAATCCCTCAGTGTAACTATTTGACCGTAGTTAAGCTTCAGCAGCAGATGATGGTCTGGCCCGAGTTGGAGGAAGAACTCGGAAAGGGGGGGTTGTGCTGGGTTGGGCTGAGTTGACACCAGCACTGGCTGGAAGCCTGGGGCAATGTCAAGCCCAAGTGACTAGCAAAAGAGATAAAGAGACTACTTTGTAAGTTAAATGCATCACTCTGGTGCACTTTGAGAGCAAAATGACTAAGATAGACCTATGTATAACTTGATGGCTGATCTCAGGACATCATTTAACATCTTGAAATGTTCATATTTCATGCTAACTATTTATGCTACCAGCTCATATCAGTATCCTTGTGGTAAGAGTGTCCGCCCTGAGATTGGGAGGTCGGGATTTAATCCCCGGCAGAGTTATACCAAAGACTACGAAATGAAAAATGAACATTTTTATCGATTCATTATGAGACTATGGCGGGACAAATTAGACTATGGCGGACCACCACTGCAATTGTATTAACATTGTCTTATAATATCACCCTTGTGAGTGCATTATGCAAGTGTATTATCTATTAAGGACATTTTCATTACACTGCATTGGGAAAATAAGGTCATACAGAAGTAAAGTGTTACCAACAAATAACCCCAAAGAAATAAATGCAAGCCTTCAAGTACAGTAATTGTTGAATTGTTGCAAAGTGTTTGGTGTTGATGGGTACCTGTAAAGGGGTCTGGGTCATCTGTGACTGTGTTCTCACATCAAGCATGTACAAGGATGAAGTTGTAGTATCTACACACATCAGCACTCCCTGATCAACCATTGCACAACTGGCTTGTATGTTGGACAGCCATGGAGCTTCAACGGACACCTGAGGAGAACAGAAACACAAGTGATGTCAGATGTGGTAGTTTGAATGATCATCATCTTTTTAAGATGTGGTAGTTTGAATGACCATCTTCTTTTTAACCCATTAAGACCTGAGGCAGATTCTGCAAATGCCTTCTAAACCAGTAGTTCTCACACTGTCAAGATTTTTCAAAAATATAAAAAAATAGCAGATGTACAAGCTCGCAGCGCGGCATGAAGTGACACGCTGTGAGCTTGTATATCTCATTGTTTAATAGCCAACACAAAACATTTGTATTTTCTTCATCAGACAGTTGTCAGTCACATAATCATATCACTTGATTTGTCTAGAAAATATATCCTTTTTAGGGGGTTTAAGTAAGCAATATTGGGTATATTTTAATTTAACTGGCGAGAACAGCTGCAGAAACTGATGTGCTGAAAGAATTGCTAAAATAACCCATTTCGTCACTCTAATGTTTGTTACCTGCTTTGTAATCTCCCCATCGTCCACACTATAAGCCACGATAGCAAGGTGGGAATGGGGAACCACTCCCAGAGCATACACTTCCCCATCTCCACCCGAGTACACAGACTGGTACTGCACTGTATCACTGTAGGCAAAAAGACAAAGTGGAAGAGAGTGGTAAAACACAGAGAGGGTGATAATTGTTATCAGCACCAGGGCTGATAACTGCTGCTATCAGCTTGATTGGTTGATTGAATACTTTATTAGCACGTTTTGGAAACAGCACAGCAGTAGAGTTACAAAAGCTATGCTAAAAGGATAACACAAAAAGCCCTGGTGGGCTTGTTTCCATTGTGGTCCTTGGTACTCAATTCATCAAGAAATATAATACATACAATACATATCAGCAACAACACTAAAAGCAATACTAGATATACAGTATTTACAGAAAGGGGGAGGGGGGAGAGAAGATGACACTCCTATGGAGCTCGCTGAGGGAGTGCGTTGTCTGATAAGATTATCAAAATCCAATTATAATTTGAGGACAGACATTTTTTAACCCTAACCCTTTTAAATGTGGTAGAATGCATTTTCCGCATGCTTGAGCCGAATCTAGGGGGAACTAGGTCAGAGGAGCTCCCTCTAGTGTTGTGCCCATGGGTCTCTCACTCTAGAGATGTAGTTTGACAGGAACATGGACACTGATCCTCAGAGTATTTTTAAGTCAAAAACCAGGCCCATTGCAAGCTGCTGTACTTTGTCTTCCAGCTCTAGGGCTAATACGGCACTAGCTGACCAGTCAGCATAAGATGAAATGTTACTGCACACACTGAATCGATAATCTCTGGCTATGACAAATGCCAGGGTGATAATCTACAACATTTAACAAACTATTTTAAAGATTGCATTTCATACACATTACTAATGTTTTCTTCACAATCTAGATTAATTTATTTAACCAGGAATGTAAATTATAAACAAATTATTTACAATGATTGCCTAGTCAATAAAACAACTGGCCACTTACCTTTCTGGAAGATTCTCCATCCATTTCTGGTGACCATTGGAAAGGTAATGCACAGAAATGGCTGCTGTCTTTAGAACAGCAACATATTTCACAGTGTCGTGCTGTCCGACAAAACAAGCCGACTGGAAACTGAGGAGTACAACAGAAATTAATGAGGTTATTATGTTAGGACACATTTAGTCCATTCTTGTGTAGACCAGTCAGTGCACTAATCACCTGCCAGAGTCGAGAACAATCTCCCAGTTCAAACCACCAATATTTACATCCCAGGAACGAAGCAGACGGCCATCACCCGCAACAAGTACAGCATCTAAAGGACAAAATGAGGTCATTAGGTTATCTCCTATTAATTAACAAACCTAACCTTCCATGAATGTTACTGTCACTTCAAAACACACCTTGTCCATGCAGCAGAAGAGAGTCAATGTTTCCCTCTGGCCCTACCATGTCCACATGTCTCCAGTCTGTAACAAACACAGTCAGTATACATTGTCAATACAATAGGCCAGGAATGGAATGTGGGCAAGGAGAAGTACAATTCTGCCCCCCCCCCCCAATCTTTATACAACTGGTCCTGTAGGAATACCATCCCTGGTAACTTGACAATATACTCACTGAGTTCTCCAGTCCTGGTATTAATTGAGGCAAAGACATTGTTCTCTGTGGCCAGAAGCACCTTTTTGGATGCTTGCATGTGCATATCAAAATGGGCAAAGCGAACCTTGCCTACATATTGTTGCCTCCTGCAAAGAACAAGATACAGATGTTTGTAATAGATGTTTATAACCTATGATTAAGAACCTTGCGCACAACACCTTCAAGCCCCAAGACAATGGTCAAACTGTTCTCTTGCTTAATTATATAATCCCCCCTTGTTTATATCAAAAATAAATATTACTCTTATGTACCTACACAAGACGTAAGAATTGAGAACGCCTTGAATAGGATGGCCCCCATCTGTGACCTCCCCCATCGCTGTATCTTGATGGGGGAGGTCACAGATTTGAATTGAAATAGTGTGAAACTACTGGTCATTATTAAGTAAGGCTTAACCAAAGACCCTCGGGAAGGTTGGGGTCCATGGGAGGTTTTCATTCAGCATTTCACAACAAAACTGCAGAGATTTCACTCCAAAGCCGTGGATAGATGTACCAAAAATAGTGTGTAGATGAGGAAGCCCTGCACTATAGTGGACAAGGCATTAGCGTTAGCATCTCAAAATAAAAAAAAACGCAGCTAAAAGAACGTGGCATTTTTGAAAATTCGAAAGGTTTATCTTACCAGTCAAATTTCCCAACCTGATCTTCAAAGACAGCTGCGACGTAGCTGCACAATAAAAGGAAAGTTAAACATATTATTAGCTTATTGGCCATTCTAGAAGCCGCTATCTGGGTGCTGAGCTCCGGCGGAAGGGGAAACGGGGGGAAGTGGTCAGTGTTGCCAGGTTTTGTGAGAGAAATAAGCAACCAGGTCTATTAAACATATACATTAGCTATTTGCTCACAACGCGTCCCTGACTCCCTGGCATAAAATATTTTCAGATGGGGGTCCGCAGACAAATACATATTAATTTGGGGGTCCTTGACTTGGAAATGTTCGTGAAACAGTGGTTTAAACAACATTTAGGAAGCAAGCCCAACTACTCTTTAGAAACGAGCCCAAAAAACAGCAACCCACAACAACTACCAATATTTGTTTACAAGAAACTTTGCGGAAAAACAAGCCCAAAGTCGCTTATAAGAAGCGGACATGGCAACGCTGGAAGTGGTGTGGTTCATTTCCTTTCTTTCCACTGGTGCTGCCACCCACAGGCCAGGATGTCGTGTGCACAGGCCAAGCAAGTGAAGCAGCAGTTCAACCATGAAAATAATACCGTACATGGACCACCATATCCTGAAAATCAGACCATTTAACCAATGTGTTATTGTTTTTAAGCATCTTCTCCAATAAACCTCAAAAACGAGTCACACGTTCCGATGTCTTCTTATTCAAGGTCAAGTTTCTTTATTTTGTTATGTCTTGAGTAAACTAAAATGTACTAGGGTAAATTAGTTATTATAATGCAAATATCTGTAGGGTCAACACCATAGACCAGTGATTCCCAAACTTCTTAGCTCAAGACCCCAAATTTTACCCAAACTAGTGAAAATAGCAGATCTACAAGCTCACAACAGGTCGCTTCGTGCCGTGAGCTTGAAGATCTGCTGTTTTTTATTATCTTTATTTGTTTATGGAAATTTTAAAATACTTGTTCAAATCTTTTGAAATATATATATATATATATATATATATATATATATATATTAAATATATCAATGTAGGAAACAAAAAAAGGGGATATTTACTCGCAACCCATAAAAATTGGTCCACGACCCAAACATGGGTCCCGACCCACTGTTTGGAAAACAGTGCCATAGACTGTAATAATAATGTGGATACAAACGCCAGCTGATCAAGGGGGCATGGCATATTTCCATGCCAACCACAAAGGTGATGCTGCCACAAATCAGGTATACCGTTAGATATTGCAATGGGAATATACAGTTCTCTTCTGTTTGGATTATATCCACCTACAGAAAATAGTCAACAACTCTGTGTATTTTTTTAAAATAAATAGATTTGTGCAATGTTGATTGATTTAATATCGTTTGTTAACAGTACACGTAGTACAGTTAAGTCAAAAGTTATAACACAAAAAGCCCTGAGGGGCTACTGAGGTCTTGTTATGTACCCAAAGGATACATAACAAGCTTTTGGCCTGTGAGCGCCCCCTATGGTTCACTTTCGGTTGCAGTGTTTTTTCTTCCTGTAGCTCTAGGTTTTTTTGTGTTTTTTTTTTCCTACAGAGTTTCAAGATGGCGTCGAGCGGAGGAGACGGAGAACACGAATGGACAGCGGCTGTCCGACCGCTTCTATCTGCTTCGTACACGGCTTTTGAAACGAAAGAGCTACCTCAGCTTATTGGATCTATAATAAACAGGTAATGTATTACATGTCAGTGAATTACGGCCCGCTGTTTACTTGGATATCAGCTGTACCCACCTGCAGCAGCTGGCTATCTACCTTGCTAGCTTAAGTCAACTTAGCTAGCTGCTGTTTGACTGGTATTGGCTCCCACTGACGTTAGCTAACGTGCTAGCTAACTAACTTATAAGGCTATTAAGCCTTATACTCTCTGGTAACTCGCAAGCCATTGCGAACAAGACACGGTCTACATTTGGCCGAGATTGTAGTTGCATTTGAATGCCGTGGCATGCAAATGTTACCCTACGTTGTAACAAACGAAAAATTGCTTTATCATTAGCAAGCTAACACAAACAAGCAGCTAGCTTATGGGCCTTGGACCCAGCTGCCCAACGCTAGGTAAGTTCCCAAGGCCCAGGAACAGTACATTAGCAACGTCACTTAGCGTATTTAACCCGGTTAGCATATTGAGACAGCCACATGGATTGTTGTTGACGCTTAATTTTGTTATATTAGCATTGCCAATTCAATCATAAGGGTGTTCGCCAGTCAGTTGAACGGTCATATAGGTATGTGGGTGGTTGGACGGAAAATGTAGGCGTAGACCAGGGTTCTCCTCGGATTGTAATAAGACGATGCTGCTGAGTCAGAGGTGATTGTTTAAAAATGATAAACTTAACATTGGTGTTGTTAAGAGATTGGATCATTATGATTCATATTTTGAGTGGATGTTTGCAAGTCATGCATGCTGATATACTGCTTACTGGGAAAAGGGTTGGTGCAGCACGAGTGTCAAACTCGTGAGAACATGGTTGATTGTCATGGCCAGTTGTCATTGTCACCAGCAGGGATTAGGTTCAGTGATCTAGCCCTGAATTTTGTCTGAGAACTCATTATACAAGAATAGTATGTACTGTAAGCTGTAGTGCTGTCTGCTTAGCAAACGCATGCACTGTGTTTCAAGTCAATAAGACAGGTCACTTAGGTACGGTACTGTGTGGTGGGGGTTGTCATTTGACACCCCGACTCAGATAGTTAATCATGAACTGGGTGCACTGAGGGGGTTCAATTGGCCTAGGTGCTATGATGCTATTGCTTGTTCTGTTTTGATACAACAGACAAACTGCAAAGAAAATGTGCAACTCTATACCTGTAGCCTGGTTGCAATGCATTATAGATTGTGAGGAATAATTTAGTTCCTGAATTGTAACCTTTTCAAGTGAAACTAGAGTTGGAGGAATAGACTAAAACGTTTTAAAAATTAGTGTTATTTGTCATTAGTTATTTATAACCATATAACGCTCCATGTAGGTTGGATGTTTGGACATTGCAGGCCTGAAAGCTCCTCTACACACATGAGAAAGCAAATAAATATAAATTCCTGTTTATTACTAGACCTGAAATCAGTAGCATAAGTATGTTACCCTTCATGTGCCAGGCACACAAGCACAGACAAAAAAAAGGGAAACATTCTTTGAATGTGCAAGTGCTGTGTGACTGTGTTTCATCATGGCATGATTGTCAAATGGCTGTCACATTTGATCTGATATACGTTTTCAGGCTTGGAGTATGGACCGAGATTACTCCTGACATGGTGTTAAAACTAACATGTAGATGGAGATAGTTATTTAATCTTAAAACTATTTTCAATGAAAATATCCTAGTGTAGTGTAGCTTTAAAGGTAGGGTAAGTGATTTTCTTTGGTTAAAATAAGTGTTAAATAGCTCTATATTCTGATAGTACTCATTGCTATAGAGTGTTTGTTCAGTAAAAGAAGTCTACTTGTCTCTCCAGCTCTTTATAAAACAGAAAATGCATTTTCGTTTCAGTTTCATTTCCAATTTTATCCAATCAGGATATAGATTAAACAAGTGAAATTGGAAGTGATGACACTAAGAAATGAGCAGACAAAATTGGAACTGGAACACTATAAAAATGAAGCTTAAAAATGGGTACTTTCTCCTGATTGGCTGAGATTTTGACACCTACCGGAAAATTTATTTTCTGTTTATTAAAGAGCTGGAGAGACGGGGAGACTCCTGTTACTGAACAAACACTCTATAGCAATGATTACTATCAGAATATAGTGCTTTAACCTTTTAACAAAATACTTTTTGTTTTAACCAAAAAATATCACTTACCCTACCTTTAATCTACTGAACAGTGTGGTCTCCCAAAAAGGATAACTGTTGGTCATGAGATTCCACCATAGTAGCGCTTTCCATAAACATAGGCAGTTTAACAGTTGAGAAGGTCAGACAGGTAGCCGCTAAGCAGCTCCACATGTCCTCCATCTGCCTGTTATCAAAACACAAATTGGGGGGCCGGGGACTTCTCGTGAGGAAGTTTGTTGTGGAGAAGTTTTTGTTAAGAAGCAGGTCTGTGAGTGACACAGTTGAAATGGGATAGAACCAGATGCTCAAAGCCAAGATCTTAACTATATTTGAAGTCAGTGGCAGCAATGCCAATGGAATCTCACACTGTTCCAGTAGCCATCTACTCTGCAGTGGAGTAGATGGACACGTTATGAGCCTTTTTAACTTTCTGAATATATATTTGGTCACTAGAACTCTCCCCAGCCCTCAGCCTTCTCCTTTTTAAATTGTTCTGTCACAGGCTTTCTCATCACTTTCCAATGTGGAGAACAGAAATGCCATAAAAGTTTGATAATACCCACAAACTACCAAAACCTACAGTATATGGTAATTATTATATATCCTTAAGGACATTTGTCAGTACAAACAAAATGTGTTCTAATTGTCATTTGCAGCGAATCTGAGATTCTTCACCATGACAAACAATATGAGCCTTTCTACTCATCGTTCGTGGCACTCTCTGCACATTACATCACCACAGTATGTGGACAAAGTAAGTATCTTTCATTTCCTCATTGCCATTCTGTTTTCTCACTTTTAATTTTAAAACGTGAGGGGGCCTTCACAGGATCCTCCCAACAAACAGAAGTGGCTGTAGTGTGTTCATGGGTGGGAACCCAGGTGGGCTGGGGAGGGCAATCTGTCGTTGCATTAGCTACTCCAGGTTGGTCGGGGTGCTTTTTCAGCATGGAATGGAACTGGGATGCGTTATGCACTCACAGTGAAATTGTCACTGTCTGGTGAAAAGAAGCGGATGGCAGAAGTGTCACGTGTACTGGGGGAGACGTGGTTATCTGCACCCTCCCCAAGACCAAACAGTAGGGGTTAGCAGTGACAGGTACTACATGGTGCGATTTGGGATTGGTATCTATCGTGTCTAAATTGGGAGAAAAATGGGGAAAAGATGAATACAAATTTTACCATTTGTATGCAAGAAGTATTAATTTGTGCTCACATAAATACACATTTGTAAAACAGAACATTAACGATTTGTGCAAGTTGTGAGTGATTCATGAATAAGTTAGATCCCCCCAGAATACATAATGGCCTATACATTTTTGTTGTTCCTTTAAACAAACAAATTAACTAAATTATGCCAAATTGACTAAATTAGGCCAATCTATCTATTCTGTGTACTTGATATTCTGCTTATTTTAGTTCCCAGGAATCAGTTGCTGTCAGTAGCTGCAGCATGCAAAGTACTGATAGAATTCTCCCTGCTGAGGCTGGAGAACCCAGACGAAGCATGTGCTGTGTCACAGGTAAGCCAAATGAACTCCTTGATGTGACCAAATCTGGCTAATGGAGGATAGTGCTGTAGCTGTATTGATGCTAGAAGAGTACCTAACGGCACTTAACCACATGAACCCTAGCATCCATATTCTGACCATGTCATAATAGGTGAACATTCGGAACAAATGGGTGAACATTTGACAATAATAGAAGGTATTTGTTTATTTTGGTATTTGTTTATTTACACAATTACAAACGACAACAAAGTAAGCAAGAACAACATAATAGTGGATTGTGCAGGTGAGATTTAAAAAAAAACTGTGGGCTTTATAAAGTCAATCTCACCCCAATCTGAAGTCTACAAGCTCACAACGTGCCGTGACCTGTTTTGAGCTTGTAGATGTGCGTTTTTTGCAATTTGACATACAATGATGTATGTAGAGTTTAACAACTGTTTAACTTTACAGAGGATAATTATAACAGGATTACTCTGCACGCT
The DNA here is from genome assembly GCF_963280865.1 of Gymnoscopelus braueri. NCBI lineage: Eukaryota > Metazoa > Chordata > Actinopteri > Myctophiformes > Myctophidae > Gymnoscopelus > Gymnoscopelus braueri. The sequence goes on from NC_137614.1 coordinate 19,297,158, forward strand.
TTTATACGCAATCTTATTTCCCAAATATCCATACATTTTTATGTTAACAATGAATACAAATAAATGCAGTCTTGTTCTGAGTTAAATGGTAAACTGTCTATAATGGGAATGCATCCATTTTCACATTAGTCTGTTTTATTTATTTCAAGTTTGATTAATTTAAACTATGTTGTTTCTTCTTCCCTTAAGAAACACCTGATCCTTTTGATAAAAGGACTTTGCACTGGCTGCAGCAGACTAGACCGTACAGAGATCATTACCTTCACTGCTATGATGAAGTCCGCCAAGTTGCCTCAAACTGTCAAGACGCTTTCAGATGGTAAGTCTGCTTTAAAAGGATTTACAAAGGTTAAAAAGAAACACTGGCCTACAGATGCAAAGAGCGAAAACAATGTCGGAGGTCATAGCAAATTGTGGTCACAACAATATTAAAGTATAGCCGCACACTCGTAGCTGCCGATGCCAATAATTTATTGTGGAAACACACCAGTCACAACAATACAAACAATACTACAAATATACTTTTCTCAGTTTAGGTGCTCAGGTACTTATTTGGCTTTATAGGGCAGAATACTGGGTATGTCACAACATTACTGGATGGAATGTAGTCATTTGTTAGTTCATTATTATGGTAGAGCAAACAAGCGAATTATTCAGAAGTGGAAAAGATAACCCACACTGATAAAATGTTTTAGTTTTCTACAGTAGTATGCATAAAGCTGGGGACAACAGGCTTTGATGTTGCTAAAGTCATGCCATTAAGGTGGATGTCTTCTTTTTAATATAACAGTGGAAGACCAGAAGGAGCTGCCCAGTGCTGTGAACCCAGAGGCCCGACAGAAGGAAGTGCAAATGAACTTCTTCAATCAGCTGACTTCAGTTTTTAACCCTGACCTTACCACCATCTTGGCCTCTCCGTCAGCACCGCACATGCAGGTTTGTATAATCAATCCATGAATCAGCTCCTCATTGTGGTAATTAATTGAGCTGCCCTTGAACCATAGTTCACCGCTAGTCTTGTCATAGTGTTAACTCAGCACTGAAATGGCAGTAATCCATTTTAATGGCCGTTATCCTTTTTTTTCCTTTTGTGCTTACCTCACTACATGTAGGCTGAGAGTGATTGTGATGACCAAACAACAACAGATCAGGCCATTCAGGCCAAGATGAAAAATGCCTTCGTCTCTCAGAATGTGTCAAGCTTACAAGAACTAGGTGAGTAGATGTTGGAGTTTTTTTGGGGGGTAGAATTTCATTTACTAATCCGTTGTTTAACTTTATGTTTACTAATAACCTTGAGGACAACTTGGATGTGCAATAATTGTTATTCTTGAATTTGCAGGTAGTGCAGTATTGCATTCAGTATTAGATAAAATGTTATATACAATTTTAAATGTATAAAACGGGGGAAAAAAAATCATGTTAACTGTGTACACGCCCCTGCTAGCACCTAGTGAAAGTTCTCCCATTTTTGTGCATTTGTAAAATTCTGTTCATTCCTTATGATTTATGTGTTCAGGTGGGTCTGAGAAGTTGCTACGAGTGTGCCTCAACCTGCCCTACTTTCTTCGCTATATCAACCGCTTCCAGGATGCTGTATCAGCCAACTCATTCTTCATCATGCCTGCAACTGTGGCTGATGCCACTGCAGTCCGCAATGGGTATGTCAAGTAAATGCATCTAAAGCCATGTCTTTGTTGGCTGTTCGCTCTGTCCTGTTTGTTTCATTAAGTTCTTAGTTGGAAAAAATGTATAAAAAAATTACACAAGCAGCTAAAATAGAGATACCAAAGGGAAGGAGACAAGGCCATAAGGTGCACAAGGACTTACAGAGGTCTATTTTGTGTGGTTTAACATGCAGTTCTCCAGAATATAAACGGAGAGACAGAAGGCTCTTAGATCGCATTTTCCATAATGTGATCTGTACCTCTTTAGTATCAATGTACTTGTCCGTGTTATTATTTTTGTCTTTGTATGTAACAGCAGAGCAGAAGTTGTGTATTATTTTATTCATTAGAAAATTGGTATCGTTACATACATGTTTTGTACGTCCTCTGTCTTCTTGTGAAGTCCATTATGTGTCATATGCATACACAGAAGTTTGACTTAATAGTACTTGACTTGTCTGAATCCATGTTCAGGTTCCATTCACTGGTGATTGATGTGACTATGGCTTTGGACACACTGTCCCTACCTGTCCTGGAGCCCCTGACACCAGGCAGACTACTAGATATGACCGTATTGGCTCTGAGTTGTCTCTATGCTGGTACGTACTAGTGTATTTACTGTATTTAAGCATAACAATCACTGTCTTTTAATAGAAACTACTGTATGCTATTGATCAAATAATTCAGCTAATGGACGACAGACCTGCCATGTGCCAACCTGTACGCATCTTTCGTACCAGGTGCACATTTTGACATGAAAGTACGCTGATACGATTTCTTTGTCCCTCCAAAGTACGAAAATAGTGGTGGCGCCTTGCGAGTTTGATTGTGCAGAATGTGCACCACTTTATGCCCTGAGCAGAGCGCAGATTTCTTTCTGCCAGTTTGCATTCTCATATAACATCAGACAACCTCTCTCTATAGATCAGTCTCTCTCTCTTTCGCACACACACCCTCTCTCCCTCTCTCTCTATCCCCCTTTCTCTCTCTCTCTGACACTCGTCTCCTCAGTATGGCTCTGTGGAACAGATGCTGCGTGTTGTTGCGATAGTAAATCTCCCCAAAGACAACAGAACTATGTTGACAAGTCAATGTTGGTGTAAGAGATTCGCTTGGAAATCAATGTTTTAGCTATGTGTTTAATTGGTGTTCTAGTGTTAATGAGCTGTAGGCAGCATACATGTGCATTAAGTTTGCATGACACTTATGAAAACAATTATATTGTGATTAATCAATATAACTTATCAACATACATTTTTGATTGATAATGGTATCCCAATATTTGTGTTACTCAGAATAAAAAGCAGATTATTGTTGAATAACTTATTGACTTATATATGGAGGCTAGTGGGAAATGACTGCGTTCAAGCGAAGCGGCGTGCGCAAAAGTGGTGCAAAAGCACACAAGTGTGCTACTCAAAACATTTTCCCAAGATTGGCAGGTCTGTAGCGACCAGAATTATTTTTTTATTATTAATTACAGCATTTTAACATTATAGAACATGAGTTCTGCAATATTGATGCAATATTAATTCAGCAGTTAATTTGACCTTGTTTTTTGAGAGTTTCTGTTGTATAGCAGCAGAGTTTAACCAGGCCTTGTTTTCTTCAGGTGTAAGCGTGGCTACTTGCATGGCCATTTTGCAGGTAGGCAGTGGCTTGCAGCTTCGCTCTGCCTCCACAGGGACAAAGGAGGAAGATTATGAAAATGATGCAGCCACCATCGTCCAGAAATGTGTGAGTATTACAGATGTCTACAATAGATTTGTGACATTGTTTACTGGTTCAACCAAAAGAAAACAGATTAGCGTGCTAATACAGATTGCATTGGTCATATTGGATTGTGTTTTTTTTACATGGTAGAAGATATGAAAAAATAATAAGTTCAATATTTGTGTTTTTAAACAGCTGGAAATCTATGAGATGATTGGACAAGCCATCAGTAACTCTCGTAGAGCGGGCGGTGAGGTGAGTACTGTACCTGAGTACCACATCTACTGAATTTTGTCACAAGCGCAGTTCATGCAGCTGATCAGAAAATGATAATATACCATATTTTATCAACAATTGATTCCAGTTATCTGTCAAAACATGATTTCAGATTTTCTTTTTAACTCTTTGACTCGTGTTTTAGTAGTTTTAAAGTTGTCATAAAAGTTTAGATCCATATTTATCGATCGATTCACTGTGTGTTTCCGGAGCAGGAGTCTCTGACTATTGCTCCGGAAGCAAAACATTGCATCCGGAGCTAGTGTCCCCTTCACTACAGGCCGTTGAAAACACGTGTCTCCTTGGAAAAATGGACAAAAAAAAAAGAACAGAGATACAGGCGAAAGAAAAAAAAATACAAACATGGAGTCGACGGGAACAGAATGACGTTAAATCCATTATTTCCGTATCCGTTTGTGCTACAGTTTTACTGCTCCCTTCGGATTCAAGATCAGACCGTGACGGTCTATAAAACAACATTAAGTAAAAACTCGGGATTTCTCGTTCTGGCACTGAGGGCATTCAGAAAAAACTTGGGATAACTCGGGGCTTGGCACTGAGAGAGTTAAGCACTGAACTATTCTAGTAATGATGGTAGTTTAGTTACAAGCTATTTTCCTTTTTTGTATTTATTCAACAGCACTATCAGAACTTCCAGTTGCTGGGAGCCTGGTGCCTGTTAAACAGCCTGTACCTGATCCTCAACCTAAGCCCCACTGCCCTGGCCGATAAAGGTAAAGAGAAGGATCCTCTGGCTGCACTGCGTGTTCGGGACATCGCTGCACGCACCAAAGATGGAGCTGGGTCCCCTAAACTTGGCCCTGGGAAAGGGTGAGAGTTGATATATACTCCCATGAATGAAATTATATGATTACATTATTCACTGCTTAGTCAGACAAGATCACAACTATCATGTCACAGTTGTGGGGAGTCATTATGCTAGGTCTCTTATTAGTATCCCTTGCTCTGCTTAAATAAACTACATAGACATACTACCGCCATCTGAGAAGCACAGTGCTGGAGGGCGCCAGTGCTACAACAGCTCAACTATGCAGAAATGGCCTGAAATTGCATTGTAATGTGTGTTTTTGTCAGTTTTTTCACTGTGTTGAGCCCAAATATATTGTTTTTTGTGAGTACATCTCCCGGCCATGATGTACAAGTACACCAAATGGACATGATGCTAGTATGTTGCAGGGAGGCATTGGGTATCATTTTTATAGTCTGGTATGACCCGGCCTGGGCTTGAAACCCAACCTCCCAATCTCAGGGCGGACACTCTAACCACAAGGCTACCGAGTTGGTGATATGTGTTGTAGGATCCCTTAATTGATGAGTGTTTCTTTTTTCCAAAGACACCAAGGGTTTGGAGTTCTGTCTGTAATCCTGGCTAACCACTCCATCAAACTCCTGACATCGCTTTTCCAGGACCTTCAAGTAGAGGCCCTGCACCGGGTAAGCAACAATAAAGTGAGTTGAAGTGTAGTCTCGCAGCCAGATAATTAGATGGATATCTAACGTCTGTTACACAATTGGTGGGCCTAACCACCTGTGACTTAAATGAGAATTTTGGACTAAGTTTTTCTTACCTTTTCTATGATGTTATGATATCTTAGGATGAATGGTACAGTAGAAAATTTTCATAACTCCATCCTGGGTCCGCCACAGCTTAAAACGTGCGCAGATAGGCCTTGCGTTAGATCACATATTTTAATAGCTTTATTTATTTTTTATTTTTTGAGATCTGACGTTCATAGTGACAGAACACTGTTTTGGTTGCATAGTGTTCTGTCACTATGAACGTCAAATCAAAAAAAAAAAAAAATGTGATCTACTGTTTTCTACTGTACCATTCATCCTAAGATATCATAACCTCATAGAAAAGGTAAGAAAAACTTAGTCCAAAATTCTCCTTTAACTGAAATGAAGTGTGAAATGATAAATTAAAGTTGTTGCGGTGGTGTCGCTTACCAAAAATAGCAATCAGCTTGTAGATTGGCTATTTTTGGTGTGCATAATCATCATTCAACAGAGTATAATTTAAGCATAGATGTTAAGCCCACCCATTTTAAAAAAATCAACATTTTTACCTGGTATCGAAAATGTTACAGTGAAAGTCACATGTAACCATCTCGGCTTCCTTTTTCTCCTACCTTCCCAACAGGGCTGGGCCAGTGATGGACCCCCAGCTGAGCTCAACATCATGGCTCAGAGCACCTCCATCCAGAGAGTCCAAAGGCTCATAGACTCTGTACCGCTGACCAACCTGCTCTTCACCCTGCTGTCTACTTCATACAAGAAGGTAGTAATTGACAAAGACCGGAAAATATAATTATCTGTGTTTGTTGTTGAAAAATTAACGTACATCTTACTATTAGCCGACTGTCCGGTATCCTGTATGGAGACAGTTGCAGCTGTAACTTTTTCACACCTTTCAACCGACTGATCTCCCGACTTCATTCAACTTAATTCTGTAGTAATCTGGACAACAAAGTTTGTAGACCACTTTAACATGAGCATATTTGGAGCTACTCCAAACATAACCAAATGGAGCAAGCTCTGTTCTAAATCCAAACCTTAACTGGCTTGCTGTAATCTATTACGTTCTTGTAAAGTTCCATTGCTGTTGTACTGTATATCGTCACTCATTGAATGCCTCAAATTATTCAACTGTAACTAAATGTTGTATAATTTGATATACAGTAAAACATTTAGTGCTGTGCCCGACTCAGTTTTTTCTTTGTTGAATCAGATTCGGCAGTTCAATATGGCGATTCTATGATTAGTTTTATGTCTAAAGTTCTAGACTAGAGTGACATACAAGGCACTACACACACACCGCTGCCCCCAGCTTTAAAGCAGGCCCGGATCTAGGCCAATTTGCGCCAGCCTTTAAAGAAGATATTCCAGAAAGCTAAGAGCTGTCAGGCCTGAGAAAGAAAAGACTGCTTGACTCAAAGAATCTCAGTGATCTCTGAGGAACCTCTGGCAGATACTTAAAATAGCCGACTTCCAAAGGGAAGCCCTACAGTCATCATGCTGTCCTCATGTCCTTCGTCCATCAGGCATGTGTGCTCCAGCGCCAGAGGAAGGGTTCAGTCAGCAGTGATGCCAGCGCCTCCACTGACTCAAACACCTACTATGAAGACGACTTCAGCAGTACAGAGGAGGATAGCAGTCAAGGTAATGGGCATTATTCTGTATTATAATCTGATGCATGAACACTGTAGCATCCATACTGTAGTAGGATGTGAGGTTCATGCCCGAGTTCATGCTACCAGTCTCTGCACTTGGCTAATTGTGAACGACTTTGGATAAAAGCATTCATCAAATGTTAAACATGTTAAACAAAGACAATGGACATCATACATTTCCCCCCATTGTTGTTCATCACCATACTGATAATTTCTTCAATGCAATTGCAAACAATCAAAATCTGATTTGCTGCAAATATCTGTTCTACTGGGGATTAATATGGTGTGAAAATATCAAGGATGCTCTTATCCAGGGTAACTTGCAGTCAGTGAGCAGTTATGGCCTCAGTGACTCAAGGACACGCTGTTCATCACTGATATGTTCATTTATTCTCTCCATTCAAAATAGTCAGTCTGAGCCAAAATAATAAGAGTAGATGTTTTAAGCTACAAAAGTGCGCTCCTCTGAGTCTGAGCACAGATCTCGGCCAGGCGTGGTTGCCTACCCAGAGTTTGTACGACAGTGTTAGTGTTTGTGACGGCACCTATGGGCAGAAGTGAAAGTGGTTTTGGAGGACCGTTCTATAGAGGCCCCTCAACATGCAATTATACTTTGGGTATGAGTATGATTGGATGCTGCGTGCATGATATATGGCATTGTTTGTAAGAAATAGTTCCCGCTCACAAATTTGTGAAAGCAATTACAAGCAAACGGTATTAGGGCTGAGATGCATCAAGGATGATTTGAATAGCTTAGGCTGTGTAGGACAGGCTATGAAGGCTGTGGAAAATTGAGTAATTGACTGAGTCTGGCCACCTGGCAGGCTATAGAAAGGTCAGTACATTCATGTCAGTCTGAAGGTTATGTGAAGACTTTTATTCCAAAGTTTTTGAGTTGACTAAAATTCACTCACACACAAAAGAAAAGAAAGAAAAGTCATCTCTAAAATCGTTTTTTTGTCGACAAAAGGCATTTCAGACTTAACTAGCGGTCATAATGGCAGATTTCAGTCTTTGAGTTGGCAGAAAGAACGTTTGATTTTGTCACCGATGGGGGTCGGCAAAATTGAGGGTCTTGATCACTTTCATAACAAAGAATAATTGGCACAGTTCTGTGGCCTCAACTGGCTCCATTTGCCAATCTGCAATTCTCACTAAGTGAGAAACGAGCTTAAATGGCACTTTCAATGCAGACCAGATCTAAAAAAAATTACTTCAACTTTTTCTTTACAATAATACAATAATGATGTTATAAATTTCACCTGATGTTATAAATTTCCCCTCCCGCAATTGGTTGTATAGCATTTTGGAATAAAAATCTTCATGTGTCAAACGAAATGCATACAGACACACACACACACACACACACACACACACACGCATACAGTGGAACATCACACAAGCAGTCATACATACAACAACAACACTGACCCATATTGTTGTCACTCCATTGCACAATGCCAGTGTAGTTGACAGTGTCTACTATCTCAGCAGAAAGAAGAGAGGAGAAGACAAGTGCAGCTTGTGTCTCAGGTCAGCAGTTTTCTGTCCTCAGGTCAAAGACTTGGTGTTCACCTCACTGTCCTAGATTGATCTGTTTTTCTTTTTTTCTTTTGGTGTATGTCACACAATTTAGGCTTTAAGCTGTGGCCCTGTTTAGTTTAGGAAAAGAACAGAGCTACAGATGAGCAGGCTTTAGCAAGATCTCTCTCTATCTCTCTGTCTGTCTGTCTGTCTGTCTGTCTGTCTGTCTATCACATACACACACACACACACACACACACACACACACACACTTGGTTTTAATTGGCTAAGTTACATTGTTGTCTTGTGTACCTCTCTTGGCTCGGAGTAGTGTGAATACCAGTAGGTTGATGTGTGGGTACTCATTCTTGGCTTGATAGGAATACTTCAGACAAAGAGCAGTGCTATGATCAAATTAATATCAGCCAATATTGATTATTATTATAATTATTTTATCAAAGGCTATGGTCCCAAATGAATGTTGAAGAAATCAGAATGTTGAAACGGAAAATGTAAAAACATTGTCTGTTGTCAGACAATGACAAACAAAGCCATGATATGTGTCTTGTGCAGTCCATTGTGCCATGGCACTGGCCATAGCCGGACTCGAGTCCTTGGCACCCATAGCACTGCTGGTTTTCACTCTAGCAATAAAACATTTCGATTTGCAGGTGGGACTAATGCTTAATTCAGTTAACCACCTGGTACAAAACGGCATGCTCTAGTGTGTATCCGCCTGGAGAGAACCACTGTGCTATGGCATCTGTGGCATATTGGAGTATATTTTTGTGGCACAATTCTGGAAGATACTGCTAGAGCGTTTAATCACTTTCAGCCTGGCGAAAATGTAAAAAAAACCTCCATGAATTCAAGGCTTCATGGGGTGTAATTGATAGAAAATAAGTAATTTGTTTGGGTGAACTACTCTTAAATATGTTTGTGGTATAACCAGATTTTATTGGCACATATCTTGGCGAAGTTTGCAATGCTGCAGGATTTGTTTGAATTAAATCAACCTAATTTCGTATTTCCGTTATTCCGACCCTTTATGTCAATAATGTAGCCCTCCTTAAAGCTATGTTATACTGTTGGGTTATCTTTCTTTAAATGGAACTTTCTGTGGCTCATCTGTGTATTGCATTGTGTAGCTGTCGCCGATGCACCATGGGAACTGTCATTTCTTATTTAATCACATTTGACATGTAAAATGACCCAACATTATCAACTAATTGGGCTGAATGAAATGTAATAATGCCATTGAAATCTTAATACAATTTCATTTATGTATTTCGACCGCATCAAATACAGGTCACAGAACATGTCAGAGCTAGATTGTCAATCATTAGTGATTGATTGTTTCTGTGTTGAATTTTGGGATGTTATAATTGAAAATGCTAGATCATTTTTACACTAATTTTAAAGTACAGTAGGAGAAGAGCCAAATGATTGTTTTCAGTGCAATATGAGCATGTCTGCTGTAACAGCTAGCTACGTTTCCAAACATCTAATGTTCTGAAAGGCACTCAGTGCTCACTGCTTTTGCCCTTTTAAGTGGATATATTCACCAATTAAACTTCAGTCACAGCACTTTTTAAGCTAATGGCAGACTTTGGCACTTTGGTCTACCAGCCGCACGGCATTGTTGGTGTCAAGTATTGTGAAGCTTTTGCTACTTCTAGCAATCAACATTGTGTCATTAATGTTTGGAGCATATACTGCATTACCTTTGTCAGGGAATGCATGTTAATGATTTTCGTCTTTTCAGATGATGACAGTGAGCCTATCTTGGGCCTTTGGTTTGAAGAGACAATCTCTCCAACCAAAGACAAAGTGGCTCCACCACCTCCTCCACCACCTCCACCCCTGGAGACATCCCCTAGACTGAAGAGCCCCAGCAAGCAGAATACAAGTGAGAACGGCAACATCTTGGCTGGCCGTAAAGACCCAGAGCTGGTGAGGCATTGAACACTGGCAAAACAATAAAATACAAACCTCCTTTACATTTTACTATATGAAATATAGATACAAATTTTGTTTCCTCAAATGCTGAATAGTCTGCTATTGATAGATAATGGCAAAGGTAAATATTTGTGTGTATGGTCTTTCTTCAGTCCCCTTTTGAATGAAATTTATATTCTTTTATAGTAAAATACAAATTAAAAAGCTTTTCATAATGTTCCTTTCTGTTTCCGAGGCACGTAGACTTTTGCCCGTTTCCTGTTCTAAACTCTGAATAACTCTACAATTCATCCCTGTTTATTTTCCCGTTAGTTCCTAAGTCTGGCATCCAGCATTCTGAACTTCATCACTACTTCAATGCTGAAGTCTCGGAACAATTTCATCCGAAACTACCTGAGCGTGTCTCTTACCGAACAGCACATGGCTACATTGGCCAGCATCATTAAAGACGTGGACAAAGATGTCAAAGGTTGGTCAGAAAAAAACAATGTTTATAGTTAAATTAGATTGACACTCAACCTCCATATCAATAATGGATTTCTTTAAACATGGCTGCTGCATGCTGTGTTTTACAGGGTCCTCAGATGAAGTGTTTTCCCTGGCGCTTTATCACTTCAACCACACCCTGGTGACATCAGACCTCCCATCCCCAGCCTTGCAGGTAAGAAATTAAATGATGTACAGCAGGTCAGTTTTACGCCAAAAAGAATGGTAGTAGCTTAACCTTTGTCTACACCCAGGGTTTGTCTTTAGTTGACAACAGTGCTTTAACAATACAGCACTTTTTATATTTACTGGATCTCTAACGTTTTATCACACTGTACATACAATAAAACATCAAGTAATAATAATATGATGTTCTGGTTGGCTTACAACTGTATTGTTCTTGTCCTTCTCAGAGCACCCTTCTTCAGCAGCTTGGCGTTGCCCCCTTTTCAGAGGGTCCATGGCCTCTCTACATCCACCCTCAGTCCCTCTCAGTGCTCTCGAGACTTCTCCTTATATGGCAGCATAAAGCCAGCCTGCAAGGAGAACCTGATGTGCCTGATTGCATGAAGGTTTGGGAAAGGTACGCTATGGCAACCTCGTATTATAAGTCACCCAAGTCAATGATGTACCACAATTTTGCCCTTAACTGACCTGTATTTCCTAAATATGCAGCACTACTACTAAGTACTTTTCTTTCGTTTCAGTTTGAAGTTTGATTTTCTCTTCACTTGGTTTGGTTTTCATGTAGTAGTAGTAGTAGTATTTTATTTTGGTCTTAGCAGGATAAATTCAATATATTCAACATATCATCATATCATATCATATATGGTTTAGACCAAAAAGGTGTAGGCTGAAGCCAATGGCTTATTTTACCTATCCTTTTTCACACAAAACAAATTGACGTAAAGGAAAAAAGAAAAACTACGAAAACAAGAAAAAACAAACGAGAAAACAGACAAAAGAGAATATGTCACTTCTGTCATAAAGTATTTTATGTACATACTCTGACTATGAGACACTTAGAACCTAAAGTCTTCCTAGGTCATAAAACGGCATTGCTCACCGAAAATAATAGATGGGAGGGAGGGAAAATAACGTGCCATCATGACAATGTATGTTGTATGACAAAGAGGTTCTGTTTGTCTGTGTGTGTCCAGGGCTAATCTTGCCCTGCACTGATCAGTGCCAACTTTCTTGTGCACGATGCCAGTAAACCAAGGAAGTAAATCCCTGAATATGCCAATGTTTTATACTATTTGAAGTCAATATGACACCACAGTGTCAATAAGTCCAAGAGCCACATGAAAGCCATGCCGTTATTAGACACTTATTTTATCTCCGCCAAGGCAAGGGGGAGACTATGTTTTTGCCCTGTCTGTCTCTCTCTCTTGCAAACCACTACACTGATCAACATTTTTTGATGCATATTTTATTTTGTACAAATATTTGTTACATTTTGTAAATTCATAATCACAGACCCGCCGTCCTGCCGGTCCTACTGAACCACCTTTCAGTCTTGCCCAAATATGGAGCTGTGTGGAACTCAATACGAGGATTTCAATATCATGTCATATTGTTGATGTCATCTTCTGGCGGAGATATGTGTTCCACTGAGCGCACCTTTCTAGTTTACCCTTCCTTTCACACCGCCCACTTCTGCTATCTCACAGGTTTCTGGGAACACTGAAGCAGCATACCATCCAAGGCTCCGTTCACGCTGATGAGGACCTCAACGTAGAACACCTCCAGCTCTTGTTGCTGCTCTTTCACAACCTGTCCGAGAAGGGCCGGCGCTCTGTTCTCACATTAGTCACCCAGGCCGTCGCAGAGGTGGCCCAGAACAAAGACACCCAGTTGAAGGCTGTACCCCTCAACCTGGCGCGCCTGCTATTGGTGTTGGATTACCTGCTGCATCACTACTCCAAGGCACCCATGTACCTCTATGAACAGGTTTTACGTCCTATTATTTATTTTATTCATTTATTATCTCCACCAGGCCGAAGGCAGGGGGATATTATGTTTTCCCCCCCTGTGTCTATCTGTCTATGGCCAATCTTACAAACCATTGAATTCATAACCTCAGATCTACCATTAAGCTAATCCACCGAATCAGTCTTGTCCAAATATGGAACCGTGTATTTGGACATCATATTGATGACTCAAGATTCTCTGGTAGAGATTTGTGTTCCGAGCGCCCCTTTCTATTTTTGTTTTTCTATGAATCAAGAAGGTTTATTTGTCATTACTCATACCGGCACAAGTTGTGAAATGTAATTGTTTCCGCGCCTCCCCCCAAGTGGAGCTTACTATGCAACCGTGCTCGGGTTGTGTGTGTGTCTCTCTGTGGCTCTGTGGCTCTGTGTGTGTGCACTGCCTGCACTGCCTGTGTGCAGCCGCCAGAGTGCGCCAGAAGTGGCGCTTACTCTTGACACATCTCAGAGTGCCGCCGCGCCCCCATGTGACGAGTCCGTAAATACACAACATAACAATTTTAAAAAGACAACAAAAAAAATAGGGCTGCGTTCGCTTCCCGCGTTCGCGCGTCTTACTTGTTGTGGTAAGGTCTGCAACGTTAACTTCCCTTTTCTTGTATTCACCCGTTTGTTGGCTTGGTTCTTTTATTATATAACCAGTTCCAGCACTGCAATTCACAGAAATTGTGCTTGTAATTGAGCTAATCCAAGTTGTGATTTGCAGGTACAGTACAATCTTCTCACCCCACCATCCTCTGGGCCAAGTTCTGTTCAGGATGGAGGCAAGCGGAACAGCCTCCCACTCTACTATGGTTTTAAGGAGGTTGAGGACAACTGGGCCAAGCACTGCTCAGCAGGTAGGACCAGTGTAGGACAATAATGTTTGAAAGTTAGTTGTTTGTAGTTCTGTTAGGGTTCAGGTTTAACCCAACCAAAACTAAGCCTAATTGACCAGTATTAAAGTCTTCCATATTCACACTCCAACCATTTTGCACTTACATCATGTGTATTTTCATCGAGCCTCATTGTTGGTGAATGTCTAGGAGCCGCTAGTAGTGAAACTGATCAGTAATAATTGCATACATTTTCCCCTTGTAGATTCCACCGTACAGCCTAAATTCTACTGCGTACTGTCCCCTGAGGTATCTGAAGACGACATTAGCAGACTAGACAGCAAGGTGAGACTCCATCACTCCGTCATTTTATCTAGCATAAAACTGTTTTTATGCATATGTTGAATAAAAGAGGAAAATATTTAAGCTATGATGTCAATTTAACCTATAGTTACATTTACATCGGTGCATGAAATATTTAAATAAGTAGTTCAATATATCCATATCCTTTAATTTTTGTGTGCAGGCATTTGAACACTGTCCTTCAATAAAGAATTTTCTTTTCTTCCAGGTATTTCCCAAGCTGTTTGGTGGTGCAGTGAAGTATGATGAACTTTACTCGTGGCTCATTTCACTCCTGGCAGCGGGGTCTCAGTTTGACACAGCAAGGAGACAAGAAAACAAACCAATCACTCCTATGGTGAGACCACAATATGGATACAATTATTAACTATCACTATTACCTTAATTTGTTGATGTGTGTATAATATTTATTTCTTTTAACATAATTCACTACATAATTTCAGTACTACTTCCACTTGTTTCTTCCATGTAAAAAATATTGTATTGCCTGAACCTGAATTACCTGAATACATTTAATGGATAAACATGGGCAATCTTAATAAAAAAACATTTAATGTACTATGGTTCCGTTTAGGCTAAGAGATGTCAAAACAGCATTATTTGCGTAACAAATGACATCTATAATCTACTGCACATCTGCTTGATAAGTTGGGGTATTTCTATACTGCAGGAGGCCTGCTCCCTTCAGTACTATTTCCTGGTGCTGTGGAGAATTCTGGGAGTCCTGCCGCCCTCCAAAGCCTACATGGAGCAGCTGAAGACAGGCTGCAGTGACCCAAGTGAGAGCGACATCCTTCACACCTTACGGTGGTCCTCTCGTCTGCGTGTTCCCACCTATGTGAACTGGATCAAGGTTTGGACATTTAGCTTCTTGATAGCTTTGTTGCAAATGGCTCGAAGATCAATTTAACAGTAAATCCTTTGTGTAAATTGAATTCAGAACAAGTACCGGTACACTCTTCAGAGTTGAATTAACAATGGGATTTTATTGTGGATATGATGCTAGTTTTGACTTTATTGCATGGGTGCATATTACTGGTTTGGGACCAAGATTTAGATTTTAAAATGTATTTATCACTTGACCAGCAGAGATTTCTGTGCTATTGTAAATCACCATTTTGTGATGGTGCTTTTATGTTTTACTAATGCTGTTATCAACTTACAGGAAAACTTGGTCAAGCAGGGGATGAAAGCAGACCAGGCTGCCTCTCTGGTTGATACAACAGCGGCCAAATGCAGCACTGTGAAGTACGATGTGGAACTAGCAGAGGAATATATCGCCAGGCAGGTAAGGACTATCACAATGTCAGTGACAAACCAGGTATTCACTGTACAGTGTACCCAGTACACAAATGTCTTCCTGTGACTTCCTAACAGTGTTCATTTTGACAGCAAATTTGTCATCTGAAATGGTTTAGTTTTAGTCTAGTTTTCTACAGTTGATTTTGTCGACACAATTTTTTTTGGGCGGGCCTTGATGGCGTCTTAATGACTTGCATACTGAAAATAGCCGATCTATAAGCTCACAATGTTGACACTTTAGTTTTTGTCAGTGAAAAAAGGTAGTCGGCAAACATTTTTCTTCATGTTTTAGTCGACCAAATTAACACCTTCCTAATGTTGCAGATTTCTGCCTTTTCCGCCGTGGACCCAAGTGCGATCCTGCCACTTCATCAGGTGCCCTCTCTACAAGCCATCTATACACTGGATGCGGTCATTTCGAAGGTGCAAGTGTCTCTAGATGAGCATCTGTCCAAGGTGGCCATAGAGGCAGACACCCTGAAAGCCTCTGAGATCACCAAAAACCTGCTGCCTGCTACGCTGCAGCTGATTGACGTTTACACGGCCTTCACAAGGTGAGATAGCAAATTCTACTTCCTTTTGGGGTGACGATTTCTTCCACCATCACCAACTGGGTGAATTTTGTCAGATTTGATATGATAAAATCCTGAATTTTAAGTTGCATGACCACCTGTTAACATACGGAAAATGTAGAGGATATTTGTAATACACACTACAAATCTGCCTTGACTTGTCCAAACCAGGTCTTACCTGCTAATGAGTCTTCCAGAGGAAGGAGAGAACAAGCTGACAGATGCTAAACTCCAAGGCTATGCAGCAGTTCTCTCCATCGGTTCCACACGCTGCAAGGCTAACATGCTTGGTACGTACAGCAATAGTATTATGCAATGGCTGGGTCCTACTGGGTAAAACAGCCTGATTCACACTGTTAAAATTTACTTTTGGTGATCAGTAGATCACAGTAGCGGCACATCTACAGCTAAAGTTATTTCAGTTTGAGTTATTTGACCAGATATGATGATGATAATAATTAGGCATTTCCTCCCAAAACCAATTGCAGCACATGTTAATTGTGAATATTAGAATTATCACTAAACCCCATTTTTTTTGGTGCCTTTTTATTTGAGCTCCTGAAACACACCGTTTTAACATGAGCTTCGTTTCTGATACATTGTCACAGGTCATAGTGTGATGCAGAACTTGCCTTCAGCTGTGCAGACTTTGTGTGAGACTTGGAATAACATCCACACCAATGAGTTCCCCAACATTGGATCATGGGTATGTACGGCAATAGTTTCTGCTTTAACTGGGCTGTCATCCCTGAAAGGGGGAGCAGTTGACCCTGCTGGTTTGTTAGCCCACTCAGCAGTTCTGAAACTGGTATCAGTAATCAAGACATTATTAAGAGGCTTGTATCCTCTTTCCTCCTCAGCGTAATGCATTTGCCAATGACACCATTCCATCAGAGAGCTACATCAGTGCCATTCAGGCTGCTCACCTGGGCACATTAAGCTGCCAGTCCCTGGCCCTGGCCTCCTCTCTCAAACACATCCTCCTCTCGCTGGTTCGTCTCACTGGAGACCTTATTGTGTAAGTGTCTGTTCAGCACCTTGTCCAAACCTATTCTAAACCTATACTGTATGTTGGTAAACATTTGTGTGACACAAATATTTGGTACCGTTTCCCTGCTCTTTATCCATTTTTATACACTGTTACAAAATCTACAAAGCCTTGGACTACTGTCCAGATGTTATATACTGTACGTTATTGAAAATGTATTGAACAATAACCAAGTTATTATCATTGGCTACAAGGTTGTCATGGTGACATTTTTTATCTTGGATAATATTTATCTCCATCACCTCAGCACTGAGGAGCTGACCCCCTCACAGGTGGTACGCACACTGCTGCCTCTTCTCCTGGAGAGCAGCACGGAGAGTGTAGCTGAGATCAGCAGCACGTCACTGGAGCGCATCCTGGGTCCTGCAGAATCAGACGCCTTCCTGGCCCGCATCTACGAACGCCTGGTCACCGGCTGTTACAACGTCATCGCCAACCACTCGGACCCCAGCAGGTATGACCTGGATTTTTTCAAGTGTTCACAATCTAATATTGGTATTGTCAAGTTATAACTAGTAAAAAGAAGAGTAAGAGTGATATGGTCCTCTCTGGCTTGAGAACATCCTATCATCCACAGGTTTATATGGGTACATTTTCTGTCAAATTGGTTGTATATTCAAAATCCAGTCCATTTTATAGAATATACTTAGGCAAATCTATAAATTTTAGGAAGGTATAGACAATTTCTCTGTGGTGAATTATGTCAATAGTGTCTGCTAAACAATATTTTTATCTGACCAGTACATGGGTCATTTAATCCAAATCTTTGTATGATGGCCATTTAATTCAAATCTTTCTTATTTCAGTGGTTTGGATGAATCTGTGCTGGAGGAATGCCTACAATACCTTGAAAAGCAGCTTGAAAGCAGTCTAGCCCGCAAGGCTATGGAGGAATTCTTTTCATTCAGGTAACTATTTTGACCACACAGCACTGTGCATTTAACATGTAATTGATCCTTATCAATCAAAATTGTGAGAAATATTCCTCACATGCTTAACACTCATTATCATGTCATTATAAAAGACGTTGTTCACATGTTACAATATAGCAAGTTTAATTCCACTGCTTCATATTTTCATTTGTTGTTTCTTTCCAGTGGTGAGCTGGTCCAAATTATGATGGCAACAGCCAATGAGAACCTATCTGCAAAGTTCTGCAATAGGGTGCTGAAATTCTTCACCAAACTTTTCCAACTCAGTAAGTTCACTCTTATTGAAATTCTGTACATTTATGGGAAATTCGAATCCTAGAATGTAATGAGTAATGGCTAATTTATACTGTGATGTGGTGCTCAACAAAAACAAAATGTATTTTCAACTGAAAAGTGTTGATTCTACACTTTCAATAGAAAAGTTCATCAAACATTGTCGAGTGATGCTTTTCAGTTACTAAAAATGAAGTATAGTTTGGTGCCGCTCAAGTAAGTAACCTCTCACTGTGATGTATTTGCTGTCATCCCCAGCGGAGAAGAGTCCAAACCCCAGCCTGCTCTGCCTATGCGGATCCCTGGCTCAGCTGGCGTGCGTGGAGCCGGCACGCCTCCAGGCTTGGCTCACACGCATGACAGCCACCCCGCCCAAAGACTCAGAGCAGCTGGAGATCGTTCAGGAAAACCGACAGCTCCTGCAGGTGCTCACCACCCATATTGTACGTGACAACAGCCAGGTGGGAGAGGGAGTGTGCACGGTCCTCCTCAGCACACTCATACCCATGGCAACAGACATGCTTGCCAACGGTGACGGAACAGGCTTTCCTGAGCTCATGGTCATCATGGCCACTCTGGCCAGTGCTGGCCAAGGGGCCGGTCACCTGCAGCTGCACAGGGCTGCCATTGATTGGCTGACTAGATGGTAAGGAGTCAGAAATGGCGAAAATTTTAGAGGGACAGATTGTAAGAATATTGTAGGTACGGATGAAAATCCGTACCTACACTACATAAAACTACTTAAAAATAACTAGATTCATCGTGCAGGTGTACAAAAGTGCAACATTGGGTATTCTATAAATATACATCCAGTTTCTATACACATTCCTTCCATTAATTCAGCAGAATAGTTTTGTCAGCAACATTTTCACGACAATGTTTTCACCAACTAACTTATAATTGAAACATCAAATATTTAGACTGGGTGATGTATCTCTATTAATGTGTATAACCAAGTTCTAACTTTTGCAGCAAGAAGTATTTGACCCAGAAGAATGTTGTGGAGAAAGTGAGTTTGAATTTGACTCAGGGCAAGGTAGGTTATTTAGTCCAGCACTACACTGTAATATTTTGCAATACCTCTATGGTTCAATCAATTACTCTTGTATTCCCATATATTGTAGTTTTAGTTGAATCCTCCAAATATCAAGTTTCTTTTATTTCTGCGTTATTTTCAGCATGCCAGCATGCTGGAGTGCTCGTGCCACATCATCTCCTACCTGGCTGATGTGATGAACGCCCTGAGGCAGAGCAGTGGCCAGGGCTCCTCTGCTCTCCTGGTGGAGGGAGAGGAGAAAGCCATGGAGGTTGACTCAGACTGGGTAGAGGAGCTTGCTGTGGAGGAGGACGATTCTCAGGCTGAAGACTCTGTAAGAATCACTAAACTCATGTCTGTGTATGTCTGCCTGCAACGGCAGAGTCATGTGTTATGATTATGAAATATGATTGCTACATATGATATAACATAAATAAAATGGAGTAAAACTACATTCATACATTAGGGTACGATGTGGTGGAATTGAGAATTTGAATAAATTGATGCTGAAATTGTGTACGAAAAACACTTCTAATGTCTAAATGAATCTGGAACATGTTTGTGTTGCTTTGATAGGATGAAGACTCCTTGTGTAATAAACTCTGCACCTTCACCATCACTCAGAAGGAGTTCATGAACCAGCATTGGTAAAACACATGTCCCTTCTCTGTGATCTCTTCTTTATCACATTGGATTTGACAGATCTGATTTTTGTTTTCTAAATGTGTTTATATCTTAAGTATCTTTCTGAGCATAGGTCAAAGTTCTGCCATACTTGAAGCCTGTTCTGAACAAATTTTCCAACACAAATTGTTGTAGATATCCTCATGATAACTCCTCTCTTTTTTTCTCCTGTCCATTTATTTACATACACGGCTGTGTAAGGAAACAAATCAATGAAGATTTTCTGTCTTGGCTTTATCATGCAGACCCTTCACCCGGTGAATGAATTAGCATAGTTTGGAGTCCTAGCCAACTACGGGCGCCTAGCTCAGTCTTCTGCCTTGCTCCTCTTGTTCCACAGGTACCACTGTCACACCTGTAAGATGGTGGATGGGGTAGGTGTGTGCACAGTGTGCGCCAAGGTCTGTCACAAAGACCATGAGATCTCCTATGCCAAATACGGCTCTTTCTTCTGCGACTGCGGTGCCAAGGAGGATGGCAGCTGCCAGGTGAGACCGAATACCTCAGGTCACCATGGGAAGAGAACGACAGCGGTAACTTTGGCTTGCAAATCATTCCCCCATTCATTGATTTCCATCACAGTCCCATTTCATTTGATCAGGGTCCTAGCTAGTGTCACGCATTAAGGCCAGAACTCATGTGAAAAATGCATTCTATCTTTGTTCTGTTGTGTTTGTACTGACACATTTAGTTAGTTTTGGTGAAATTGCTAACCTTGTCAACGTGAGCATGTAACACTAAGCAAACTAACATAAGCCATATCTTGTAACTTACTAGAGTGCTAGTCTAAGGTCTACATCCTCTTTCTGTGTTTGATACTTTGACTGTGTTTGCTCTGCGTAGTGTACAAAGTTGTAAATGACATAAAATAGCCACTACATTGTTTAGATTCATGGCCGTGGCATTCTGGAGTCTCCTTGTGCCTTTTTAAAATAAATGACATGTGTTTTGATTTGATGGTTGCCTTAATTCCGAATAATAGCTGTGATTCTTATTGTGTTAAAGGTACAGCCTGAAAATTCATGATCTTATTTATCCTTAGAGTTAGTTTGAATTGCCATCCAGCACATCCTCTCACACACCATCCAGTTGACCTGCCTTTATACCTGTTTAATCAGAAAATGTAAAATGTTGTCAAAAGACAGCAAAAGAGAGATGCTTAGAAGTGTATCCGTGTATGAGAAGCTTGTGTTTGACACAGCAAACTGTGTGTACATGCATTTCTACCATGTTCCTCTCCTGACCTTGCCTTCTTGGTCCCGTCATCACTACAGGCCTTGGTCAAACGCAGCCCAAGCAGTGGAATGGGATCCACCCTCAAAGAGTCGTCAGCGTTCCAGAGCGAGCTGCGAATGCCCGAGAGCGCCATTCGCCACCAGAATGCGTCGCCCTCCGACAAGGGCAAGGTCACCATCTGTGACGGCAAAGCTGGTGATGAGGACAGGCCGAAGAAAAGCAGTGTGTGCAAGAGCATCGAGGGCTGCCAGGAAGAGCTTCTGACACAAGTGGTGAGGGGCAGTGTCCTTGTAAATAAGTCTGAAGTATACAAGATTTCTGTGCATGTGTGTCAATTGTTTCTCTCACTGTCACTCTTTGCCTCTCTGTCTGTGCAGCTCTATCTTTCCTTGTCCCTGTCTATCGCTCTCTTTTATTCTCTCTTGCCCTGTTAGTTATTAATCGCCGTCTCTCTGCTTTTCTTTGGAAATATTGTCCAGGCTATTAGATACTGTGCAATATATTGCTAAGATCAATAATTGGTCCACAACCATGTTGTCTTCCTGGTTTGCATGATTCCAGTCTTTTGACTCTCTTTGACTCCTCTTCTTCCTCATACATTCCAGCTGGGGTCGTCCACTGCAGCAGTCGTTCTGGAAATGATCATCTTCTTGATGGACGCCATCCAGACAAACTTCCAGCAGGCGTCTGCTGTGGGAAGCAGCAGTCGTGCCCAGCAGGCCCTCAATGAACTGCACACCCAGGACAAGACTGTGGAGATGACCGATCAGTTAATGGTATGATGACATAATGGTATCGTTTGTGCTTTTTTGATTCCTTGTCATTTGTCAATATCATGGTAATTCTTGTAGTATATGAAGTTTGTAAAATATTTGTATTTCAATGAATTGGTATTATTTAAAGGGATATTTCACTTTCAAACATGCTTGGGGTCATTTTAACATCTAATGAGGCTTTTGTGAGCACCCCGGACAGTTTTTAAGTTGCTTGATTCAGTATTTAGATATTTGATATTATTTTTATCAGACACACCCCCTTCCTATTAGATTTAGCTGCTTTAGAGACAGTACTAGGGTGTTGGCAATCCTCTTCATTGTCTGAATACAGTGCAGAATGACAATTTATAATCAAATTCCAAATGTCAGTTCAAAACTTCAAGAAATATTACTGCTGTTGTCACGTACCATGGATAGGGATGGGACTATTAACCGGTTTTAGCATTAAACGTCACAATTATTTAATCGTAAGCTCAGTGATATAAAAATTCAAAATAATAATTCTCTACTCGGGTCCAAAATAAATGTAGAACTGAAAATGTTATTTTGTAATACAGTAGAAGAGGCATGTAGCTTTTGTAGGTATTGATGCTTTTTATTTACTTCAAAGAGATCAACCTTTGTTAATTTGTATTCATTATTTTGTATGTATTTGGCTACTGCATGATTTGGCCACTGTATTATTTGTGTTTTGAAAGGCAGCAACTGTTAAAAAAGCCAACAAAGAAATTGTGTCAAAGTGATTTTATACATCCAGAACTTTGTGGAATAAATTTACGTGTAATAATTGTGAAACCGTGATTATTTCTCTCACTGTAATCGTACCATCAAAATCAATAATCGTCCCACCCCTAACCATGGATGATGTTGAAGACTAGATTAGAAAGGGACCACATTAAACTAATTGGTCTCCTTAATGAAATGTTCTGTTGTTCCCTAAGGTGCCCACACTCGGCTCCCAGGAAGGAGCGTTTGAGAACGTGCGGATGAACTACAGCGGTGACCAGGGCCAGACCATCCGGCAGCTTATCAGTGCCCATGTCCTGCGGCGTGTGGCAATGTGTGTCCTCTCATCCCCCCACGGCCGCCGCCAGCACCTCGCTGTCAGTCATGAGAAGGGCAAGGTGTGTGACTGAATTCAGTTGTAAAACATTGTTAAAAATAACAAAGAATTAATCACTCTCTGTAATCTAAATCAGTGGTCTTCATGGATCTCAACGAAGGACATATTGAAAAATGTAACTGCTGTTCAGTTACACTGAGAATATGATATGGATTCATCCACCTTGATTGTGTTTCATAAAAGACCATATAGCGAGCTCCTTAACCTAGTGTTCAGTTTCCAAATGTCTGATTAACACATTCCATGCCAGAGTTTAATCTCATAATGTACTCACCAGTGCCAGCGTTTTATTGTTGTTTTTTAGTTTTTTTCATGTCGCCACAGACCTCGCTAAATAAGTTAAAAGTGCGCGTTCATTTGGTTCTAAACACACCGCGGATCCGTGAGAAACGGCCAGCGAAAACAGTTTCCAAATCCGTGCCGCCATCTTGAAGCTACAGCAGATCAACGGTAAACAGTGATCAGCGAGGAGAAAAACAACAACCGAGAAAATCGAGTTTTAAACAGGATCCCAGACAGGAAGCGGATACGATCGAAAAAACCGGAACCCGAATAATTCCGTTTCCGACCGGAAACCGGAAACGGAAATGGATCAAAAAAATTCGGAAAGTGCACCTGGGGCGATTACAATGGGAATCGGCGGTTCGCGTAGATCTACGCGACTGGCACGCTGCGGCTTTAAATAGGTTCGCGTAGATCTACGCGACTGGCATGCAATGTGTTAAAGACATCCCCTTAAAGCCTTTTTTGCCTCCTCCTGTTTTTCCCTTTCTTGACAGATAACGGTCCTGCAGCTGTCCGCCCTCCTGAAGCAGGCTGACTCCAGCAAGAGGAAGCTGACACTGACCCGCCTGGCCTCGGCTCCCGTCCCCTTCACTGTCCTAAGCCTGACAGGAAACCCCTGTAATGAAGACTACCTGGCCGTGTGTGGTCTCAAGGTCAGAAGCGTTTTTAAACAATAACTCCCACGCATCGATTCATTTAGCAAAGATTTAGATGTTGTTCTCCGACCTAACTGTCTCTGCATCAATCTCCTCTCCACTCACAGGACTGTCATGTTCTGACGTTCAGCAGTACAGGCTCTGTGTCAGACCACCTGGTGTTGCATCCACAGCTAGCCACTGGCAACTTTATCATCAAAGCTATCTGGCTGCCTGGCTCTCAGACTGAACTCGCCATCATCACAGCTGACTTTGTTAAGGTATGTAGGATTTTGTGTTAGCCTTACCAGCAGCAGAGTTCCAAGTACGGCTACACTATATTGGTCTTCTACTGGCTGGATTTCCATTGCCCATGGAATTCAACATTTCTAATACTCTATTTTTAACATTATCTTTGTTTCCTTTCTGATCAGATCTATGACCTGTCTGTGGACGCCCTCAGTCCCATGTACTACTTTCTGCTCCCGAGCTCCAAGATCCGGGACGCTACGTTCCTCTTCAATGAAGAGGGGAAGAACATCATCGTCATCATGTCCTCGGCAGGCTACATGTACACCCAGGTCATGGACGAGTCTAGCAGTGCCCAACACGGCCCATTCTACGTCACCAATGTGTTGGAGATCACACATGAAGACCTGAAGGTTATTTAACACTAGTTTCACACCAACACTGCTGAAATATTGGCTCTCATCTGACGTTTTAGAGAAGCAGAAACTGCTCCTTGGATACACTCGTAATGAGTTTTTGTTAGAGGCATTGGTAGTAGAATGCAAAAATAGAGATCAAAGCAATTGAACTTAAATTTCTGGTATGTTGATTATGCCCAAAATTTCTCAAAAGAAAGGGAAAAAAGGAATGGATTAGTTATTTTCATGCATCCTGTATTTTGGTTTTCACTGGAAAATATTATTTAAAAAATAAAAACAGTCAGTCAGTAGCGCTGTCGCCTCACAGCTAGAAGGTCCTGGGTTCAATTCCCGCCGGGGACGCTGTGTCTTCTCCTCCACGTCATCAGTGCCCATACCCTAGGTGGGGTTGGTGAAAGGGCCTCTCTGTGTGGAGTTTGCATGTTTTTATAAAAATAATACCTATTTGGCAATTTAAACAAGACATGCATGGCGGAAAGACAAGAAACACACATTGTCATTTTAAAATGCTGATTGCCACAAAACATTATTCCTCTATTTTCTATGCTCATGACTGCAGGATAGCAACGGTCAGGTAGCCGGAGGTGGCGTGTCGGTCTACTACTCCCATGTGCTCCAGATGCTGTTCTTCAGCTACAGCCAGGGCAAGTCATTTGCTGCCACCATCAGCCGTAGCACCACCGATGTCCAGAGACTCTTTACCATCAACATCAAAGGGTAACTGGAACTGAAACCTCACTCTTCAACCAGGGCAGGAAGCTGTTTAACAGGCGTTGTTGAATTTCTAATTATTAACAGTAAAATATCAGATAATGATTTCATTTATAATAGATTTAAATACTAGAATGGGATCTGGTATAAACCACTGGCCCCCCTCATTTTCTCAGATAGTTTTGTAGAATGATGGCCTATTTCCACAGAATGTTCACCTATTGTGACATGCCCAAAATACGGACGCTAGGGTTCAAGTGGTTTATGGTTGGTGACCAGACGAGTACAATAGACATACTGGCCACAACCACTCATTCCGTTTCTCTCCACTCCGTCCCTCTTCACAGCTCAAATGGTGGCAGCAGTAAGATGTCTCCTGCTCTGTGTCAGTGGTCCGAGGTAATGAACCACCCAGGGCTGGTGTGCTGTGTGCAGCAGACAACAGGCATTCCTCTGGTCATCATGGTCAAACCAGACACCTTCCTGATCCAGGAGATCAAAACATTGCCTGCCAAGGCTAAGGTGAGGGTCAGATCAGTGCCTGATATGGAAGAATCACTGAGCATTTTTGGAGCATGATTGTGAAATAACATGTTTAATTTGAACATTAGTGGAGATAGTTGTAGATACATTGTACACATTTATTTTAGGGATTATCAAGAGCCACTAAAGATTTGGTTTTCACTGAACTGACTGATAAAACACAATATGACAACACTAATCATGGAAACCATGTAGGAATTTGCCTGTCGATTTTAATTATGGATTGAACTCATTTCAGTTTCATTTCTTAGAAATAATGTACCACTTTTCTTTCTTATCCTCAGATACAAGACATGGTGGCTATCCGCCATACTGCCAGCAATGAGCAACAGCGAACCACCATGATTCTGCTGTGCGAGGATGGTAGTCTGCGTATTTACATGGCCAATGTAGACAACACATCTTACTGGCTCCAGCCCTCACTGCAGCCCAGCTGTGGTATCAGCATCATGAAGCCAGTACGCAAGCGCAAGGCAGCTGCTACCAGTGAGTAAACAGGGAAGGGTGATGGTTTCTTAGGTTCCAATATACTGTACATCCACTACTTTGGCTGTTAACCAGGCAAATACATTTTTAGAACAGACCCCAGACAGTGAGTGATTGGCTGCCAATGCTCAATCCCATTCGGTAAAAAGAAAAGAAAAGAGCAGAATAGCCGAAGCTAAATGACTGGTAGATGCAGTCAGTCAGTGACCGGTAACCCAGTGCTAAATCTTGGTAGAGTAGAACATCCTAATCCTAAATGATAAATCCTGTTATAAAACTTACATCCTCCACTTAATTCACTTGTACGGTACATTCATTAAATCTTCCAGTTCGTTTAACTATGTTGACTTTGACTGCAGCCACACGGACCTCCAATCTGGTGACCTTCCCTGTGGATTTCTTTGAGCACAATCAACAACTGACAGAGGTGGAGTTTGGAGGCAATGACCTACTGCAGGTCTACAACGGACAGCAGATCAAACACAGACTCAATTCCACTGGGATGTATGTCGCCAACACTAAGGTATGAGCACTGACACCATGGTTGGTACATGTTTTGTTGTGCATGCATTCATGCACAAAGTCTTTGAATCATGCTCAGCTATTTTTTAACCATTAACTACCGTAACTACATCGAGCAATGGAAAGCCAATTGAAGAATTTACTCGCCTAACATTTTATGCGTTCCATGTTGCTAGATTGCTAATGAATGGCTTGCCATTGCAAGGGGACCCATTTACAGTAGATAACTCTTCACATCTACCCTAGTCAGATAAATAAAATTAATTCTGTCATCATCATAACTGTTTTGCTGTCCAGCCCGGCGGGTTCACCATAGAAGCAGTCAACAACAACAGCTCCATGGTGATGACAGGGATGCGGGTGCAGGTGGGCACTCAGGCCATCGAGAGGGCTCCGTCCTACCTGGAGCTCTTTGGTCGCACCATGCAGATAAACCTGACACGTGCCCGCTGGTTCGACTTGCCCTTCACTAGAGAGGAGGCCCTGCAGGCTGACAAGAAGCTCTCCATCTTCGGTAAGAAAGGAAGAGAAGGTGGATAGAAAAATGGATGGCAAGGAGGAAGGCAAATGAGAAATACAGGGGAGTCCATCCACAGTACTGTCCAGACCAAAATTATTAAACGTTAAAGTTTTATGTCTCTAATTCACACAACAGGTTAATTCTGCATCAAACTCACAACCTTAGACATCAATGGCAAGTCAAGAACTTCAGAGCTATACCATGGGCAAGTCAAGAACTTCAGAGCTACTTGCCAAGGGAGAAACTATAGATGGCTTCCAACTGTTACTTAAGGCAACTCCGCACCAAACAGACTCGTCCAGACTATTGCAGACTACTCCAGACTGCAACAGACTGGTATTCGGTTGGCAAAAGTTGCCATTTAAGTCTGTCAGCCGACTGGCCATTCATGTGCTAATTTGACTTTTAGCGTGCCAGCGTTGCCAGGTCTGCTTATTATAAGCGACTTTGGGCTTGTTTCCCTGCAAAGCCACTTAGGGATGTTCCCAGCGTTTTTTCTTCACTGACGTGCAGTGGTGTAAAGTAACTAGTACATTTACTCAAGTACTGTACTTAAGTACAATTTTGAGGTACTTTTACTTTACTGGAGTATTTCCAATTGTCTATACTTGTACTCCACAACAATTATTTGAAATGTTTAGTTACTAGTTACTTTGCAGATATAAATCATTATGAAACATACATTAACCACTTTAGCCCTATTTTATACCTATAAGCTATTTGAAAATAGCAGATCTACAAGCTCACAACGTGTTGCGATGCACGCGTTCTGAGCTTGTAGATCTGCTATTTTCAATTTTTTTGTACTTTTACTTTTGGTACTTTAAGTACATTTTTATACCAATACTTTAGTACTTTTACTCAAGTAAATGTTGAATTCCGGACTTTTACTTGTAACAGACTCAGAGTACATCTATTGCATTCAAGCCTGGAATTTCGTCATTTTAGGGGCAAGGCCACTTGGCCTTTGGTGTTGTAATTTTTTGGAGGGCACAAAGGCCCTGCCCGGCCTTCCTGCCAGGGCAGGAAAAATAATAAAGATTTTTAAGTCCAAAAATGATTTTTAAGTCCACGGAAATAATGCATTTAGCTTGAAGGTTAAGGATGATTGTATTTTAATATATTATAAGAATAGCATAACTATCTGTGAAATATTACCCATTTATTTTACAAAATAATGTGTTGGCAAATGACAAATATTTAGTTATATAGGTCTCAATATGTCACATTCAGCCCTGGACTTCACTGACTGAAGTAGCGGTCACATTAATCACATTAGATTCACAGAATGTATTTTACCCACAAGTTATTTTCATTCAAATGAAATGTGAATGAACTTGCACTAATAATGACTTTAGTTGATTTTTCACTCTTTAAAATATAGTATTTCTTAATTATTAATAATTACAGCTTGTAGATTGGCTATTTTCACGATTTTAAATTGTTTTTAAATAATAATAAAAAAAGGAACATACAAGATTTCCACCCGACAGCCATAATATATAGCCAATATATGGTTCTGTATCAGTATATGAGTCCGTTTTTGAAGATTTCATTCTAATTGGCTACTAGCCTGAATATGAATTTCATGAGCCTGGGTAGGTCACCCTGGCTTGGCGGAGATATGCCCTGTAGCACACTCCGCACAGCAGCAGCAGCAGGTGAAAGCAATTCACTTAATTGCTCGTTCTCTCTCCCTCTTTCCGTCTCCTCAATCTCTCGCTCGCTCTTTCTCTCTCAATCTTTCACTCTCCCTCTTTCTTTCTTTCCTTCTCTCTCTGCCGCTTTTTACCTCCCTCTTTCTCCCTCCCTCCGTTTCTCTCTCCGTCTCTCTCCCTTTCTTTCTCCCTCCCGCTTTCTCCGTTCCTCTCTCTCACCCACTTTCTCTCTGTCTTCCTCCCCTCTCTCTTTCTCTTTCCCTCTCTCTCTCTCTCTTTCTCCCCCCTCTTTCTCTCCCCCTCTACCACTCTTCCTCTGTCACTATCTCCCTGCTTTACGAGCCTATTCATGCAATGCTTGAACTCTCACTCAGAAGGACATGTTTACATACTTGCGCATTACATATTTATACATAAACACGGATGCATGTGACTCCGTCACTGGACAAATTTACACACCTGCTCCCAATCACCACAGCGCAAAAGTAGGGCAAATCAATCAATCTCTCTCTCTCTGGGAGCAACAACAAGAAACAGTGAATGTAGGTTTTCATAGACATGGTCGCTTGTTTCTCTCACATAATCTGGCAACACCGACAGCCCTCTGTTGTCACTGCCACTGCGCTACCAGTCGGCTAAAAAGCTGAACATGTTCGGTCGGCCGAAAAGGTCCCGACGGACCCCCCGACGGACCCCTAACCGACTGGCCGACGCTTCCCGAAGCCAATTCGGCCCAAAATCGGGCCGACTCAGATTGGTCTGGAGAGGGCTTAAGGCAATCACCAGGGTTACATGTAAAGTCAGATTTTAAACCCATGCCAGAAATTCAGTCATCAACTCAAAATTCTGAGAATTCTTATACTCATTCTAGACGACAGAAATGTATGCAATATTATTTTTTACAAAGATTGTGATGATGCGATGCGAGAGTGCGCACTAGCCAACACCAACTCGGGACTCCTGAATCCACACCCTCCTGTCTAGCATCAGTGACTTGAGCTCTGCAGTGTTGTTAGCTCCGCTGTCGTGCCGCAGTGTTTCTATCTAGATGGTGCGGTGCGCCTCTTTCCCTTCCTAGCTGTGCCAAAAAAATATATATCTCAAATGTTTTTGCCAGACCCAAGGGGGTCGGGCTTACATGAGGCTTTGTACCTGTTTCGTCCATACATGGGCATGGTCACTTTGTCCTCCGGCCCCAGCCAAAAAGAAGTCTGTCACTTTGTCCTCCGGCCCCAGCCAAAAAAAAACGAACTATTCATGACATCATTATTATGTCACAAGTATGTAATTAAGTAAAGCTCATTCTGGGTCTGTCAGAACCAGGTCTCCTGGTCTTGTTGAGATACATTTACCACATTCAATTGTCCATGACATAAGAATTTATTTTCAAGAATATTGGAACTTTATTTGGTGAGAAGAATTTGAAATAGCTGTTTACAGTACTGTTTAAAGTTTTGGTAGTTTCCTTTTTTATATATATTTTGATTCACTTTGGCCAAAATCTTGTGGAGGACTGTCTGAAGATGCAGTTTAGTGAGTTTGCTGTCAGTTGAGCAAAAGATGTGGGGGTAGGTAGTTTTCATTCATTCTACAGTTTTTGAGAATAAAAGCATCTGATCATTTCTGCTCACTTGGGCCTACATTTTGGTGAAAGGTGCAAAGTTTTAGCCCACAGTAAACAGTTGAGGAAGTTGACCTACTGGTAATTTTATTTTCATGCATGGGAATTCAAATTTCCTCATGATTGGCAAATTAAAGTGAGACCGGCTGCAGAGTAGTACCGCCCCTAAAGATTACAATACAATCTAATTTTCCGGATATGCCTCATATACCTTCTTATAAGAAATTGAAACGTGTCTTGAGATTTGAAAAGTAAGTAATTGAGCTTCTATTTCTTTTCATTCTTCTCTCAAAGTTGGAGCGTCCGTTGACCCGGCTGGAGTGACCATGCTGGACTCTATCAAAATATACGGTAAGACCAAGGAACAGTTTGGATGGCCTGAGGAACCACCTGAGGACTTCTCCTCCGCCTCTGTCAACAATGTCTGCAGCCCCAATCTCAACCAGGGCAATGGCTCATCAGATGGTGACATAGCCACGCCCACCACCACCAGTGGCAGCGTACTAGAGAGGTAAGGGGATGTTCATCTTGAGGGCGGGGGTCATGTTTTAAGACACAAACGGTTGGCATCCAGGAATCCCTTCCGACTCAGTTTAGTATGCTGATAATCATATTAAAAACTATTTTCATTTGTTGTATATATTTATAGTGTAAACATATTTATTTATACACATTTATTTATACACCTATCTAAATACAGAATTTACAAAGCTTTTTAAAAAGACACATTGTAGCTTGCCGCAGAGAGTCTGTTTATGTTACATTATTACGAGTGAACATGTCCAATGCATGGCTACTGACCACGATGTCATCTTTTCTCGCATGCCTCTCTTCTGTTAAACAGTCATTTATTCTTTCACATGTGTTTTCTTTCTGTGATCCTCACACTTTTTTTGTTCTTTTGTGTTTTTTTTTCTTTTGCCCTCCAATTTACAATAAAAAAGTTGTGAAACTGAGTCCTTATCAACCCTGGACCGGTTAGTAACTTGCCCTTTCTCTGCTTGTGTGTCTGGTTTGTGCATGTTTGCCAGTTTTGTGTGTCCATGCTTGTTAATGTGAACATGCCATTATGTCATCAAAAAGTTTGCTGTTAAAATTAAGAGGGTGACATTTTATTTTTTACAACGAGCTTAGTGTATTAACTTGTTAACATTATTCAAATAATTTGGCTTAAGCACTTCTCCTTTACTTCTCCTTTTGTATTTGTTGTCTTAATACCAATTATTGTGCACTTCTATATTTATGTATATTAATTAATACACATTTTAAGAAGGATATTTTGAAATAAAATGTCTCCCATAAGTTTGAGATTTTTCTGGTGATGCAAACATTGTTGACTGAAATTTGTTAGTCTAAATTACAATTATTGTTTTTAATTTTACAGTACTTGCACAGGCTGCATCAGGCTGTGATTTTATTTGTTAAACCTTTTGGCTGAGTAATTTTAAATCCAGTCTACAGTAGAAGCAGCTTTTGACCATTTGTCTATTACAGATTGGTGGTCAGCTCCCTTGAAGCTCTGGAAAGCTGCTTCGCAGTGTGTTCCTCCAGTGAGAAGGTAAACAGAGATTTTGGCTGAATTTTTTCATTTTACTTTAGATTAGCTTCTTAAATGAAATGATGAGTGTGAGTGAATATTGCCACTCAATCTGTTGTGAGAGTTATCTGTGTGACTGTGTCTCTGTTACCACCTTTCTGTCTTTGTATCTCTCTCCATCTCTTTTTTTTTTCTTTTTCAGGAAAAAAACAAGGCTGCAGCACTAGAGCTGGCTACCCTGCTCCTCTCCATGCCGACCCCAGCTGGTGTACAGCAGCAGACCAAAGGACTTCTGGCCAGCTTGCATACCAGCCGCACAGCCTACCACAACCACAAGGTACAAACTGCAACAATAAAACAACTTTGCTCAGAGGTTTTTACTCCAGAAGTGATCAGTGATGTTGTTAACATAAAAATAAATAAATATATAATTAAAATAATTTATTTAAGTCTAGGTAAAATGGCATGCGTCCACTGGATAGAAACTGTAGTAACCTACAGTTTTAATGTTGACTTTAAAGATGAGTAGAATTAGGTTAGGTATGATGTCTACTGTATGCATTTCTGTCCCTACAGTACACATCTCCTACTGTACATCGTATTCACTACTCAGAATACATAAGTGACAAAGATACAGAAGAAGTTCATAATAATAATAGGAAAAAGATCATTTACACTTTCAGAAATAGATAGGAACTGAGAAGATTTCCACAACCTATGAAGACCTTAACATCCTAAACCAAATTCAACTGAATAATGAATAAAACTGGTATGAGTAACGGGGCTAATGCTACTAGCATAGCTCACAGACCCCATATCAAAAGCACTAAACATGGCTGTTTCCCTTCCTTAGGACCAGTCCTTGCTGGGTAATGCAGTGCAGTGTCTGAACAGTTGCAGCCGTGAGGGCAGAGAGCTGGACCCTGATGTCTTCCAGAGGCTGGTGATTACAGCTCGTTCCATCGCCATCATGAGACCCAACAACCTGGTCCACTTCACAGAGAACAAGTCACCGCTCCATGACTCTGGTAGGAGACTATTTGAATCATCTCAAAGAGTGCTTTATTAATGTAAAATGTATGTGAAAAAAACAATGATCGCCCCTGAACATTTCCTTTTTAACTTTGTCATTTTTAACCAGAAATGGAGGATTGTCAAAAGCCAGGGGAGATCGAGAGCTCTAACTTTATCATGCAGCTGATGAATAACTTCTGGAAACTCCACGCCCTCAAACCAAAGAACGCCTTCCTGGCTCCTGCCTGTCTGCCAGGTAAATGAAAACTCTGCTTGATAGATGACTTGTCTGCTCACGTCCTGCGAGAGCAGCAGATGTCTGAAGGACTTAACTAATGTGGCTCAAATGAAAATCATAGTTGCTTTGCAAGGTATGGCATTATGAATATTGATAATGATTTGTATAACTTTTTTCCTTTTTACTACAGTGAACATTCTAAATGAACAGAGATTATCTACCTTTATAGCCAAGATATAGAATTATTCATTGTTTAAAACCAAAATTCTAACATGTATACATGTTAGGATTTTAACTCTTAACTGATTATATGTTGGACACTTATCGTTATCGATACCATAATCAAGTGGTTGTTCACTCTCTCTGAAATTGTCACAGTCTATAAATATAAACGTGAGATATTATGCTTTGGGCTGTCAAACTGTCAATCATGTTGTTTGCTCTTCCAGGTCTGACCCATGTAGAAGCAACAGTAAATGCTCTGGTGGACATTATCCATGGATACTGCACCTGTGAACTGGACTACATCAATGTAGCCTCGAAGATATACATGCAAATGTTGCTGTGCCCAGTAAGTATTTGTAATGGTCACGTCCCTTGGAATTAAAGGATGTGAGTTATTAAAATGTGTATCTAAAGATATGATCTTTTGTATAGACAAAGTGAAGGAAACGCATTTATTGTCAGCTAGTAATTTAACGAATAACATTTTTAGAATAGGATATCCAAATGATAGCTGGTTGTCTGCCATAGTGGCTGGTACACAAATAAACGGAATATATGCATGTTTCTGAGAAACGGTTACTTTGGTTGTAAACACATTTCTTTCTTTCTTTTTTAACCTAGGATACATCTGTGAGCTTTGCCTGCAAGCAGGCGCTGATCAGAGTGCTTCGACCAAGAAACAAACGGCGCCATGTGACCCTTCCCTCTCCGCCACGCTCTAACACGCCCATGGGTAAGCATTATACTCTCTGCTTCATATGACATCCTGTAAAAAGCTATAGCCTGATTTATTCTTTGTTGCTGCAATGCATTGTGAGCTTTTGGATCTGCTATTCTCAACGCATGACACCAGCATAAAATGTATTTGCAAAGTATAATTCAAGCCTAAACCAGTACATGGTGATGCATTGAGTTTTATTCATGACTCATTATCTTTTCAGGTGACAAAGATGACGATGATGATGATGATGCTGATGACAAGATGCAGTCTTCAGTGCTGACCGTAGGAGATGAGGGCAGACGGGAGAGTCAGGAGCATAATGAAGTGGACCATGGAGACTTTGAGATGGTGGTGAGTAAATCTTCAACTGAGATTGGATGCTTCAGTGCATCTGTGGAAACAAATACATTTTAGAGACATTGCTTATGTGGCACCATGAGGTGGTGTTTCAATTTTTTTTTATAGGACAGGCATAATTTGAAGTAACTTTATTTCTTTGAGGTATGATCCTTTTAAGACTGAAAGTGAATTTGCCGTAGATATTAGATTGATATTTCTTTCCTTCTTAAACTCAAGCTCAGTGACTAGCTGCCTCCCATCTACCGTAATGAAAGCATGAAAACATTTGTGGTTTTTGCTTGTTTGTTTCAGTCTGAGTCCATGGTGCTGGAAACGGCAGAGAATGTGAACAACGGTAACCCATCACCCCTAGAGGCTCTGCTGGCAGGGGCAGAGGGCTTCCCACCCATGCTGGACATCCCTCCCGATGCAGACGATGAAACCATGGTGGAGCTGGCCATCGCTCTCAGCCTGCAGCAGGACCAACAAGGTCGGCACTGTTCCTCACTGTGCTTTTTAAACATGTCTTGTTTATGTACCCAGTCGCCTAAATTGTATGAGTTAGGGAATGTGGATTGTGTGAATCAATTTCATGCAAAGAGTAACTTGGCGTATATTCACATTTTCAGGCAGTAGCAGCAGCGCCCTTGGGCTCCAGAGTCTTGGTCTGTCGGGTCAGGCCCCCAGCTCCTCCTCCCTGGATGCTGGAACACTCTCTGACACCACAGCTTCAGGTAGTGAGACATTTCATCACACACTACTGCCACACCACTGCACTGCGGCATGGCCTTGTGCTCTCCCCTTCCATTGATCAAGGTTTTGCTAATCATTCCATCCATCTTTTTGAGTCTGGATTGAATGCCTTGAGGAATGGCCTTTTTCTTTCCTTTTCTTTTTACAATCTTCCTCCTTTCACATGTCTGTATCGGCTGAGGGTGTGTTGTTTTTTTATTAAAACTTCAATGCAAAAGTTTTAAGTTAATTTTACTTTTCATGAGCAAATTTTCATCTCAACTGCACCAATAAAAAATGTCTCTTGCATTGTGTCATCATACACAAAGTAATCTATAATATCGTGACCAGATGAAGAGGCTAAGGTGTATTTACTGTTACAGCTGTTGCTATCATTTCAGCCCCGGCATCAGATGACGAAGGTAGTACTGCAGCCACAGACGGCTCCACGCTGCGGACATCTCCAGCAGAACACGGTGGCAGTGTGGGCTCAGAGAGTGGAGGATCTGCCATCGACTCTGTAGCAGGGGAACACAGCGGTGTGTGGTCGCTTACAGTGGTTTTGAATGAGAATTCTTCATTTCAGATCTTGTTTCATATTTTGTGATTCTAATACATTTTGCTTGTGTTTTTATGTACGTGTACCTGTTTTCATGCATATTGCAGTGTCAGGACGTAGCAGTGCATACGGGGACACGACAGTGGAGGGCCACCCTGCGGGTCCAGGCAGCGTGAGCTCCAGTACCGGGGCCATCAGCACCACCACAGCCCAGCAAGAGGGAGACGGCTCAGAGGGAGAGGGAGAGAATGAGGGAGATATCCACACCAGCAACAGGTCAGCAGTACTTCCACAAACACTAAGGTTTCATTTCAATGTTGTCTCATTTCGGAACCTGTAGACTTTTTCATTAGGTACGTTTTAGTTGCAGATAATTTAAGCGCAACATAGTAAAGCCGTAGCATACCAATACAACTGGACAAAAGAGCCCAAAATAGGAAAAATAATCAACGCTGTGCACAAGTTTTCGTTCTGTTTACAGGGTGATAAAAATCTAAACAATAATTGCTAAAGATTTAGTGTTAAATTATCTGTCCATGTTTTTATTGTATGCGACTTCGTACAGGCTGCACATGGTGCGTCTGATGCTCTTGGAGCGCCTGCTGCAACATTTGCCACAGCTGCACAACGTGGGTGGAGTCCACGCCATCCCTTACATGCAGGTCATCCTCATGTTGACCTCTGACCTGGATGGAGAGGACGACAAGGACAAGGGTGCCCTAGATGACCTCCTGGCACAACTAATTGCTGAGCTTGGCATGCACAAAAAGGTGTGGACTGGAATGTGTCTGTCTTGTGTTTGATTGTGTGAATTGAAAGGTCCATGTTAAAAGTAGATGAGGTGATTCTTTTGTTTATCTTATGCTCCAAAACTTATCAACTGAACAGATGGCTATCCATCCCTTGTTCTCGTGTCATTTAGCTATGATTAATTGTGAGCATAATATGCTCACAATATATTAGATTGTAATTGTAATTGTTAGATGATTTCTTTTGGGATAGTCAGGTCTGGAACTGGAACTTGTGTATGTTTCATTAACTTGATGTCTGATCATTGCATTGTCTCTTTTGGCAGGATGTGTCCAAAAAGAACGAGCGTAGCTCCATCAATGAAGTCCACTTGGTCATCATGAGACTGCTCAGCGTCTTCATGTCTAGAACAAAGTCTGGCTCCAAATCCTCCTCTGAGGTATGTCCTCTCCTCCCCCTGCAGTGTGTATCTCGGAGAGATATCATGCTCTCAAAGACTTGCTGACTTCAAAGTTTCTATTAATGTATAATGGATAGCATTACCTGGACGGCTGAAGTACTCTAGCTGTGTATTGCTGAAATACAAAATTCCATTATAGCACAGTAGTATTTGGTGATCTGTGATACTTATTGGTCATTTCCTCCATAAAAACTGATGACAAAATTACCATAGGGGTGGTGTGGAGAAAATTAGACTGGCCAGTAAAGCCATCCACTGCAACACTAATAAGGTTACACAATTGGAGAGTCTTTCCTATGTCAAATCTATGTCTCTTTTCCTTTTTAGTCGTCCTCTTTGATTTCCAACGCCACAGCAACAGCCCTGCTCGGCTTGGGTGCCATCGACTACTGTCTCCATGTGCTGAAGTCCCTGTTGGAGTACTGGAAGAGCCAGCAGGGTGAGGAGGAGCCGGTGGCCACCAGCCAGCTCCTCCGCCCACACACCGCCTCCTCTCCACCTGACATGAGCCCCTTCTTCCTGCGCCAATACGTCAAGGTAGAGGATTAGACGGTTAACATCTGTCCCTCTGCTCCCAGCATTTCTTGGTTTAGTTTGATCATATTCCATTTTGATCTTCTTTTTCTTTTATTTACCTGAGTTGTGAGGTGTGGTAAAATATATCACTTAACCATCTGTCAGTAAAAGTCGGTCATCTTCATCATATCACCACACTAAAATATAAAAATAGAATACATTCAAAGAAAGGCTATTTAATTTGTCAGGTTTCAATTCAATTTAATTTTCAATATTTCTTTAACTTGATTTCTTTTTTTTTTAATGAAATATCTAAAGCCAATTTCTAATTGTCCAGTTTATTTCTTACTTTTCCTACCATTCATATATAGAGCAATATGAATACTGAGTTGCAGTGTTGACTGAATATCGTGTTTGTCTCTCTCTTAGGGTCATGCTGCTGATGTTTTTGAGGCCTACTCCCAGCTTCTGACTGAGATGGTGCTCCGGCTTCCCTACCAAATCAAGAAGATCGCAGACACTAACCCACGCATCCCACCTCCTGTGTTTGACCACTCCTGGTTCTATTTCCTGTCTGAGGTAAGAACATCACTCAGTCACATTTAGTGCTACACTCACTTAAGACTTCTCTTTGTAGCATTCATTTTGATCATGGGATCATCTCACCATGGGATAAGTCATTATCTCCTCCAGGCATGAGACTGTGTTTCTCATGCCCTTACCCGTGTGTGTGTCAGACTGTGAACAGCTCATCTCCGGCACAGTTGGACTGAGCGGCCTGAAACTTTGCATGCACACTCCCGGCTTGTTATTAGCGCCACCAGGAGGCAGATTTGACTCCTACTCCTATATTACTTGTTCAAACCTCACGCAAATCAGTACACATTATCTCTATAGTCATATGATCAATTAATCTGTATTTACTTTCGCTGAAAAAAACCGCTGCAACTCTGTCTCCTTTTCCCCTCAGTATCTGATGATCCAGCAGACACCGTTTGTGAGGAGGCAGGTCCGCAAGCTGCTGCTATTTATCTGCGGTTCCAAGGAGAAGTACCGGCAGCTGCGAGATCTGCACACTTTGGA
This sequence comes from Gymnoscopelus braueri, assembly GCF_963280865.1. Lineage (NCBI taxonomy): Eukaryota > Metazoa > Chordata > Actinopteri > Myctophiformes > Myctophidae > Gymnoscopelus > Gymnoscopelus braueri. The sequence continues at coordinate 19,335,954 of NC_137614.1, forward strand.
TTCTCACATGCGCGGCATCAAGAAGCTCCTGGAGGAGCAGGGCATCTTCCTGCGGGCCGGCGTGGTCACTGCCACATCTGGCTCTGCCCTGCAGTACGACACACTCATCAGTCTGGTGAGCATTCAACCGTACACATTTACATCTGTTGTGTAACTTTATTCCTCAAATAAGTGGGGACCGTTTCCACTTTTTTGTTTGAATGTCCATGTTATGCTTTTCTTTACAGTGTGCCTGTGGGTCCTGGAAAAAAGTCTTAAAATGTCTAAATTCCAGGCCTTAAGTACTGAAGCTTTATTTTGTACTTTGTCGTATTATGGTGACGTGTGGCAAAAGTACAACACGTCGCGATACGACACAATCTGCTATTTTTGACATGCGCAAAATAGGGACGTCAGGTTGAATTTTTGCATAGATTTAATAGAAATAAGTTTGGCAAAGAAAAACTACCACATGTATCAGAAAAAGATAAATTATAAATAAGTGTATGATGGTACAGTAAATAAAATAGATAAATAAATCGTATATGTCTTTCCAACCACCAGCTTGCTGAAACATGCAGTCACCTTGCCTTTAACTAATTTATCTTCCTTTGTTGTAGATGGAACATCTAAAGGCTTGTGCTGAAATCGCCACCCAGAGGACCATCAACTGGCAGAAATTCTGTATGAAGGATGACTGTAAGTTATTTCTCATGATTTGTGTACATTTCTTTAATTCTGGCTTTTTGAACTTTGAAACCCTGTAGTGTTAATGGTTTATGGGGTGGCTCTTAGGAGCTTAGTAGCTTAGTGGGTAGATCGGCCATCTGGTAAGGTCACCGGTTTGCCCCCCCCCCCCCCCCCCCCATATGTTTTTTTTCATGTTTAGCTCACTTTCTTGAAGTCATATACTGTATACTTTACATTAATGCTGAGTTTTCTTGGCATTCTAAGAAGCCATTGATCGGTTTCCATTAATTTCAGTGTAGTACTGTATGCAAATAGTATTCAATGGGTGAATATTTTTCACATTTTATAAATTCATAATCTCAGACCCCCAATGCCGGCATCAATATGACATTATCAACATGTCAGAGATCCACTGAGAAGCGAGGCCATTGTTAGACCCGGTCTTGTTTCTCATCCTGTCCTTTCTTCCCCTCTCATCCTGCCTCCCTCCCATCCCATCATTTGATCTCTATCCTCCCGGTCCTCCTCCCTTCTGGTCTTCCCACCTCCAGCCGTGCTGTACTTCCTGCTCCAGGTCAGTTTCCTGGTGGATGAAGGTGTTTCTCCAGTCCTGCTCCAGCTCCTCTCCTGTGCCCTGTGCGGCAGCAAGGTTGTTGCCATCACCGCCTCTTCCTCCTCAGGAGGAGGCTCGGGCGGTAGTGGGCAGGCAGGAGCCTCCCAGTCTTCCCAGAGCAAGTCCTCCAGTAAGAAGAGCAAAAAAGAAGACAAGGAGAAAGACAAGGAGGGTGAGGCAGCAATAGAGATGTTCAAGTTCATTCATTTTCAACAGAGCCCGACCGATGCCCGATTTTTAGGTTCGATGCCAATTTTGGAAAGTCCTAGACCACGATAACTGATGTTTTTTTTTTAAAGGGGCAAAACCTCGAATTCAATTATTTTTGATTTGATTAGTTTCTATTTGAGTACATTTAACTTATAAATAAATGAAAATAATCCCAAATAACTTCACAACATTGTGAGCTTGTAGATCTGCTATTTTGGAAATAAATCTAAACTACACATTGGTTAAATAACATCCGATATATTGGTCGGGCTCTAATTCAAGTCATTTATTGAACCTACAAAGAACGTAGTATTTGAAGACGGGGGATTTTCCGTCAAATGAAATGGAAGCGATGAAACAACAAATGACCACATTCACTTTAAGTACTTAATAGATACCTCTGTCACATTTGTCCGCTCTTTGTCCATCACATAGTGTGCGATATCCTACTAGAAAAGTGCGCTTCTCTGAACCAGGCCGGGTTGTCTACCCAGGCGCGTGAAATGTAATGGAAGGCAGTCATAGCCAATTGGAATGGAATCTGTCAAATCTGACTGATACATTTTGATCACTGACCCCAGAGATAATATGTATTTGTGTGAGTTTAAGCCAGTTATCTGATCGAGATTGTTTTTCTGTTGGTGGAAAGGTGATGGGGTTGGCAGCCAAGAGGACCAGCTGTGCATGGCGCTGGTCAGCCAGCTCAACAAGTTCGCCGACAAGGAGACTCTCATTCAGTTCCTTCGCTGCTTTCTCCTCGAGTCCAACTCATCTGCCGTGCGCTGGCAGGCCCATTGCTTGGCACTGCATATCTATAGGTACAGTTTAAACAATGAACAAACACAGTTTAAAGGCTGTTTTATACTGCTAAGACACTTGTCTTAAGAGTATAAAGTAGCCTTAAAAAAAAGTACACATTTTCTATCAATTACACACCCAATGAAGCCTTGGAATTCATGAGATTTGTTTTGGTCACATTCCTAAGCCAATCATTTGATGACCAGCTCATCGGTCAGTAGTAGACCCAGTAAGAGACTTGAAGAGTCTCCTCGCCGGTCATCAAATTATTGCCTTAGGAAAATGAGTATTTTTTGGGGTGAACTACTCCTTTACGGCAGTGACTCTCTCACACACTGATTCACACTCAAAATCGTCCTACTTTATCTTTACTGTATAAGGCAGTGACACAATACGATTAGAATAAATGAATGGGTGTGTCTTATGTTGACCCCTCTCTGTAGGAACTCCAGTAAGACTCAGCAGGAGCTATTGTTGGAGCTCACCTGGGCTATCTGGCCTGAGCTGCCAGCTTACGGACGCAAAGCTGCCCAATTTGTCGACCTGCTTGGATACTTCTCCCTCAAGACCCCACAGACTGAGAAAAAGGTTGGTTAGAAACTGATGTGACACATTCCTTTGAGATCAGATTATGAAATTCTTATTTTAGTCAGTCTCTGTATAAGTCTTCTTACACGCACACACAGTTGCACTATTAGATTTTGAAATACTGCTTTGAACTGCAATGACATTTTCCTTGAAGTTGAAGTATTCTCATTAGTATACTGTTATTTTTGTTATAATGTAGAAAACAATTTTGGAAATAATGTGATAATTTCCCTTCCTCCAGCTGAAGGAATACTCTCATAAAGCTGTGGAGATTCTGAGGACACAGAACCACATCCTAACCAACCACCCCAACTCCAACATCTACAAGTAGGACTCCTCATATATGCAGTAGAAGAAAATGAAATGCAGATTACATCAGATACTAAATAATGTTTTTATGTGTTTCTGTCACAGCACTTTGTCAGGTTTGGTGGAGTTTGATGGCTTTTTCCTGGAGAGTGACCCCTGCTTGGTGTGCAACAACCCTGAAGTTCCCTTCTCGGTACGTGACCTTCAACAATAACAGTAACAACTCCTCATTTCCAAAGATGATTAAGATTCTGTACCGCACTCTATAACACCACTTCTAGATAAGTCAAAATTAGGTCGGTGATGGTTTGAGTAGCAGGACACTCCCTTGTACATTGTGTTATCAGCTGATTTAGGCTATGCAGGCTACAGAACTTACTGAAGGATTAAAAGATGGAGGCATCTTTCCTTAACGTGTTGGTGTGTAAGTCTCCAATCCAATCAAGATAGCAATCAGGATAACTTCTGAATTGCCAAGCGTCTAGATTTAGGGAACATAACCTCCAACCTCAGGTGGGTTTGTTTGTTGAGAAAATAATTCAAACTCATGTTACTCCTTTTATTCTCAGAACATCAAACTGTCATCGATCAAAGTGGACACGCGCTACACCACCACACAGCAGGTGGTCAAGCTCATCGGCAGCCACACCATCAGCAAGGTCACAGTGAAAATCGGTGACCTGAAACGCACCAAAATGGTCCGCACCATCAACCTGTACTACAACAACAGGACAGTACAGGCTATCGTGGAGCTGAAGAACAAGTACGTTTCATGTAATTTCTAACTAATATTTTGGGCACATTTTTGTATTTCAAACGGCGTCATGAAAACAAAGAAATCAAGTATTGATTCATATATATTATAGCCAAGAAAAACATTAATATTATTATTATATTAATAACCACTTAATTGTGTTAATAAATGTAAATTAATCTCTGTATCGATGTGTATCATTTGTTGATTGAATATTTGAAAATTAAAGCCATGTTCTGTGTGAAAACCCAGGCCTGCACGCTGGCACAAAGCTAAGAAGGTCCAGCTGACCCCAGGACAAACGGAGGTGAAGATTGACCTCCCCCTGCCCATTGTCGCATCCAACCTGATGATCGAGTTCTCAGATTTTTATGAAAACTACCAGGCCTCCACCGAGACACTCCAGTGCCCGCGCTGCAGTGCCTCTGTGCCCGCCAACCCAGGGGTGTGTGGGAACTGTGGCGAGAACGTCTACCAGTGCCACAAGTGCAGGTCAGGAAAGATCTGGAAGAATCTTGAAAATAAAAAAGGAAGTTTGCAGCTCTTGAAAAGGCTACAGAAAAGTATAGAATGCCAAGATGTTCTGGTCTAGGCCTAACCCGATGATATTTCAAAATGATAGGGCTGCAAATCTACAATTTTATTAGTTCGATTAACTGTTGCACTCCTACACATGGTATATCTTATGCTCATTGGCTGTCCACTCTCTTAGGTCCATCAATTATGATGAGAAGGACCCCTTCCTGTGCAATGCCTGTGGTTTCTGCAAATACGCCCGTTTTGATTTCATGTTGTATGCTCGACCGTGCTGTGCTGTGGATCCCATTGAGAACGAGGAGGACAGGAAAAAGGTAAGCACTTAATCTAATAGAAGAAGATAGTGAAGTTGAGACAAAGGGGAGGACTAATAAGTGTACATCAACTTAGATTTTACATCCTAGACACTGCCCATGACACTGATCATGGGCAGTTGCCAATAATAATACGTTTCAATTCCTCGTTCACCGCAGAAAAGCACTAGGAAAGAAGTGGGAGAAATAAGATTGAAGTAGAATTATAGAAGGGATATTGTTTCATGCTCAAATATAACACATTCTGATCTCCTTTTAGCTCAGTAAAGCCATGAATCGAATCTATATTTGACCACTACTGTCATGCACCTCTTTTATTTGCTGTGTGTGTTTGTGCAGGCGGTGACCAATATCAACACTCTTTTGGACAAAGCTGACCGGGTATACCACCAGCTCATGGGCCACCGGCCACAGCTGGAGAGCCTCCTGTCCAAAGTTAACGAGGCAGCGCCAGAGAAGCCACAGGTCAGTCACTCAAACTGATGCATACATGAACCTGGTTGGATAAGGAACCCATGCATAAACCTGATCACTTATGAAACAAACAAAGCTCAGAGTTTACCAATCACTCTGTGGTTCTGTTTTAAAAAAAAGCGCCCTTCCTACCTTAACCCATTAAATCTGGGTCATTTTAGATTTTTAGCTATATAGTTATTTATATTTAGCAACATAAGTTTTTTAGAAAACGGTTAGGATTTAGAAAGTATTTTTAGAATCGGCCTCAGGTCTAAATGGGTTAAATTTCCCCTTTAAAAAAAAGCATTACATCTCATCACATCTATTTATTTATTTATTCTTTCAGGATGACTCGGGTGCGGGGGCAGGGCTTGGCACGTCCTCGGCCAACGTCAACAGGTACATCCAGCAGCTGGCTCAGGAATACAGTGGAGACTGCAAGACCTCGTTTGATGAACTCTCCAAGATCATACAGGTTAGTGAGAAAAGGAATTTGTAGATTATGTGTGTTATGGTATTGTTTTCCTACCACCAAAACCATTCAACTTGTGTCTATTCTGTCTGCAGAAAGTGTTGGCGTCCCGTAAGGAGCTCTTGGAGTACGACCTCCAGCAGAGAGAAGCCGCCACCAAGTCTTCACGCAGCAGCAGCAGCCACCAGCCCACCATCACAGCCAGCCAGTACCGTGCCAATTCTGTGCTCGGTTGTGGCCACACCTCTTCCAATAAATGCTACGGCTGTGCCTCGGCCGTCACTGGCCACTGCATCACCCTGCTCCGTGCCCTGGCTACCAACCCTGCCCTGCGGCAGATCCTGGTCCTTCAGGGTCTCATCAGAGAGCTGTTTGAGTATAACTTGCGGCGAGGCACGGCCGCCATGAGGGAGGAGGTGCGTCAGCTGGTCTGCCTCCTAACCAGGTACACTCGCAGGCTCTGTTTTATCCATGTACCAAGCTATTGATTTACCTCAATGTCTGTCCTTGTCAATGAAATGAGCATAATGAAAGCACTACCAGGGCAGGAGGTTTGATTCCTATTGAGACTAGGTTGTGCTTATGTTTTATATTTAATCACTATATGCCATGGCCTAAGTCTTGTTCCCCCCCTGTTCTCTCCTTCAGAGATCACCCGGAGGCCACTCAGCAGATGAATGACCTCATCATCGTCAAGGTTTCGGCTGCCCTCAAAGGTCACTGGGCCAATCCTGACCTGGTACGTCCTCCCTAACTGAAAACATAACAATTGACAAAAAAAAATCACATACTTTGTTTAAAGATATTTTCATGACTAAGTATTGCCCAACTGAATTGTCTGTGTGTGTCTGTTTTACCCCATCAGGTCAGCAATTTGCAGTATGAGATGTTATTGCTTACAGACTCCATTTCCAAAGAGGGAGGATGCTGGGAGTTGAGGCTGCGTTGTGGTGAGACACTTTTCCATAATCTATTAAGATTATGCAATGCTGCTGCCATATTTTGTTTCTTGTGGCCTTTTTACTATTCTGAATCTTATTCTAACGTTTGATCGCTAGTGAGGCTTGGTTCTAAAAGCATTGTGTGGTTGTCTCCTCTAGCACTAAGTCTGTTCCTCATGTCGGTGAACATAAAGACTCCTGTTGTGGTGGAGAACATCACTCTGATGTGCCTGAGGATCCTACAGAAGCTGATCAAACCTCCTGCTCCCACCAGCAAAAAGAACAAGGTAAAGGTGTAATTTTAGATTGATTTAGGATTTTGTGTGTGTGTGTGTGTGTGGCTCTTATGATTAATTAGATTCATTGTTTCCTCTCATGCTTACTCACCCAATATTGTGTCTTTTTTTCTTTTCTTGCCCTGTATGTTTCTTTAAAGGATGCTGCTGTTGAGTCCCTGACTACAGTCAAGCCCTACAGCAATGAAATCCATGCCCAGGCCCAACTCTGGCTCAAGAAGGACCCCAAAGCATCTTATGAGGCCTGGAAAAAGTGTCTCCCCGCAAGATGTAAGTGAATCTTAGTGGAAAAAGTTGCCCTGCAAAAGTATTTATAATGTACCCCAAAGGTTTTAGTGTACCCTTGACATGTTAATGCAAAAATGCTAATGTTGTCTTGATAACAGGCCAGGAGACGGTGTCAAAGCCTCAGAACAAGGTTGAGTTGCGGAGACAGTATCTGCTGGAGAAGTACGTGTGGAAGTGGAAGCAGTTCATGAGAGCCAGGACAGAGGGACTTTTCCCTCGGCTGCTCAAGCTAAGCCATAACAACTGGCTGCGACAGGTAAGGTTTTATTTTAGGCATTCAACATTCATTCTAGAACAGTGATCATTACTGTGCATGATTTACAGAGGAGTTTGGTCGACTGAAGTTGTATTCCCCCCCCCAGGTTCTCTTCACTCCTGCCACTCAGGCAGCCAGACAGGCAGCTTGCACCATCGTGGAGGCCCTGACTACAATTCCTAGCCGCAAACAACAGGTCCTCGACCTGCTCACCAGGTATGAGGGGAAGACCGCCTAGTACAAAACGCCATGTAATGCTGCATCACAGATAGGCCTATGCTGTTATTATGTTCACATATATAACATATATCTGTCTGTGTATATCTGTCTGTCTCTTATATGTCATCATGATTTGTGTGCATGGGGTTCTCATCTTAAACAAGCTTAGTGCTTAATGAGTCTTCCAGTTTAGTAGACCTTGTATTGTGAATATGTACTTCCATGTACTGTTATTCTCATGTCTTACTAAATAAAAGTACATCAATCAATCACATCACATACTGACCACTTAAGTGGAGAAATAAGGCTATATATCCCTATAAATTGTAGATTTTATGTAATAATTATTTCTGTGTGTGGGGGGTCAGTTACCTGGATGAGTTGAGTGTGGCGGGGGAGTGTGCGGTGGAATACCTTGGTCTGTACCAGAAACTGATCAAACCAGCGCACTGGAAGGTGTACCTAGCAGCTCGTGGAGTCCTGCCCTACATTGGTAACCTGATCACCAAGGTAATTATCTGTTGATTAATTGATTATTAAACTACAACCATTTCTATGGTTATTTCATTGGTGCCTTTCTATGTTGAAATTAAACAAAATTAAAGATGTTTTGTTATTGGTCTTAAACATCATTGCCGTCACTGTGCTATGTGATTCCCAGACTAAAGTTTAACCATTTATTTCTCTCTACTTAGGAAATAGCCAATCTGTTGTCTCTGGAAGAGGCTACGCTTAGCACAGACTTGCAGCAAGGATATGCACTCAAGAGTTTGACTGGTACGTATCCGTTTACCTAAACTCTTTGTGTCGATTGTGCTATTCCATGTTGTATTGTAATGGTGAACGCTTATAGATTTGACATTATCAAACTATCCAAGAAATGCTACTGAACAGTGTGTGAACTATTCAGGGATGTGCCAACAATAAATTTCTTGGGACGGGTGATTAACTCCGAAGTTGTTTATTTGAACTGTTAGCATGCTTACTGCTTGTTGCATTTATATTTTTCTTTGGGCCCTGCAGGATTACTGTCGTCCTTTGTGGAGGTTGAGTCCATCAAACGGCACTTTAAGAGCAGGCTAGTGGGCACAGTGCTGAACGGCTACCTGTGCCTGAGGAAGCTGGTGGTTCAGCGCACAAAACTCATTGATGAGACCCAGGATATGCTGTTGGAGATGCTGGAGGACATGACGACAGGTCTGTAGGCAGATGCATGATACATCTTTTGTTTATTGTATTTCTTTCATATATTTTGACTATTGGTAACTGTTGAATCCTGGCATATTGGCAGCATTGGACCATTTCATTTAGAATGTCCACTGCAAAAATAAAAAATTCTCACCATGTTGAGGATGCAAAAAGTGCAGTTGCCACATTAACCCTGGCATCCCTATTTTGGGCATGTCATTATAGGCACAAAAAGAATATTAGCCATTATTTATAGTAACATTTTCTACATTAAAAGAATCTCAGATCTATAAGCTCACAACGTGTCACAATGCAACGTACAATATATAAGGCTTAAGTGGTTAAGAAGGATTCTGGTAGGAGTAGGTTTAGCTTTTATTGTCATATTTTATCATAATCAGTATTGTAAATTAAATCTCATCTGTGCTATTTTATAGGAACGGAGTCTGAAACCAAGGCCTTCATGGCGGTGTGCATAGAGACAGCCAAGCGTTACCACCTGGACGACTACAGGACACCTGTCTTCATCTTTGAAAGACTATGTAGTATCATCTATCCTGTGAGTTGCCTTCCTTTATCATATCCCAAAAGAAATAATAGGGGTTCTAGCCTTGTAATTGTTCTGTAATGTCCTGGAAAATTATGTTCTTAAAACATTCAGAGCCCTGTTTGTAGAACATGAATTTGTTCATGCCAAGGTTAGAGACCTCAGTCTAACATAGTTGTGCAAGTGGCAATGACTATTTTATTATTGCGAACAGGATTTAATGTAGCTCAGGGTTCATCAAACCTAAAGTCTGAACTGGCCCTGTTGTCTGTGTGTCTAGGAGGAGAATGAGGTGACAGAGTTCTTTGTGACTCTGGAGAAAGACCCCCAGCAGGAGGACTTCCTGCAGGGCCGCATGCCAGGGAATCCTTACAGCAGCAACGAGCCTGGCATCGGCCCCCTGATGAGGGACATCAAGAACAAGATCTGTCAGGACTGTGACCTGGTGGCGCTACTGGAGGATGACAGTGGCATGGAGGTAAAAAATAATTACATTAAATTATATTACACAATGCAACTGCATCTCTCTTGGAGACTTTTGTCTTGTATAAATCTATGTCTACTTCTATTTGCATCTAAGGTCCACACACAAACATAGGATTGAGTTATATCACATACCCAGCCTTTATTTGCCCGGGGCAGACAAAAGGACAAGAGAGGCTGATAACTTAGGTAGTTGACCAACCAGTTCAAGCTGAAGAAATACTATGTGCTGAGCTGCCACATTGAGCAAACTCGCTACAGAAGGAACTCAGCATGTCAAACATGGCTGCCACCATTGCAGAGTTGAACAAATTCAATTGTTTTCCCGGTTATGGATATGAGATAAATGTATTGCTTGAGAATTCGTCGTTGCCCTAAGCAACCAACCTCAGTAAATTACGAATACCTGGGCCCAAGAGTTCAAAACATTCTATCTGAGTCGATCAGATTTGGATTTTGGTGTTGAAGATATTATATGATTTATCAAACTTAGATTTGTTCTTGACATAATGTTTGCTGAGATAATTTGATCACAGATTGGATAGCAAATGACCCCAATCCTGTTTTTGGTTTTGAACTTCCCAAAATCTGAATCTAATCTTAGGGATTAAAGGTTTTGAACTCTTGGGCCCAGGTGATTATCTGTGCCATATACTGTATCTTCCCCCCCCCCCCCAAAGGATTAAGGACTAGAAGTTAATCTTATGGAACATAAGTAATTTCATACACTGTTCTTTTCTCCCTAGCTTCTGGTCAACAACAAGATCATCAGTTTGGATCTGTCTGTGGTTGAGGTATACAAGAAGGTCTGGTGCCCCACAAACGAGGTGAGAGTTGGAACAAAAGGGATACTTTTATGGCCAAGTTGACTTAAAATTGGTGTTAGTCCCGTATATTAATTTATTGATAAGTATCGCAAGTACAAAATAATAACAAACAAATGTACGGTGTATGCACTTCAATTACCAGTGAGACTTTCCTTAATTTCCAATACCAATCAAAATGCATCAGCCATTTGAAAAATGTCTACACCTTGTGGGACCTGTCTTTTCCCAGGGTGAGCCCATGAGAATTATTTACCGTATGAGGGGCCTGTTGGGAGACGCTACAGAGGAATTCATTGAGTCACTGGACTCAACTACAGGTGAGACATTGTCATTAAAGTAAAATACAAGATTGCACAAACAAAATGCAGTTGTAGATTCGCCACTTCATGCACCAGTGATTCACAAACTTTTTAGCTCGAAGACCCAAAAGAGAAATCTCATGTTTGCCTGGGACCCAAACTAGTGAAATTAGCAGATCTACAAGCTCACAACGTGTTGCGAGCTTGTAGATCTGCTATTTTCACTACTTCTTAAACATTTGTTTTCTAATTTAGGGAATTTCTTGGATTGCTTTTCTTTTATTCATGACATTCTTTTTGAAAAATGTTTGATTTTTGTTCAACTCATGCAAATTTGTGGAATTCTTTTGAAAATCTTTTAAAATAACAATAATGACCAAGTCTAGGAAACAAAAAATAAAGGGATATTCAACTCGCAACCCACTAAAATGGGTTTGGGAAACAATGGTATACACTATTAAAAAAAATAAGAAGCTGAGTGTCACTCACTCAATTTGGTTGGGTTTATTTCAAACTAATTTGTGTGTGCTGCTAAAGTAAATAGTAAAAAAAAAAGTAAAATTTTGGTATATACTAATGCTATTTGTGTGGATACATACTTTTAAATAATACTATATTTTTGTAATGTATACTGTATTGACTACACTTGTAGTCAATACACTCTATGAAGGAGTACCTTGACTCTCGTGAGGAACCGACTCAAAGAAACAAAATGGAAGAAAAACTATTTAAAAGATTAAGATAGTAAATAGATTGTCACCTCACCTCTCTCCAGATGAAGAGGAGGATGACGAGGAGGTGTACAAGATGGCAGGAGTGATGGCCCAGTGTGGAGGACTGGAGTGTATGCTCAACCGGCTATCTGGAATCAAAGACTTCAAACAAGGAAGACATCTACTTACTGTAAGGCCTCATCCGTCCTCATTCTCCACTTGAACCCTAGCGTCCCTATTCTTGGGCAAACATTCTGCAAAGATTATAGCCGATCTGGGCAAGAACTGGCTACTTAAAGTGTCTATGCAGACGTACAGGAAATACCGGCCCAGGAGGTTCTGTTGATGCTGTGCAGATCTCTTTGCATGAAAACTGTGTTGTGATTGGTCATGGTACATACAACGGAAGTCCCTCCCTATGGACACTTTGTGCCATAGCTCTTTACCAGGCTTTTCTCCTTGTGAGATGAGAAAAGATTGGGAACGAGGTCAGGGTTTAAAAGGTTAAAGACCTTTCTCAGTTCTGTACTCATAAATGTACTGATTATTAGGTTCATGAGGCAGAACGGATTTTAAGTATTGAATGTCAATTCAGTCCTTGACAGTGAAGCTCAGTGGTTCACATGGAAATAATAAAAACGTGTGCAAAAAGGCAAATACAAGGTTAAATACAAAATACAACATGTGAAGAAAATACAAAATATCTCCTTATTAATATGTGATTGTGTGTGACTCCCTAGGTTTTGCTGAAGCTTTTCAGCTACTGTGTTAAGGTGAAGGTGAACAGGCAGCAGCTGGTAAAACCAGAGATGAACACTCTCAACGTCATGCTGGGAACTCTCAACCTGGTCAGTAGTTAGTCACTCAACACCTGTTAACGCATCATTTTATGTTCCTCACTTCTGCAATGTGTGTGAGTGTGTGTGAGAGCAATGGATTGAGGTGGTCAACCTAGATGGTCTGTCATCTAGGTTTCTTTTTTTTTAAAGGTCTTTATTTACACAGGGCAGTAGAGATTGTAGGAAGTTGAAGGCAGAGTGAGAAGATGTCCTGTCAGAATTTAACCAAGAATGTTGACACTATCCGGTCAGCTACCATTGTCATTATCTAAATGTCTTCCTTCTGTAGGCTTTGGTGGCTGAGCAGGAGAGTAAGGACAGTGGTGGAGCCTCCATAGCTGAGCAGGTCCTGAGTATCATGGAGATCATTCTGGACGAAGCCAACGCAGAGATTTCACAGGAGGACAAGGTGATCCCTCTAAAGTCAGATTTACTATAAAATTGTTTGTAGTGGTGCCATTGGTTTAAAGAAAAGTCAATGAACAAAATACAAGAAATGTGTGTAAAAAAATATATATTTTAAAAGCCCCCCTGCTATATTCCAGTTTAATGTATGTTTATATTTTATTTTTTAAACATTGTTTTATGACATAGCAGTTATTTACATTTATTCCATCCAGTAGAACTTTGAAGTGAACCGTTTGACATTTTTCCAGGGTAACCTGCTGCTGACAGGAGACAAGGACCAGCTAGTGATGCTGTTGGACCAGATCAACACCCCCTTCGTCCGCTCCAACCCCAGTGTCCTGCAGGGCCTCCTGCGCATCATCCCCTACCTGTCATTTGGTGAACTGGAGAAGATGCGCATCCTGGTGGAACGTTTCAAGCCCTGCTGCAGCTTTGACAAGTAGGCATCTTCAAGTTAACCCCACCTCCAGAATAACGAGTTCCTACACAAATCTGGAAAATATCAAAGGTCTTGAAAAGTATGCAGGGGTAAAATACTGCATTTACATTACTTCTTGTGATTGAACTAAACCTGACCTCTCCGTTTGTTTCCAAGGTACGACGAGGAGCACAGTGCAGACGACAAGGTCTTCCTAGATTGCTTCTGTAAGATTGCTGCTGGAATCAAAAACAACAGCAATGGCCATCAGCTCAAAGACCTCATTCTCCAGAAGGCGATCACACAGAGTGCACTGGATTACATGAAGAAACATATCCCCAATGCCAAAAAGTAGGATTTTCTATTGCTTATTTGTCATAGTCATAATGCTCATGCAACATATTAGCATATCATATATTTTATTACAGTACATATACACACAAAGATCGGCATGCATGAACTTACCTATTACCTCTTAATTTACTGACTGTTTCAACTTCAGCCTGGATGCAGATGTCTGGAAAAAGTTCCTGTCTCGACCTGCGTTACCCTTCATTCTCAGACTGCTCCGTGGACTGGCCACCCAACATCCCCCCACACAGGTAATAATCAGCATACTCAGCGCTGTAGTGCAGAAAATCTAAGTTAAACCCTAAAAAGAAAACGTTAGAAATGTGGGCTGTTGCATATTTTAAGTGACCTTCCTAATGGCCAAGATATATAGTTAAATATAGCATATTAAAAAATTTGCTTAATGAACACTAACACTAGTTCAAAGAAAACATATTCAAACCTGTCTGAATGTCCCCTCCTCGTCTCACCCATCCAGGCACTGATAGGTACCGATTCCATCCCCAACCTACACAAGCTGGAGCAGGTATCCAGTGACGAGGGCATCGGTACGCTGGCAGAGAACCTGCTGGAGGCGCTGAGGGAGCATGCCGAAGTCAACCTGAAGATAGACGCCGCCCGCAGGGAGACCAGGGCCGAGAAGAAACGCATGGCCATGGCTATGAGACAGAAAGCCCTGGGCACCCTGGGAATGACGGTACTGGAAGGAATGATTATTCTACTCATCCTCTTCAACTCTGTTCCTGGCTTTCTGTTTTCCCTGCCTCTCTTCTGCTATCCTGTCCTTTCCTCTAATGTCCCCTACAATCCTGCACTCTCTTCACCTCTACCCTAACCGTAACAAATTATAGAAAATAAAAAACCTGCTTCTCGATTATTCTATTAATTGAAAAAGTAATCTATAGAATAATCGCTACGAAAATAATTGATAGTTGCAGCCCTACTTTACTCTTATCTTGTTCTCTCCTCATCCTCTCCTTTATTCTTAACCTGTCCTGTCCTCCCCGCTACTGTCTGCTCCTTTCCTTTCCTCTCCTACTATCATGTCCTCGACATTCTTTGACTCTTCTCTCCTTTCATCCTCTACTATCCTCTCTTCTCCTCCTCTCCTGTCATATGATAAAAAAAATATTTCTTTAATGTCTTTGTCTCTTCTGTGGTTGTCTCTCAACCACAGCTATACTTGTTATTCTCCTGCTGTGATTTTTGTCTCTTCTAAGAAGCCCTGTGTGTCTGCTTGTGTTTCAGACCAATGAGAAGGGTCAGGTGGTGACCAAGACCTCATTGCTGAAACAGATGGAGGAGTTGATAGAGGAGCCAGGCCTGACCTGCTGTATCTGCAGAGAGGGTTACAAGTTCCAGGTACACAAACACAAGCAGGCCAGGCCTGTAGGCTGTAATGTATTACGTAGTAGTAGGATTACAGCATGTATTATATACATAAACAGTTACTGGGTCAAGAGATATGTTACTTTAGAAACTGTATGTTTGTTTATTGATGTTATGGTCAAGTATCACATAAACGGATATGTTATTGGAGATAACATTTTGGAAAACAAATTCTCAAATAGAGCTCATGCTGCTGCCTATTATGAAAATACAAAAAAATCAACCCACTAACAACATCATTCACCACATATACCCACAAATACACTTAGTATAATTGGCTAATTACTAAGTGTAATTAGTAATTTCCGTCTGTTTTCTATTTAGCCAAGTCGAAGAAAATTTGCCTTTGCCTAGGGCCCATTCTGACATTAACACGGCCCTGGGCCTGCACACACCACACAGAGACGACACAACACTGCATCTTTTTTTCTCCTCTGTTGGTCTCTTTGCTTCTTTTTTGCTCCAACATTTCTACTATTTACTGTGTATACTATTGCCTTTACTCTATGCTGTTCTGTGTGTTTCTGTCTTGTTCCAGCCAACTAAAGTCCTAGGCATATACACCTTCACCAAGCGTGTGGCCTTGGAGGACTTTGAAAACAAGCCTCGCAAGCAGCAGGGCTACAGCACCGTCTCGCACTTTAACATAGTCCACTATGACTGCCATCTGGCAGCTGTCAGGTATGGGAACTGACACATGCAATGCAGTAGATGCACTCTGTCACACTTAAACACCTAAACATGCAAATCTGAAATATCATGCACCACAAGCTCACTTTTCATTGGATCTGACAATCATGTGTCCTGCTTAGGCAGCTCTCTAATTGTATGCTGAGTGTATATCTATGATTTCTATAACCTATATCTATTTTTGTGCACTTATCTCTCACACATGCATATCGATAGGTTCCTGAAACACTGCTTCTAAGATGTACATCTGTTGTACTTGACACTCTTCCCTTCTATTCTCTCACTGTCAGGCTGGCACGTGGACGAGAGGAGTGGGAGAGCGCTGCTCTCCAGAACGCCAACACCAAGTGCAATGGGCTGCTTCCCGTGTGGGGGCCGCATGTTCCAGAATCAGCCTTCGCCACCTGCTTAGCAAGGTAAAGACAACCGAAGGATGTTAAAATCTCACTAAATCCCCTCATGTGTACACTCTAGTTTCAAATGGAAGAATTAACGCAGGATTTTGCTGTGTACTTACATGCAAGGTAATTGATGTTATTGGATAGTGTATCTGTTGCTGAGATATTCATTTAAACCCAACAAATGCTTCACTTGTAGGCACAACACATATCTACAGGAGTGCACAGGCCAACGTGAGCCTACTTACCAGCTCAACATCCACGACACCAAGCTACTGTTCCTCCGCTTTGCCACTGAGCAGTCGTTCAGCGTGGACACAGGTGGAGGAGGGAGAGAGAGCAACATCCACCTCATCCCATACATCATCCACACTGTGCTCTATGTCCTCAACACGTATGTACAGGCTTATTGCACGCAAACGGTTTACAGTACTAGGAGTCAAGTCATTAATACAATAAAATTGTATTAACCACTTGAGCCCTATTACACATCATCGTACTATGAATAGCGAAAATAGCAGGGGTTTTTTTGTATTTAAGTGATGTATCATGTAGAAACATTTTATTAACGTGTTTTTGTTCCATATTATAAAATGAATAGTTATGTTTTTGACTGCAAATTTCAAGATGTCTTATGTTCAGATACGTCGTGAAAAACATTTGCCATAGTTCATAGTCTTCATTTATGCTCTACTTCACTCCATCTTTACCCACACCACCCACTGCAGTACGAGGGCCACGTCTCGGGAGGAGAAGAACTTACAAAGTTTCCAGGAGCAGCCGTGTGAGAAGTGGGTGGAGAACTCGTACGAGGTGGATGGGCCACACTACTTCACCACCTTGGCCATGCACATTCTGCCCCCTGAACGCTGGAGGAGCTCACGCATGTACTTCCTGAGAAGGCTCCTGGTCACCGCGCACACCCGCAAAGTCTCAGCAGTCTGCACTAACAAGTAAGACACATCTGTTGTCTTTAAGTGCTTCATTTATTTCTAAATTGGTCCTTAGTGTTGTGAAATTGATAAAGCAACTTCAAAGCAAATTCTTGGTGATTTATTTTGTCCCTATGGTTTCTTAACCGTCTGGCAATGTGAAAGTTACACATCAGCATTAGGACATTATTAGGCCTGTATATCATATCATATATGTAAAAGGGGCGGGAACGTGCTGCGTTAACATATTGTGCAATTTATAATGTGTTTAGATTATTACGCTGTTCACATAGAGTAATGAAATTATAAAGAAATGTATACAATTTGACAGATTTATCAGGTAGAAAAATTATGGTCAATGCAGCCCTAAAAGGACATTGAATGTTGTGTGTGTTCTTTGACTTTCTGCAGTTTATTTGTGGTATGCTTCTAACCCTGCTTCACCCTTTGCTCCTCAATCAGACTCACAGATAAAACACCAAAGGAGTATGCAGTTTATCGCTCCCCTCTTCTGTTTTGGGGCCTGGTGGATCTTGTCTATGACATGTTCAGGGTAGGTTTCAGATATCTGTAAATTGATAACAGATGACAACAATGCTAGTGCAAAATGCTACTGTTGATATTTGCATTGAATTATGCTATTGGTATTGATGTACAGTATGATGTGTCTTGTTTCAATTTCTTTTGAGCCTATGTTCTACATATAACCTCACTCAAAGGCAGGCAATAGGAATGTCAAATGTATAAGCTCTTCTGTTGTATAGATTATTTGGCATAGGAATTGTTATAGTATATTTAAAATTGTGTGTCGTAGACGAGACATAACACCACCATAATCATCTGATATTTGAGATATCTACACTAGACCTTAAAGCTAACATGATTCTGTGGTCCTGTTGTTTGGTTTGCAGAAAGTACCCACCAGCAACACAGAGGGGGGCTGGTCCTTCTCACTGGCTGAGTATGTGCGTCATAACGACATGCCCATATTCGAGGCCTCTGAACGTGTGCTGAGAGCTTTCCAGGATGAACTAATGCCTGCTGAATCCTTCTCAGAATTCCTGGATGTTGTAGGTATGTGTTCACACTTGCACACATGCATACCCATTTATACACGCTCGGAGTTCAATTAACACCAAGGATCTTACAGTATAGATTGCGGTCCCAGAGAATTCTTCGTATTAATCAAATGGGGGTTTGTCGTCAATCTGGGGGTCTTAAAATTTTAAAAGTTTGAGAATCATTAGTTGATGGTATGAACATTTAACAAAGCATACAGAAGCAGTTGATGGTAGAATAACAACCACTGTTCTTTTTCTCCAGGTCTTCTCTCTGAAATTCCAGACCCTGACATCTTCCTGCAGGATTTGTTGAACTCTGTGCCCTGATGGGAAGCCCCACCCACTAACGCATAAGCCCCGCCCACTCTCACATCAACCTTACAAATAGCCGCTGGGACGCCTCCCACCTGAAACCCCTCTGCCCCCAGGCTTTCACTATTTTTACCCATTTGTACACACAGTACATACAGTGCGTGCACACACACAAATTCATGCAAGTCAGTATACATGCCATGCTTCCTTCTCACTTTGTTTACCCCCACAGTACATGACATTTTCAAATTAACTTAAAAGCAGCAACTCTGTGTAGTCTGAGAAAATACATCCACGTAATGGCAACGTCTCTGTAACATTCAACACAATAAAGAATGCTGGTTAAAAATACAAATGAGGCGGGGGGGGAAACTCACTTTAGCAGGATTCATGTGTTCACTTACACTTCTCCTCGAGCCAGGCAACACAAAGAAGTGAGGCTTTGATTTTCAAGACGGCCCATGATGATGTCATCAAGAAACGCATTGTGGAATACTGAGTGGACAGTGAGTGGAGGTGTATACACTTAAGTGACAGTGCCCAGGATACAATTACTGGGAATCAAGGACACGTTTTTTTTTGTCAGCCGCCACAATGCCATGTCATTTATTTGGAGGTAAAAACTTAAATATTTCTGTGAGTAAAAAAAAAGGAAAGTGAATTAATTCCAACAAAGCAACTTCAAGTGTTTCTTTTGATGACACCAGCCTTGATGATCTTGTCTCTAACAATTTAATTGTCAAATACATCTGTTATTCAAATAGTTATTCAGTTACCCTGGTTAAAATCCTAGGATACAAGTGAGTTCTACTTCTGGGTGGGTTTTTTGCTTTAACTCCCCCAGTGTTTGGGGGTGTAATCTTAAGGTTATAGGAAAAGAAAAGGTTTGGGGATTTGACCCATCACATATTAAGAGTGGCATTTGTTTTTATCTTACCTTTTTGTTGTTGGTTCAAGGTTTTTGTTTTTCAGTCAGGTTTTTGTTTTTTAAATGGCAAAAGATTTCAGAGTCACACATGGGTTGTGAAGCCAACCTGTTGTGTTCTCCTGGGCTTTTGCTGTTTGGTCTTCATGTAAGTTCTAACTGGAATTAGAGTGCTGGGCAGAGAAGAAAAAAAGTGCGTTTTGATTTAGCGTGCATGTGTCGGTTTCTTTTATCAGTTACAGAAGCAAACGGGAAAATGAATAAACGAGAAGGGTTCTTTTTTACTTTTTTCTCCCCCTCTTTTTTGTTTTTTGGCCAAGACATCCCTTGGTGACGAAGTGAAATTTTGGACTTTGTGAATGATTCCGTCTGTTGCAAAGAAATATCAGACTTGTCTACATTAATAATAATAAATGGACCTGCATCATACCCCTCGAACACATCTATTTTTTTTTACTAATACATTTGAGTATGACTTGCTTTCATTATTATTTTTGGCTGCTTCCCAACAATCCACTGGCTCATCCTTTCTGTCTGTCTTTCTCTTCTTTCGTTCTCATTTTGTCTACTGGTCTTGCCCATGAGAATCAATCACACTCACAACAATCTGCCCTTAACCCCCCAGAACAGTTTTCTGGTAAGCAAGGTGCCGTCAAGTTTTATCCTTGGCGATTTAAAATCAACTCTTTAATAACATTTAATGCCGTTTAGGGCGGCATCTTCCTTGTACTTGAGAGATGAATGCATGGTGTGGAGTTTACCCGATTTATTGTTAATTCGCCTATTCCCGCTGCTACAATGTTCAACTGTTGCTGAATGTCTGCTTTTTGGAGTAGCCTATGATTAATAAAGCTGTAATAATTCAAAATCTGAAGCATGGTAAGTTAATCTGTTCAGTCTTTTAATTTTCAGTAATGGTTTAAAGCAGTAGTCACCTAGTCTGTTCCTTTGGGACCCTTGACAATGCTGCTTTTTCATCCTACTATGAAAATTTTATCCACTAAGTGCAATTTGTCAATCTGTCAAATTAATAACATAAAACCAAATTTATTCATCATACATTGGTATCCCCTGCCAAAAATCTAGTTTTCAAGTGATGCTTGCAACATAATATTTTTCACTTAAAAGAAAAAGGAAAGAAATCAAACTGATATAGCCTTATGTCGACAGGTGAATGCAAGTAAGGATAGAAAATCGGCTGCAGTATCAGAATCTCCTGTGTATCAGGATTGGTGGCCACTGTCCTAGATAGTAGTCAAGTGCTGGTTTTCTATCCTACCAAAAGGTTATTCGTATGCATTCCATTCTAACTAATCCCAGAGGGGCAATAATATAAACTACATGGTAAACAAAAAAAACGGTGGACTACCATTATCCCTAAACTTCTTTGCAGTTTTTTACTATTTTTAAAAAGATTTAAAAATAGTTCAAATAGCCAATCTACAAGCTCACAACGTGACGATGTAGATCGGCTAGGTGAACTATTTGAAAATGTTTTTAAAAATGGCAAAGATGTTTAGGGATAATGGGTAAGGCACCAGCGAAAATAGGGCCCTTGTGCCTTGCTCTAAGCTACGTTGATGGTAGCTGAGGGAGAAGAGGAGTGTCAATGCTAGCCCACGTTTGAACTGAGAACCTGACAAACTGATCATGTCATTCTTACAAGATTGTCCCTTATTGCCCCTTGTCAGTTCTGTTCAGGCTATTTTTGAGGTGAGAAACTGACTAAATAAAAATTTTGGCAGGATGTCAACCACTAGAGGGCGTTATTTACTTGTATGTAACCATGAAGCAGAAATGAGAAGAAGGTAGAGCTCATATTCAACCATTTATTTTTTAACTTCCATAAGAAACACCATGATGCAGGTTACACATTTCAATCAATTAATCTAAAACGTTTCATCCTCTGAAACTAGACATCAGCACATCACTCTTGATATCTGAGATAAGATTCACTCTGTACATATGCAGAAGCATAAACAATTAACCTTTATACAAAGGAATATCGCTTTTAACAAAACCTTAAACAGGTGGTCTATAAATGACCATCTTAAAGGTTGTACTAACTAGGGAAATGTATCACTACACTTAAGGCAAACAATGCACTTTTCTTTTTGGCCCATGAGGACCAATTTGGATCACAGTTTCGATGGTCATATGAAAAGCAAGTCCTGGGGTTGAGTATTTTGTAAATTGTCCACCACTGACAAAAAGGTTATCAAATTCTCCACCGCCACCATCTAAGACTTTGGATTAAAAATACAATATCATTTATAACTTCTATAATAGAACAAAACATTTAAAAAAGGTATTTTCAGTATTTTTCTTAAAAAAAAAAAAAAAAAGTAACAAGCAAATATACTTTGAAGTTGAAAGTACATTTGAAGTAGTGCCATATGGTTAGTGCATCAAAGCTTGTACACATGTAACAAACTCATTCTCAGTCTCTTCTCCTCTCCTCTCCCACCCTTACTGGCAACACAGTGGCACCGCATCCTCAGCAACTGATGGGAACAGACGCACTGCCTCTCTGGAGTGCTTGGTGTAGCCACTAGGGAAGAGTGGGACCTTCTTAATGGCAAAGAAGGAGACAGTCTTGTCCCACAAGTCACCGCTGGTGATCCCAGTGTGAAGCTGGCTCTCCAGTGCCGTACGAAGTCTCACTACACCATCTGAGCACATCCTCTCCAAGCTCATGATATTCGACAGGCTAAGGAAGCAGAAGGAGGAACAGAAAATGTGTTTACATGTTCCTGTAGTTGTGTTGCTGAGACAATTTTATGTAACAGTCCTATAAAAGAGAATGACTGCACCTCATTTTATGAGTAAATTGACTCTGATTCTGAAGACTGAATACTAGCTAAATATCGCATGAATCATAACTTCCTAAATCACCAGCATTCAAGCAAACAACAGCATGGACTGCAACGGTCAGAGTCATAATTCCCCAACAATAGATGTAACAAAATATTCCTGCGACCCTGAAATCACTTTGTGTGATTCATAAGTGTGAGGAAAGAAATAGGATCTGAGGAAACTTTTTGAACTGAGGACAATAAAATTGTACATAGTATAGAGTTTCTTTCATGGAGATGTTATCTTACCTTGTCTGCTGATTCCTCATGGTGAATGTGTTGTATGTAAACATGACGTCCAGTTATCCAAGCCTATGTAGCGATATAAGAGGTGTTTAGGGTTATGACTTTGCTCTCTCAATCCACCTACTTATAGTAGCTCTCCCATCGCTTTAATGGGATGCTGGTTCTCACCACACTTGGCCAATCACAGAGCGATATTATGACAATGGGACGTGCATGAATTAGTTGAATTTGTGACATACAATGGGCCCCAACATAAACAAACAGGTTGTAGGGGCCCTGCAATGCCCTCTGGTCACTCAGCCCATGTGCCATGACATGGCAACATGATTCCTTGTGCATTGTAGGTCCTGCGAGTGATATGTGGTGGGAACAGAGAGTAAAAACATCTGCCTCAATAGACATTGTAAGAGGCTGCAAAAGTTTACATAATGCTAGACAAGGATTGTGTTAAGAATCGGGTGCTGCAGACATTGTGGTTGAGCTTTCTCTTTTTTCACTTTTAACGCTAATATTGAACAAATCCTTTGACAAAACATAAAATCAATTATTGCTGTAAATATACTAATGTATATGTACATATATATGTGTATATATCTCAATATTCACAACGTTTCACTTCTCGCATAGATATGCCACCTCAACGCCTCTAAAAACACACACACACACACACACACACACACACACACACACACACACACACACACACACACACACACACACACACACACACACACACACACACACACACACACACACACACACACACACACACACACACACACCTTACTATTCCCACTTATTTTTCTTATTTCACTTTCCGGCTCTATTTCAGTCTCAGCCAATTCTCACGGTAAGTGTCTACCATGCTTGATTGGGCGACAATAGTGTACGATGTGTCCAGATGGCCTCCCTGCCTGGGAGCCCTGCATATTGACTACACACACACACACACACACACACACACACACACACACACACACACACACACACACACACACACACACACACACACACACACACACACACACACACACACACCCCACTGTGTTCCTGGGTGAGCTCAAGAAATATTCTTACATTCATCTAGTGTCTAACTCTACTGCCATATATCATTTTTTTCAAGCAACTTTTCTTTTGCTTGAAAATCCTTTATTTGTTGTCACTTGTGTAATGTTTACTCAAGTACTGTACTTACTACGATATTTTTTACTGGAGTATTAACAATTTTCAGTACTTATACTTCTACTCCACTACATCTCAGAGGCAAATATTGTACTTTTACTCCACTAAGATTATTTGAAAACTTTAGTTACTGGTTACTTTGTAGATTTTGATTATTATTACAAAGCATACATTAACCACTTCAGCCCTATATACATTTCGGCCATTTGAAAACAGCCGATCTACCAGCTGACAATGCGTTGCGGTGTCACACATTGTGAGCTTGTAGATCTGCTATTTTCAAAAGGTTTATACACATTTTATACATTTGAAAACTTGTAAATAGGGACATTCTGCATAATGAGTACTTTCTACTTTTCGTACTTTAAGTACATTTTTATGGCAATTCTTTTGTACTTTTACTCAAATAAATGTAGAATTCCTGGCTTTTACTTGTAAGTATTTCTACACAATTGCAGTATTGGTACTTTTACTTAAGTAAGAAATGTGAGTGAGTACTTTTCCCACCACTGTTAGCTGCTAGCAACACGGTCGTACGACGTCGTATAAATGAGGCTTTTGACAGGGCACACTTCCTTTGTGCAGCCGGCCTTAGTGTCATTAACACTGAAGTGTGGGAAGCCTGGGAGCGCTCAGGCTCCCACGTTCCACTGAGCCAGGAGAGGAGTGTGTGGCGGGGGGGGGGGGGGTGGTG
This sequence comes from Gymnoscopelus braueri, assembly GCF_963280865.1. Lineage (NCBI taxonomy): Eukaryota > Metazoa > Chordata > Actinopteri > Myctophiformes > Myctophidae > Gymnoscopelus > Gymnoscopelus braueri. The sequence goes on from NC_137614.1 coordinate 19,360,431, forward strand.
GCCGGTGGCACGCAGGCCAGCCAGCTGTGGGCTGTGTGGCTGTGTGTGAAAGAGGGGTGTGTCGTGTGTGTGTGTGTGTGTGTGTGTGTGTGTGTGTGTGTGTGTGTGTGTGTGTGTGTGTGTGTGTGTGTGTGTGTGTGTGTGTGTGTGTGTGCGTGTGCGTGTGCGTGTGCGTGTGTGTGTGTGTGTGTGTGTGAGAGAGTGTGAGAGAGAGAGAGAGAGAGAGAGAGAGAGAGAGAGAGAGAGAAAGAAATATTGAGACAGACGGACCAAGAGAACACGTGTGAGAATGAGAGTGTGGCTGAGCAGCAGTGTGGCTGAACAGTGTGTGAGTGTGTCAGGTGTGCTTGTGTGCATAGGTAAGTATGTGTGTGGGCGTATCTGTGTATGTTTGTGTCTAGTCTTCTTCTGTGTGTGTGTGTGTGTGTGTGTGTGTGTGTGTGTGTGTCGGTGTGTGTGTGTGTGTGTGTGTGTGTGTGTGCGTGTGCGTGTGCGTGTGCGTGTGCGTGTGCGTGTGCGTGTGCGTGTGCGTGTGCGTGTGTGTGTGTGTGTGTGTGTGTGAATGAAAGAGCATTGAGTGGATGAGAAGAAGTGACATTTCAATCAGTCCCATCATCCCAACCTCAGCAGCTTTGTGAGGATGGAGTCCCTAATTCCTCTTTTATGAAAAGTAGAAAAATCTAAGTAACAGCTTTAATGTCATTGTCAAAGAGGCAGACGAATGGACGAGAGGTCAGACCAAAACACGTATGAACGTATTATTTTATGAATGTATTAAAAAATAGCACTCAAACGCACAAACTAATATAGGTATGTAGATTGTGCAATATATTTCAACATGAAACACTTTAGCACTCTGATGTGAAAGTGTTAAAAACACCAAAAAAAGTTCAATTCATCCTCTCTTTAAAAGAAAATACGTTATTTTCTTCCTAAAACGCATTAAGAGGCCATTTTCTTTATATCCGGGCCAAAAACACATGAATTGTTGCGTAACTCTGGGAGTGGGGACCACCACGTCAAGCCGGACGTGGATCTATTCTAATCGCTGCTCCCTCTGTCACACCCACGTGTGCCTGGGCGGCTGAAGCACTTTGTGTTCAATTACTTTCTGGCAGAGATGACAAGAGACAGCGGCATGCTTCCCTCCGGGGTCACCACTTTCCCATATCAACAGAAGCACTGAGTCAGTCTCCCAGAGCCCCCTCACACCCCTCACACCCCTCCACTACCCAAACCCCCCAACCCCCCCCCCCCCCCCTCTCTCACCCTTTCTCTCTCAGTCTATTCCTCCACCTGCTCCCTAGAGACTCGGTCATTGTCTCCACAGCGATAAACACTTCACTGAGCATGTGGCAGCCCTGCGTTCCTCAAAGCCCTTCCCAGCACTACCATTGGCTGGTGACTGTGAGAAACTGCAGCAAGCCCAAGACCCACACATTCATATGGAGATTTGGCGCTATAAATACTGGGGCCGGGCCAGAGCAGAGGCCAGAAGAGCTATCAGCCTGAGCAGGAGAAGCACTGACTTCCACAACTACAGTATAATGGCACCAACAGTTTTTGGACAATTGAACTACTCCAAGGAACACCTGACTCCAACTCATAAGGTAAGCAGAAACACTACCTCTGAAAAATCCCAGTTGATTTATCTATATGTATTCACAGATTACTTTTTCTTTTATACGTTCATAACATTCAAGTTGACTAATCTTTTGGTTTTCCCTCTCCAGTTGAGAAAGCCGTTGGTGGAGAAACTGCGTCGGGATCGCATCAACACAAGCATCGAGGCGCTCAAATCCCTGCTGGGTCCCGAGTTCCTCAAGCAGCAGCCAGACTCCAAGCAAGAGAAGGCAGACATCTTGGAGATGGCCGTCAACTACCTGAGATGTGGGCAGCAGCAGAAGCAGCATCAGCTTCAGCAGCCTGCAGCCACCTCTGCCCCAATGGCAGCCTGTGACGGCTACACTAGTTGCGTGCAGGAGGCCATCGGCTTCCTCTCCCAGTGCGAGGTCAGGAGTCAATCCCATGGACGTCTGTTGAACCACTTTCAGAACCTGCATGCATCTGGGAAGTCCCCCTCGAGTACCTACAAACTCTCCCCACCTGGCTCACCGGTCCACCAGGCCAGCGCTAGCAAGGGTGTCAGCCAAGCCCACTGCCTTCTCTGGAGACCCTGGTAAATGGAGGCGTTTCAGTACAGAATCCAGTCTATGAATGAACCCCATGGGTTGCAAGTTGAAGACTGACAGAACTGCTTCTGTGTTGTTGAGTAATCATCAATGTGAAGAAGGGGCATGATTTTTCATGCCATGGTATTCCTTTGGAAGGACTGATATGAAATATTTCAGGTTGTACTGAATATGTATCAACACATGTTATACACTTCTCAATTGAGAGATTATTTTCATTGCTCCTGTGGTTTGACCTGTTGTTTGACCCACGTGGGCTGAATTTATTGTGGTGTCTGTGACACTTATTTGAAATGATTTGATTTGTTCAAACTATATTTTTCTGATGAGGTATCACCGAATGATACAATGTATCAGCTTGGTGTTAAGAATTTAACGCATCCACATACATGGATCCCATGGATCGACTCTTACTGTAAATCTTGTTGTGATTATATCCTGTAATATGACTACTAGTAACCATTATTTGGCTTATGTGTCAATGTCTAGTATGGCATTGGTAACTGTTAATAACTACTATAGATATGTTTTGTGTCTTGAATTGAATACCTTTTGTAAAGGTACTTTGTTGTCACAATATGCAACTCTTTGTTAAAAGAACCTGTTTTACTTCAATGAGAAGTATGCCTTTGAACTTTTGAAAAATAAATTGAAGACTTCCCATGAAGTTTTTCAAATGATAAAAAGTTGTTTATTCCTTTATGAATAGATATCCTCAACAAGGATAATGAAACCATGCATTCTGTATTTGATATTTGTAGGTGTGTAAGTCTGTCTAAATCTAAAGCCTAGATTTATGCTCACATACTTATCCAGAACAACTTACAAGGAGTGAGCTTCAAGGTAACTGACAGGCGACAGGTGACTTTCATATTCACTGCTGCAAGAATCAAACCTATTAACCTATAAACCTCTTCTTCAGTTACAACCTATTTGTTTCTAACTACAAAGACTTCATACTAGGATAAGGATTTGACTAATAGGGTAGGTTTCCCTTTATGTAATTAATAATATAATATAATATAATATAATATAATATAATATAATATAATATAATATAATATAATATAATATAATATAATATAGCACATAACATAACATATATATTATATATAAAACTACATACCTATAACTACATGCCTATGTACACTGTAAATTAAAATTGATTATATGCCATTTACTGGTGATAGATTTCACATGATATTTATACCTATATTTATATCTGTAAATGATACCCTATGCTAACCTGGTCAGGGTAATCTTTAGGTCTTGAAGACTATTTATATATGATTTGTACTGGTGATTGAATGCACATGATACCTATGCCTCTAATTCTATTTACTGATGGCTTATACATTAGGCATAGTCACAGAAATCTGATGAAGTGCCAATAGGCTGGAAACGTCACATCCAATGGTGTAAAAGGGAACCAAAGCTTTTTTTTTTTTGCTTTGGAGCATGATCCAGTGTGCGGAGTCTATTTTTCTTTATACATTAGACATACCTGACCAGCTCTGGGTGGGTGCAGAGGGCCAGGTTGGATGTTAAATTGTCTTTTATACTGTCTTTTATATGAATAATGGTCCTATTTTAATTAGTGTTACCCAACTACTTATTCTGTACTTGTTGTGTAACCTTACCTGTATTTTTGTTTCATCCTTACTGCGGTGCTGCACTGGACTGTCACCAGGCCCCCATTTCTGTGGTGGCATTGATGAGAATGCTATGCTGTCAACTGCCTGTATTGTATCACAAGCCTGTCACAAAACCTCTTTCACAACTTTTTGTCTTTGCAAAAGTTGCTGGGACTCTGGTATGTCCTGGGAGTTTCTCAGGGTTTAGCAGGCTAGCTAGGCCAGATGGTCTGGCTAAGGGTGCCCCCTCCACCCCCCTATGACAAGAGATCAAACACCGTAGCTAATGTGCTGTGTAACAAGACACACTTCTATTGTTCCTGTGTTGGGGCCAGTGAATGGGTACAGAGTGTGGGAAACAGGAGATACCACACTCACAGAGAAGAGATGGCTGACGGGAACACTGCCACTGTGCTCTGCCACAGGTCTGGGATGATGGTAAAGACTTTATGGCAGGAATTCAGACTGCTCAGCCTGTTGGTGGGTGGGTAACACACACACACACACACACACACACACACACACACACACACACACACACACACACACACACAGACACACACACACACTTATCAAATCTTGGCCAGGCAAATCCTTAATTGTAATGTGCAATGGCAAAGTTGACACTAAAGTCTTTTAAGAGAAACCAAATTCCCAATTGGTTGGACAAATTAAACCTTGTATTCAAAATAGTTAACACTGTCCTGAAGCCAGACAGACAGTCCTGGCCCTTGTGCCAAAGAGCCAGGACCGTTGACTTGATTTTTCCCAGATGGTCTGAAACATAGAGTTCCTGTTTGTCCTGCAACAAAGGATCAATTAACATTCCCAGTGGAGCACTGAGGGAGCAGCCTGATTTTGTAGCTTATTTACCCTGATTTGTGGGGACTGGTGGGAAACTAGCAAGACAGAGCTACTCACATAGTGCCCATGGGGCTGGCTTCACATCTGGGATCTGCCAGTGATACAGACACACTGCCAGCCCCAGTCATAATGGTATTAACTTGACAGCATCAATGAGTAGTTCATTTACAAAAGGGACTTTGGAGACCTTCAAGAGTTTTTTTTTTTTTACAGGCACCAGGCAGTTGTTTTCTATAGTTACAGTGATACACAAGTGTGTGTGATAAAGAACTGTTATGGTGATTATAGGCTATAGTAAATATATTATATTTGACTGTCCACCCTATTCCCTGGATGGACACAATGATAACAGACTGAATCATTTATATTCACAAGACATCTTAAAAAATAATTTGTAATGACATAAAAAAGATATGATCAAAGTTTTAGAGTATGCATGCTAGGCCTAGCTAGGGATAATACATAGCCTAATAATTAGGCTGTGTGTGTAGCTTAGCTGCTGCAGACTGAAGCTATGTCACATGCTGTCAGAACCTTGGACAGATCCCGTAGCTGTGAGGTGGAGACAGAGCCACATATCGGTTTGAGGAACTCTCGTCAACAGCCCTAAATTCAGATGAATAGCCATGTGGTGCCAATGCTCTAACGACAAAAGGCCCTGAGCTTTCCCACAGTCAGCGTCCAGTCGGGGTGTGTGTGTGTGTGGGGGGGGGGGGCTGAATTATTGCCAGGGCAATAACACAATAGGTCTACATCCCGAGCAACGATCGGTCGCGCTGTGATTGGAAGTTGGATAGATCTAAACAGATCACAGATACAAATTCTGCATTTTATAAACAAGACGGCTATGTACATAACATCACGACCGTCCCTTCAGAGTTCAGACCATGGTGGTGTATTAGCCCTGATACATATTGACTGTCCGTCATGGATGAACTTCAACCTGGTGTTTGCACTTTTCCCCTTTTTGGTCTGTACATCTACATAAACGTTCAGATTTCAAATATAAAGAGCTTGCCCTATGGCCATGGATGTTACAATCGTGTACGGGCCCTAAGAAGTACCCATATCTTCCGTATTGTTCAATAAAAAGCATTTTAATCCAATCGGTGGACATTTTCTCCGTATTTTCACCAAATGCATTCAACCTCGTGACCCTATCGGTTGGGAGGTGTATTGCACCCTGATACCTTATGAGAAAATGGCCACCGATCGGATTAAAATACTTTTTATTCAACAATAATGAAGATACGGTTACTTCTGGGACCGTACATAATTGTAACATCCGTGGCCATGGGGTAAGCTCTTTATATTTGAAATGTGAACGTTTATTTAGATGTACAGACCAAAAAGGGGGAAAGTGCAAACACCAGGTTGAAGTTCATCCATGACCGTCGTGTGATCCATGGATAGGTGGTGTGTGTGTGTGTGTGTGTGTGTGTATGTGTGTGTGTGTGTGTGTGCGCGCCTGCGCGCGCGTGTGTGCGTGCGCAGGCGTAGGCTAATTGCCTGTGTGAGTGCGCTCGTTTGTTAGGTCGTGTGACTGGAATGTGGAGGACGCCTTTACACGAGCGTACCTCTTCAATCTCCTCCTCCCCCATCTCCTCCTCCTCCCCATGTGGACGGAACTCGTGCTTAACTGCCACACTTCCTCAATCTTCTGACAGCAGGCGGCCTCACGCCGAAACGCAACTGTCATATTCAACACAGCTATGTTTTTCTTTTCATTCAGTCTTATCTCACATTGTATGGAGTTACATTTGTGTCTTTATTAACCAAACAAAAGAAAAACATTTGAGAGAGAAAAAATATAAACAGAGCAAAGAATAGTTTTGAAAGAAAACGAATTAAAACAGCAAGCAAAAAATAATAATTTGTAAGCAAAGGAAATTATATAAACAGAACAAAAAATATTTTTAATTAAAACAAATTAAAAACGCAATCAAAAAAATATATTTGCAAGTAAAAAAATAAAAGTTTTGAAAGAAAATAAAAAATAATTGAGAACAAAACTTTAAAAATTCAAGAGTAAAAAAATAAGGAAAAACGGTTTAAACTACATAAAACAAAATACTTAGTAAAATGTTTGGGTAATAAAATGTGTTTAATGTTTTTTTTCCTCATTTGCGAATGAAAGTTGTTTTTTCTGATTGCAAAATGCAATCTCTCTCTCTCAAAACCTATGTCTTTGGTCTCGATTTTTTTTTCTCTCTCTTGGATTTGTTTGTGTGAGGGGTTAAAGTTCAGAAGGCGGGTCCTACGCTGATAGATGTAAGACACCTCTCCATTGGTCACTTAGAGTCTGAGTGACAGCTCCCCCTTCCTTATGTAGCTTGTTGAATGCAGGGATGGAGGTGTGTTACGGCCAGCATGGTTTTTTGATTATTATTATTATTAGCAGTTTGCAAAAAAAACAAAAAAACATGAAAGTATAATGCAAGGTCAGCTAAGAGTATTTAAAACCTAAGAAAGATGACTTGTTTCCATTGGGGTCCTTTGTACTCAATTCATAGAGACATTTAATGACAGACAGATATACACTACTATGCAAAACATCATAAAAACAAAAACAAAAAAAATATGTACAGTAAACAGTTTGAGTAAACAGATTGATGGAATACTTTATTAACAGTAGGATACAGAGGTACAATTGTACAATGATTGTTATAAGGATAACACAAAAAGGCTTGTTTCCATTGTGGTCCTCTGGGACTGAGGTCAGAGCTCCATTCCAACTCTGGACGCTACACTATTCGTTACAATATTGAGCATTTTAGGCTATTAGCAATTCAGATGATTCCCTAATGTTAGGTTTCTGTTCTACTACAGTTTGTGATCTGTATTTAAAATTGTTGTATTGTTGTTACTGTTATAGTAGGCCAGTGGTTCCCAAACTTGGGATCGGGACCCTCAGAGGGGGTCCCCAGATTAGCTTAATGGGCAACATTGTTTTCTCTCTCAACAGTAAACAAACCAACCTATACAGTATAAGTGTATACAGGGTAACACATTTCTAAAGTGACAATTTAATGACTTTTAAGACCTTTTTAAGGCATTGTGCGCTTGTAGTTCGGCTATTTTCACAATATTTATCTGTGGAACCTAGTCAAACTAAATCTGATTTCTACAATTTCAAGTGCTTGTCAGGGTGGGTGGTCCCCAGTTCAAGTATGATTATTTTGGGGGGTCCCCAGTTCAAATATGATTATTTTAGGGATTCACAGCCTGAAGCACACTATCAGACGAAACGTTTCCAAAGCAGTCTATCTGGAATGGGCCTGGCCAATAGGCCAGTCACTTCAGCCTTGCCTTAATTAGAATAACGAATATAACATAAAATAATGTAGCTTTATTTTATAATTTCAAAGGGTTCCGAGGCTGTGAATCCCTAAAATAATCATATTTGAACTGGGGACCCCCCAAAATAATCATACTTGAAGTGGGGACCACCCACCCTGACCCAGGCATTAGATTTAGTTTGACTCGGTTCCACAGATAAATATTGTGAAAATAGCCGAACTACAAGCGCACAATGCCTTAAAAAGGTCTTAAAAGTCATTAAATTGTCACTTTAGAAATGTGTTACCCTGTATACACTTATACTGTATAGGTTGGTTTGTTTACTGTTGAGAGAGAAAACAATGTTGCCCATTAAGCTAATCTGGGGACCCCCTCTGAGGGTCCCGATCCCAAGTTTGGGAACCACTGGCCTACTATAACAGTAACAACAATACAACAATTTTAAATACAGATCACAAACTGTAGTAGAACAGAAACCTAACATTAGGGAATCATCTGAATTGCTAATAGCCTAAAATGCTCAATATTGTAACGAATAGTGTAGCGTCCAGAGCTGGAATGGAGCTCTGACCTCAGTCCCAGAGGACCACAATGGAAACAAGCCTTTTTGTGTTATCCTTATAACAATCATTGTACAATTGTACCTCTGTATCCTACTGTTAATAAAGTATTCCATCAATCTGTTTACTCAAACTGTTTACTGTACATATTTTTTTTTGTTTTTGTTTTTATGATGTTTTGCATAGTAGTGTATATCTGTCTGTCATTAAATGTCTCTATGAATTGAGTACAAAGGACCCCAATGGAAACAAGTCATCTTTCTTAGGTTTTAAATACTCTTAGCTGACCTTGCATTATACTTTCATGTTTTTTTGTTTTTTTTGCAAACTGCTAATAATAATAATAATCAAAAAACCATGCTGGCCGTAACACACCTCCATCCCTGCATTCAACAAGCTACATAAGGAAGGGGGAGCTGTCACTCAGACTCCAAGTGACCAATGGAGAGGTGTCTTACATCTATCAGCGTAGGACCCGCCTTCTGAACTTTAACCCCTCACACAAACAAATCCAAGAGAGAGAAAAAAAAAATCGAGACCAAAGACATAGGTTTTGAGAGAGAAGGCATTTTGCAATCAGAAAAAACAACTTTCATTCGCAAATGAGGAAAAAAAACATTAAAAACATTTTATTTAGCACAACACATTTTATTACCCAAACATTTTACTAAGTATTTTGTTTTATGTAGTTTAAACCGTTTTTCCTTATTTTTTTACTCTTGAATTTTTAAAGTTTTGTTCTCAATTATTTTTTATTTTCTTTCAAATCTTATATTTTTTTGCTTGCAAATATATTTTTTTGATTGCGTTTTTAATTTGTTTTAATTAAAAATATTTTTTGTTCTGTTTATATCATTTCCTTTGCTTACAAATTATTATTTTTTGCTTGCTGTTTTAATTCGTTTTCTTTCAAAACTATTCTTTGCTCTGTTTATATTTTTTCTCTCTCAAATGTTTTTCTTTTGTTTGGTTAATAAAGACACAAATGTAACTCCATAACATTGGGCTGATTTTCTGTGAAGAACGTGTCTCAGTGAGTAGCGGCCCACACATGCACACGTGTATCCCCGGCTGCTAGACACTCACCCTGCTCACCCTTGATGTTAGGGTGGTCTGGACTCTGGAGGTCTGCAGATTGAGGCAGTAGAGAGAAATGAAAAGCTGTAAATTGTAGGTGAAAATAGATGGCTTCTGGTAAATGCTAAGACAGAAAAACAACAACTATCATTACTTGTGCAGTGTGCACACAGCGCATGTTTTCTTTTACTCATTTACACCTATTTCTTAGATACCACATATTTTTCACAATTTTAGAATAGAATATATTGTAAAATATGTACAATTAGTATTATAAAATGAGTACAACACACACACACACACACACACACACACGCGCGCGCGCGCACGCACACACACACACACACACACACACACACACACACACACACACACACACACACACACACACACACACACACACACACACACACACACACACACACACACACACACACACACACACACACACACCTAAGAAGAGATTGATGTAATAAAGTAGAAAAATAACTGAGAATGTCAGTTCAAAACAAATGTCAATCAATGCTCTACTACAAGAAAACCTTGTTACAGTTTAAGCATTCCAAGACAAACAATATATGCTACTCATATGTCTTCTGTATAACTCACAACTTTGACACAGTCAAGTTAAACTTTGATTTAGGCTACACAGATTTAGCACATTAATTGCTTTAAAATCCCAATAATGCCTTACCTTACCAAAATGTAAACAGACCACAAGGGATTTATGTGTCACGTTAAGTAATAGTGAATATAATGATTATATATTTAGAGTATATCAACAATGAATATATGAGTGAATATAAGTAAGTCTCACAATAGTTATCCTTAATCTGTCATGGTTCTGTAGCGTATATCCCAGTAATCCATGTTCAAGTGTGTGCCAGAGTCAAGCAGGAGTCAGTAATACAAGTGAACAGAACTGCACGTCTAATGGGACCAGGCTTGGTTGTGAAGCCTGATGATGTATTGGTACGAAGGACTGTCCAAGTCATATTATCCAGTTTAACTCCAACTACAGAGCCAGCCTCCTTAACCAGCTTGTTCAGTTTGTGATGCTGTTGTCCAGTTAAGGTCCAGTTCATAAAATGGACACTTGAAACCATTTGTTGCATTTTATGCCCTGGTTCTTTCATGTGCACTTACAAGTGCACCCATGCCAGGTTTCACACCTATGTCATGAGTCATTAATGGCCTTTGATTCTTCCTCCTTTGGAATTCCTATGAGCCACTCAGGAACTCAGCATTCAAGCCTACAGATTAGATTATTAACACTTAAGAGCCACAAATTAAAAGCATAACATGTTGGTAAAATTGAGCTAGAACATTATTTGATCTTTGTTTCGGATGGTTATTCTCTTACCACCTTGGCTCACATTTGGTTCTATTTGCTCTATATGCAACTTCTGTTTCTGTTTAATTTTATGAACTTTTAATAATAATAATACTAATAATATTTATATTGTGCATTATCTAGAATCTAGATACCCAAAGCACTTCACATTGAAGGGGAAATTCATGTGTGTTGCACTCAACTGGCTGATGGTATGTAACATTATGTATATAGTTTTCATAATGAAAGGTCCATGAGACCCCAGATATTTGAATGCATTAAAATGCTTTTAAGAAAAAAAGGTTTCTTTGAATAGGCAAGAACAGGATTCAGCTATATTGCTTTATTTGGGTAAAGCATTTGGCCTGATTGCTTACTTAGATGTTTCCTTAATAGCCACTGACTCCTGTTTGAAGATTTGAATCACCTAAGTGTGTCACATATGCTTCTTTTTTTAAATCAACAGCTAACTAATTACTATTTCAAATGTAATATAATGCTATATGATTCTAACCTGTGTTGACCAGATAACATTTTCATTACCTGTAGCTTATCTTGAGAAACATCCCTCCCATAGCCTACTGCCCTTTGAGTTATTGATGTGTTGTGTCTCCCATTGTTGTGGCGGACGGCCCACTGGTCTCAGAGTGTGGGAACCCCAGCCTAGACTGTGCCACATGGCTTTGTTATGCTAATCTGCCAGTATAAAATGGAGCAGAGCTCCTCCAGTGAGGCCAGATAAACATTGTATTCCAGAAGGAGCTGGTCACTATTTCCACACAGACATGGCTCCCTGTTCCACCACCTACTCCTCTATCCACCATATCAGACTCCCCGAAAGAGACATCAAAGTGAGTACTGACTATTCAAGGGGCTTATAAGTGACTTTTAAATGTTTTGCATCTACTGGTAGAAATGTCTGACTATTGTTTTGGTATTTTTGATTACAACCAAACTCAAACTCCACACCACAAGATTACACCAAGTAAGGAGTGGGTGAAATGATTTTGTGCAAGCTTCCTACAACTGCTGTGACATTCAGAAAAAAAACTAAATGCTATCTACATGTATACAATATACATGATCAATGTACATTATGGGGAAATAAGTGATGGGGACAGTAGGGAGCAGTGACAATAGAAATGAAAATAAACAGAGTTGAAATGTGCATAAAAGGTAAAGGTACAAGAATGATACAGAGGTATTTACTGTACATAGTCTATGCAAATATATTTACATAGAATATGAAATATATACAGTCATGTGTTTCAGGTATACATATGTGTGTATACAATCAGTGTGAGGGCGGAAAGGTCAAAGTACCATGGGCGTAATCACAAACTTAACCCAGTCACTCATCTCTCACCCTCAGTTAAGAAAACCCATTGTGGAGAAAATGCGACGGGATCGCATCAACATCTGCATTGAGCAGCTCAAGCTCATCCTGGAGAAAGAGTTCCACCAGCAGGACCCCAATGCCAAGCTGGAGAAAGCTGACATCCTGGAGATGACCGTGAGCTTCCTGAGGCAGCAGCTGCAGTCTGGCCGCTACAGCCAAGGATACTCTCATTGCTGGAGCGAGTCTCTGAGCTTTCTCTCTGTCAGCCCCAAGAGGGAGCCCTCCTCCGGCACTCCTCCTCTCCAGGGACTCCAGCAGGCCCAGAAAGCCAGCAGTTCCGCCCCAGTCTGCTCCAGCCTCAGAACTACCACCCTCCTGGAGAGCATCACCAAAGATCCAGTCTGGAGGCCTTGGTAGTGACACTGGTATAACCGAAACCTCCAGAACTTGAGGGGAAAACCTTTCTTTCTCATTGTGTAGGAAATTTGCGTTTCCCTAATCTGCTCATTTGTTGGTGGGTTTATCTTATTGTCTCATCACATTGATGGACAAATAGCAATATTAATATTATTATATATTATAAAGGCGTTCACTTTTTCTTTTTGAAGATTGTTTTGCCTTAATTTTAAATCAGACTGTGGTTTGCATTTAATTTAGCATTTAAAAACTGGAATTGTATTTTGAGTGATGTTGATTTTTATTTTTCCAAACCATTGTGAAATGATTGCATACTCCAGTTCTTACTCCAGAGTTAATCTTTGGTCTGCTTGATGTAACGGTATCTTCAAATACTGTGCTTTACTGACAGCTATTTTGAGAATATTTCTCTTCTGTTTTGAATTATCTAAAGCCACATGTTTATGTTTACAGATGTTTGCATCTTCTTTTAAAAGGACAAGTGGTATGTGTGTATGTATGAGAGTGAGAGAAAGTTCTTTTCACAGCATTTTTATGCTTTATTTCTTAGATAGGAGAGTGTAGCGAGACAGAAACAAGGATAGAGAAAGGAGAGACATGCAAGACAAGACCGGGAGCCGGATTCAAACTCGGGTCCTTGCAGCTCAAAAGGAGCACATGGTCTGTGCACTAATTGTGTGTGTGTGTGTGTGTGTGTGTGTGTGTGTGTGTGTGTGTGTGTGTGTGTGTGTGTGTGTGTGTGTGTGCGCGCGCGCGTGCGTGCGCCATATGGCGTTTGCATTTTTATTGAGTGCTCTTGTTACATTGCTATCACATTTTGGCTCTTAAAATGCATTTGTATGACAATTATCAATAAAAGATACAATCATTAAAAACATTTGTTGTTCTAGCATTTTTCCTTCATGAGAAAATAAGGGAGGGTGTCTCTGTTAGAGCACTCCAAAAGCACTTTCGCATTGTAATGTAAGCAAACATCAGCTAAGAGCTCTGGGGCCCGTTTCACGAAACCTAGTTAGCAGATAAACTCAGGATTTATCAGCTATCCTGGATGAATTTATCTTGGCTTAGCCATGAATCGGTTTCATGACCAGGCTAACAGTAACAGCCAGGTTTAACTCATCCTGTTGCATTTACTGTTCATTAAGCAGTCAATCTGATCCCAAACCAATGTGTTTTTCCACACTAATTAAATTCTTGTGTGTTTATGTTGCCTTATTTTTAATAGCCTGCATTAAAATAACACAGGTACACATTGCCATTAAATTACTACTTAAGCCCTATATACTTCCTTGTACATAAAATTACATAAATATGTATGCTACAAAATCTCTTCATGACAGCTTGTGAGCTTGTAGATCGGCTATTTTTGCTATAAAAAAAGAAAAAACATTAGAAAGATTCTACAAATGCTATTAAACATTGTGACCATCATCATTTTTTATACTAATTATTTGTGATGTCAGACTATTGTATGTGAAACCATATTTATGGGCGATCTATTTTGCTAGGCCTATAGGCCTATGTGTGGAATATATACTGTCAATCACTGGAGATAGGCTACGCACAGGAATATCTATCAATGTGTCATTAAACCAGTGACATTTTTATTTTCTGCTTATGTCAGATTATTGCCTGAACTATGGATTCTTTATAAAATTATCCTTACAAGTTATTTGATTACTTTTGTTCATTTGGATTGACTTATGAACGCGTGGAGACGCAAATGAATGCATGAGTGTGCGTCTACAGTAAGTAACCCTACAATTTTGAGCATCGCAGAGATGCTACTTGAATTTAATGAACATTTGGTATACTGTGCACGTTGGAGTGATCTATTCAATAGATTTATATAAAACTAGGCTTGATCTTCATAGCTTGATCAAAGCATGCAATTCAATATAATTTAGGAAACATACTAGTTTAATCTTAACCACTTAAACCCTATAATTAGTAAAACGCACCTTATGTACACCTATAGCCGATCTAGCCGATCTACAAGCTTACAACACATGCAACGTGATGGGTTCTGAGCCCCTACACACACACACACACACACACACACACACACACACACACACACACACACACACACACACACACACACACACACACACACACACACACACACACACACACACACACACACACACACACACACACAGACCTGTACCCCTGACACTGCCGGCTCTCCTCCCAGATGTCCCCATCACCTTCCCCATCACACTGTACAATGTATACAGAATTTATTATTGATTGATTGATGTACTTTATTTAGTAAGACATGAGAACATCAGTACATGGAAGTACAAATTCACAATACAAGGTCTACTAAACTGGGAGTCTCATTAAGCACTAAGCTTGTTTAAGATGAGATCCCCATGCACACAAATCATGATGACATATAAGAGACAGACAGATATCCACACTACTATACAGAAAGTCATACAATCAGCTTACAGGTTACTGGTATGAAGAGTGAAAAAAATTTACAAAAGAAGAAAAATAAAAGTGGGGGGGGGGGGGGTAGGGGGGGTAGGTTAAGACTTAGACAGGGGCCATTTTCGAATTGCAGCCTCCTGAAGGTGTATCTTTAGGGCAGTTTTGAAAGTGAGGAGGGTTTTACACTCCTTTACTCCTTTTGGTAGGGCATTCCACATTTTTGATGAATAGCATGAGAAAGAGTTCATTCCCTTTGTTGAGCCAAATCTGGGTTGCACATGATTTGTGGAGCTGCCTCTGGTGTTATGATCGTGGACTTCATTAACATTTAGGAAGTATTTAGACAATTACAGGGGGATCCCAATGTTGTGGTGTATCTTGAAGACCAGGCCCATAGCAAGTTGCTGTACTCTGTCCTCAACCCTAAGCCATCCAATCCTAGCAAAATGAGCAGGGGTTAGATGGGTTTTGTAGTTGAGGCCAAGAAGTAGCCTTACTAGTTTGTTTTGGGATGTTTGGAGCCTTGTTTTTAAGGCCTTGGAGGTGTTGTGATACCATTAAGTGCATGCATAATCATAATAACCTATATTAATTATATCATTAGTATTAATTATAATTATCAAAACAAACTTATTACAAATGTGCTTGAATAGTGATGTGCTGTGCTGTTTGATTTGATTTATTAGACATTATGTTTAAAAGAAAAACACCTGGTACGTGCTTCTCACAGAAACATCAAGGATAAAACCATAAAGTCAATAATTTGATGACCAGGTCATCGGTCAGTAGGAGAGTCAGTAGGAGACTCTTTGAGTAGGAGACTCTTGAGTCCTACTCTTACAGTGGTACAGTCCTACTCTTGAGTCATCAAATTATTGGCTTAGTAATGCGACAAAAAAATCTCCATGAATTCAAGGCTTCGTGGGGTGTGTAATTGATAGATACGTAATTCTTTGGGTGAACTACTATGTAACGTTCCTCTTCTAGCCCGGATTTGAACCCGGTTTCCTGCGCAAGTGCTGAAATGTTTACCATTGAGTTAATTGAGCCTGACTGCTTGCTCAGGGGATAAACTGAATCTTGACCATCAGGTCAAAATTCTAAATGTCTCAATAGAAGAGCAGCGAGACAAAATACAACCACCCCAATTGTATGAGTTATATTGTATTAACATACTCTACTATACAGATTGGACAGAATTACATTTTATTAATTTAAAAAAAGTGACATAGTGCCGCTTTAACAAGGGTGGCCACGTGATGTGACCAACTCAGGTCCTCGCTTATGTGAACCCAGTCTTCACGCGTCTACACTAACCGGAAATACTGTCAATGCCCGAGACCTGTACGGGTTCAGATTCTATTACCTCGGGTCCCGGGAGAAGACCAGTACTGGGTGCTGACCATGAAGGGAAAGCATGAAGTGCTGCCAGATGATTAGGCTGAACCTGGTATCCGATTACTGTCGCGCAAAATAAGGGGCAATAATGCATGTGTGCCAGGCTGCAAGCACCATGCATGGTATTGGATTCCTTCTTCATTGAGGACTGTTTTTGCAAAGTGTACAAATGATGTGCAAATTCAAAATAGGAAAAGTAGCCTGTTAAAAGGCCAGAACTATGAGCGATATTAGTGCAGTGGCAGTTGGTCAACTGGTGTGCTGTGGCCTGTGGGATGCACACACAAATCTACAGCTTTCCAATTATAGTAGTGAGATGAGATGAGATGGTTTCAGGTTCAGTTCGCGATGCACATGTGTTCTTTAGCAAGGCCCTGGTTCCATTTTTGTTGAGCGACATGACATCACACAAAGTTTTTTGTGATTTCTTTATAAGTGTGTTTTCTTTTAATTCAGTGACGAGAGTTAAAATGTAGAAAAGAAAAACAGTATTTGACATTTGTGGATGTAAAAAAACAAGCTACACCAAAACAGAACATTTACTACTTAACTTTACAGGTTTATTTTTCTGAGTTGTGAATTACATTGTCCTACAACAATTTGGTAAGACTGTGTGCAAAGTGCACAACACACACAAGTGGGAATCAATCAGCTGTTGCTGACCACCTGTCCTTGACATTCAAGTACTTAATGCCTTTATGAAAGGCAAATCATATAGCAACTCATAATAGACTGAGACATTATCAACATAGTCAATAATAATTTCCAGCTTAAAAAAATTATACAAGTTCTCATTTAAATACTCAATACCCAATAATAAAAATAGCCAGTTTGAGGACTGGTCATAATAGGAGTATGTAGTCATCAAACACAAGTTTGGAATACTTTTTGTTTGGATAATAACCCAATACAAGTCCATCAATATGATGAATCAATATAACTTGACACTCAGTGACTGAGCAGGATGGAAAATGCATATTTCCTACACAGTGAGGGAGAAAGGGTTTCCCCTCAGGTTTTGGAGGTGTCTGTTATAATGTCACTACCAAGGCCTCCAGACTGGATCTTTGGTGATGTTCTCCTGGATGGTGCTAGTTCTGAGACTGGAGGAAACAGGAGAGGAACTACTGGCTCTCTGGGCCTGATGAAACTGCTCCTGCTGCTGGAGTTCCTGGAGAGGAGGGGTGCTGTAGAGGGGCTTCTTGGGGCTGACAGAGAAGCACTGAGAGTAACCTTGGCTGTGGCGGCCAGTCTGCAGCTGCTGCCTCAGGATGCTCACAGTCATCTCCAGGATATCAGCTTTCTCCAGCTTGGCATTGGGGTCCTGCTGGTGGAACTCTTTCCCCAGGATGAGCTTGAGCTGCTCAATGCAGCTGTTGATGCGATCCCGTCGCATTTTCTCCACAAAGGGTTTTCTTAACTGAGGGTGCAAATACGAGAGAGTTGGTTAAACAAAAACAATAGTCAGACATTTCAAGCAGCAAATGCTAAATATAAAAAAATAGTACCTTGAAAAGCACTATATAAATTGTATGTATTATTATTAGAAGCCCATTCAATACTCACAGTCACTTTGATGTCTCTTTCAGGTAATCTGATATGGTGAATAGAGGAGTAGGTGGTGGAACAGGGAGCCATGTCTGTGTTGAAATAGTGATCAGCTCCTCTGGCCTCACTGGAGGAGCTCTGCTCCATTTTATACTGGTAGATTAGCATAACAAAGCCATGTGGCACAGTCTAGGCTGGGGTTCCCACACTCTGAGACCAGTGGGCCGTCCGCCACGACAATGGGAGACACATCAATAACTCAGAGGGCAGTAGGCTATGGGAGGGATGAGAGATGCAACAGGTAATGAACATGTTATCTGCCTGAACATCATCAGTTATATCATATGATCAGTTTGAAATGAGAATGAAATTAGCCGTGATATGAATCAAGCAGATGGGACACACTTACATGGAAAGCATCCTCAAGGAGGGTGGGGTTTGGGGTGAGCTATTAAAGAGAGCTCAGCTGGGTCAAATGACTGAATCTGCAGGGTGGCCAGTATAGATAACAACTGTTTAAAGATATTGATTAGACAAGGAATAATATAATCTCTGTAATTAAACTCTTATCTGAGCCATATGACTTATCTCTCCCACTCCAGCAAAGACCAAGGGAATATCCAAGGTATTACATAATTACAACGATGTTCTCTAGGTGCGTTTGTGGACAGAATGTACAGAACTGTTGCATACTGCACAGTCAAATCCTGGGTGTTAGTTTAATAGTTAAAGGTAGTGTAACTGACATTTTGGTTAAAACAAAAATGTTTTAAAGCTTTATATTCAGATAATTTAATTCAGATAATCATTGTTCAATACCAAGGGTCTCCCTGTCTCTCCAGCCCTTTAATAAACAGAAAATGCATTTTCAGGTGGGTTGCTAATTATGATAATATCAGGAGAGTGAAACCATTTATCAGCTTCAATTTCATAGTGTTCCAGTTTCAAATTTGTCTGCTCATTTCTTTGTTTCATCACTTCCAATTTCACTTATTTATCATGTATCATGTATGATTAACTCTCCTGATTGGATAAAATTGGTACCCCGACCTCAAAATGCCCTTTCTGTTTACTGAAGACCTAGATAGACTAGGGGACTTTACTAAACAAACACTGCAATGATTGCTGTCAGAGTTTTTTTCTTAACAAACACTAACACAAGAACTAACAGGAACTCTCCCTGCTAGACTCCATGAAAAGAACATGCTGATGGAGAGATGGTTAATGTCCTGCTTTACAAACAGTATAGTGCACCTGTTATGTAATGGTAAATATTAAGTTGAAAATGTTCAAAATGAATATAGAGCCTTTTTCTCCAGATACACAGTAAAATCCTCAGTGTTCATTTATCCATTTGAAACTCGCACAAATGTAACCAAATGGACCCAAGATGACCACTTTAACCCTGGTGTATTTTGGGCATGTCTTTATAGGCGTAAATGTTACATTTTCCAAGTTTTGGAAAATAGTTCCAAAGTGGTCAAATGAACACTCTGGATTTTACATTGTTATTGTGGCTGAAGGGAAATAAAACTCAGCCATGCAGCCTCTTCACCCATGGCACGCTTCTATTGTCCACTGAGGGGATTAGGCTGGGAGTGGACAGGGAGACTGTGGGAAAGCCAAGCACGGCCTCTACTCACAGATCTCATGGTCAATAAGGCTGACCTCTTGGCCACAATAGACCCTTTCATCCCAGTGCCCACAGACAACAGGCCACAGCAAAACACACAAGTGTGTGTGTGTGTGTGTGTGTGTGTGTGTGTGTGTGTGTGTGTGTGTGTGTGTGTGTGTGTGTGTGTGTGTGTGTGTGTGTGTGTGTGTGTGTGTGTGTGCGCGCAATACGTACACACTCAGACACAAGCAAGTGTGACCAATTGGGTATTTATATGAGATATGTCATGCAGTAATAGTGAACAAGACTTTTTTTTTTGGGGGGGGGGGGGCACCATCTGTTACTAGTTATTTAATCTCTATACATGTCATATCATGTTTTACAGCCCTAAATTGAAATGTATGCACCAGGACGTGTGCATTTAATGTCTTAAATATTTGTTTCTGTCATTGGGATGATGTAATTTCTCTTGCTTCCCAAACATGTTTCAAGAATTTTCTAAAATGTGATTATCTGTGTACTAATGGAGTGATCTGTTTCACTTAACTCCCTGGCTTATCTTTCAGTCGATCTAATTCTGAATATTTCAATAACCTCACCCATATTAGTGACTTTTACCAGTTGAACCCTAGCGTCCCTATTCTGGGGATGAACATTTGGCGAAAAGAGCCGAGCTTGTAGATTGGCTATTTTCGGCAAGATCTTTGGTGTAGAGGGAAAAAAGTAGGGGGCCAAGTGAAAACCCCTGGGAGACCCCGGTCAACAAAGTATATAGGTTATACAAATGCACATGCCTGCACTTCCAGCTGAATGTTGTTCTGTTTTAATGTGATCAAGTCATTGGGGAAGTTGAACTGATGGACATTAAGTGTTGTGAATTTTGTTGACCCTCCACACTGACCGTAGTCTCCCACTAAGGGTGGTGAGTGATGGTTCAGCTTGGAGAACAAGATGACACCAGGCAGTATCACACGATTACTTCTTATTCTAAAGTTTATTACACACAGAGAATACATTACTGGACACATGACGTGACCAGGAGATATGAGACATGAGACATGGAAAAGAGCAGAATGAGTAGGAATAGAACATGCATCTCGTATCATTGTGCACAGACGTCAGTCTATCTGATAAAGTATTGATGGTCATGGCATTAATTGTATGTGCTTACGCAGATGAGAGGGATTCAACACCTGTATGTACTGAGTCAAACAGATAAAGGTCAGTCTAATCATAACATTAAGGAAAAGGATATCTCATTAATATATGTTTATATATTCATTATCAATATGTTGTAGTAGACAATACAAATATAGACCTAGGACAATTGATCAAAAGCAATTTATCTTATCACTCATGCATCTCTCACGCAGGATTCCAATTGTCCACAGGATGATCACTGTGATGCTATATCAACAGCCTGCTACCTACTAAAATGAAACTCAAACAAGTGTCATTGTTCCCTTCAGTTCCCCATCTACATTATTAATACACTATGCCATAAACAGTAGGTTTTCTCCCTTTTTCATAAAATCTGTTCTACAAAACAGGGCATCATGGTTTGTTCATGGTGTACATTTGAATGCAGTTTTGAAAATGGGCAGTTGTGTTCATTTGTGGCCTTAGAATAATAATGTAAACCTTAGGCAAAAAGTAGCCTCCGAAAACGCCCAGAACGCTGGACAGAATAGCCAGTACGTGCATGGCCATGGTGAATTCACCTCTGCTGATGAGGTATAAGGTGAAGAAACTGATCCAGGAAATCATGTAGACCATGAGGCTGAACGTGACACACTTGGCCTCGTTGTAATTGGCTGGCAGGTCTTTACCCATGTAGCAAAATGAGAAGCAGAGGGCGCTGAGCATTGACACATAGGTCAACTCCAGCCACGATCCAGGAGAGAGGGTGTTGCTGCATTCCAGCACAATGCTGTCGGAGTAGAAGACCAGATCCTGGGAGGGTTGGGGAGGGTTGAGAGCCACGCGGAAAACAGAGATGAGCAGGATGGTGGCAGACACCAGGAGGATTGTAAACTCAGGACCGTGGTTCTTGGCCCAGATGTCGTACGCGTGTGGCAGTTTGGACTGGAGCTTGAAGATGCAGACAATTTGGAAGGCTCGCACAGTCACGCAGGCCAAGCACACACTGAAGCTGAAGACAAACAGGGGCTGCTTGAGGATACAGGCCACCCGAGACGGTTGGCCAAAGTGGCACAAGGCGCTGGCGGCTGCGGCCGTTAAGGAGGCCAACATCAGGAGGCAGGTGCGCCCTCCGGCAGACTTGACCACAGGGGTTCCCAGGTTGAACAGGAAGATGAGCGCAGAGCCGGAGGGCAGGAGCAGAGAGAAGACCAGGAGGATGAGAAGGGGAATAGAGAGAGGGGCGTCCCAGGCTAAATAGAGGATGGTCCTGTTCAAACACTGCTCGCTCAGCGGGGGAGCCCACTCCTGTGAGGGACACGGCTGGCAGGAAGTTGATCCTGAGGAGAAGGAGTAGAGGGGATGGGGGTAATATGGGTAAAATGAGCTGAGACCATAAATGATGGGTAGAGACTCTGGTGGATTGTGGTGGGGTTTTCTGTATGGCAGTGTTTGAACTGAGCATGTTATGGTCCATTACAACTGAGAAGAAACAACAGCAATGTTATGGATTCGTATAATTTATCCTTTTCTTGAGTTTACACAATAAGAACAGTTGCAGCCACTTATGAGATAAATAAGCAGGGGCCTCCTCCTTCAGCATAAAACATGTAAAATATGAACCCTCTACGCCCCCTGCTGGTTAATCTCGCACACTACAGTTGACAATACGGTGGTCTTGATGCATCGTGGTTATCAAACCTGTTACCTGACCAGCCGTTTGTTCCCCCTGAATGAGGGAGACCATTTACAAAACAGGCTGTATTTATTTTCCTGCTTATTTTTAACCAACCATTTTGGCAGGATATTCTCTGCACACAATTTGAACCATTCTCCAAACATTCTGTAATGAGCCTATTTGTCTTACCACTTTTGTTGAGAAATGTGGCAGCAGGACAGGCCAGACAGTCAAAGCAGCATTTGTGCTGGCCTGTCTGCAGCTTCCTATGGCCGTGGGGACACTCTGGGGAGCAGATGGATTGAGGCACCTGTAAAGAACAACAAAAGTGCTGGGAAAGATTACTTTCAAAACGGAAACCTGGCCTTGTAGTATTATAATATATGTATGTAGCGTAAACCAATAAACTGTAAAAAAAATAATAATAATAATAATAAGAAAAAAAGGGGGGGAAGGAGAGAAGAGAAAAAAAAGAAAAAGAAAAAAAAGAGTTAAGCCTAATTTAAACTTCATCGTATAACTGTGTCATTCGCGAAAGAATACAAGATTTTTAAGAATCTTCAAGATGAATGAAAATCTGTTATTTTCAGTGAATGACACACACAGTCTTTTAGTACTTTGAGTAAACACTGGGTTAGTGTGTAAACACTGGGCTTACTGATCTTGAGGGTCCAGTGCCTGGCCATTCAATCTGAGCAGTGTCCACCGTGAAATTAGTGGGGTCTAGTGTGAACGAGCCCACAACTCTGACAAACCAGTCTGTCCCATTCCAAATCCAAGTCACTATGTCATATCCTGCGGGTGGATCTCCATTCTCGTCAAAGTACACAGATGTATTCCCGAGAGAGAATTTCACCCGCTTAAGCCATGCCAGAAGCTGAGGGGATGGAAAATGGAAAAAATGTCTCTGGCCTGGTGTACACTACAATATACATATATATACAGCCTACGGTATATATATGTGTGTGTGTGTGTGTGTGTGTGTGTGTGTGTGTGTGTGTGTGTGTGTGTGTGTGTGTGTGTGTGTGTGTGTGTGTGTGTGTGTGTGTGTGTGTGTGTGTGTGTGTGTGTGTGTGTGTGTGTGTGTGTGTGCGTGCGTGCAACTAGGGTGCTGTTAGGAATCCTCTGTCCCTGACACGGTGCATGCGACCTCTCCACCCCAGTGAGTTTAATATGGTTTTACCTTTCCTTTCTCCAGCCTCCGGCCTTTCTAGGGCACCAAGGCAATATTAATTCCCCCCCTACATTAACCATATTCATACAGCGTACATTTTGTCCGTCTCTTTCTTAGTATATTTCCATTTTCAATGTTGACGGCCTGAACTGTAATATTTGACATGAACTCACCTGCCAGGGTTGTATTGTTCTTTTGTTGCATTGTCCTGAATCACAGCCTAGTGCCTGATGCAAAGCATGGGCCACAGCATACACCGCTTTATAAACATTGAAAGAAGATGAGATATCATACTTCTCCAAAGAGAAGTCTTGTCCTGCCAGACTGTAAAGATTTGTGTTCTGTAGGCAATCAGTACCTTGGGACTGAGTACCATTTAAGAGTTCCTGAGTGTTGTTTAGCTGTTCAGAACCTGTTTTGTTCTCAAACTCCTTAAAACCAGATATGGCAGCATCTTTAATGGACAGACCCAGGACAGTGCCAATAGTGTGGATTCCAGGTATGCCTGACACAAGAGATGCAACAGACCAATCCTCCGTTCCAATCCACACCTTTCCTGTCACTTTCTGGTCAACCACATACGGGAAGAACTTGCTAACTTTGGACTTGCTTGAGAAGACGACAATAGTGTTGACTTTGGTCTTCAGTATACTCTTGACAATGTTCTTCATTGTCATGACTGTGTCATCAGTGTGTTTGGGAATGATCGCTTGGTATGCAATGCAGATGTCATGCTGTGGGGCCAGCTGGGACAGGCTCTGCATGCCCTGGATGCCATAGGAGTTGTCGCTGCCGAGGAGAGCGATCCATGTCCAATTGAAGTGAACCAGAAGCTGGATCATGGCTGCAACCTGGTTCTTGTCACTGGGAATCGTGCGGAGAAATGCTGGGTAGAGGTACTTGTTACTCAGCATCTCGTTAGTTGCTTCATAAGATATCTACATGGGAGAACAATGTAAGAATTACTTTTGGATGCCTCAACTACTACTTGACTGGGACAGAAATGTACCTGTCATCATAGTGATAGGCAATTGATCTTATAATTTTATGTTGTAATTGTGGTGTTTTTAATACTTAAACATTGTAACGTAATTTTGTTCTGCTATGCATCCCTGATGTAAAGTTATGAATGACAATAAAAGGAAATTGAACTTGATCGTATGACCTTATTTCAAAGGTCATAGTTCAATATTTAGTTTTCTTACATTACAGTTTGATTGTTTCTGGTCAGGTTAAAACTTACCTGTGGTACTAGATAGGTCCCAAGTAATGCAGCTGGGGTGAAGGATTTGCTGCTGCTATCTGGGCCAATCACAGCCACTGCCTTTTGCCTTGAGTATGGACTTGGGTCTGGGTCGATTCTGGTCCCAGAGGGACCCTGGTACTGTTGCTCCAGCAGGTCCAGTGTGGCCAGGACACTGGCCGGCAGTGAGCAGATATCATAGACTTGATAGCCTAACTTCACTCCGGGTAATAGAGGTGGGTGTCTCGTGCCATTGTTGATTTCTTCCACAGCAAATCTCAGAGCTTGCATCAGGTGATAGCCATGTTTGTTGGGTTCACCTCTAGAGAACAGAAAAATATCGTAGCCTGTGAAGAAAAGCCCCAGCCTCCAAACACCCTTCACTGTCTCCCCCCTGCTTTATATTGGACAGTCAAATTATTTCTTATTCTCCTGAATGTAATTAATTCACCTGATAGCAAGCCAATCAAAATCAATACTATATCCAGAGGGTAGACACCAGTGAGATACATTTGAGAAAACTGAGGTGGACTCACTTATTGCAGTCTCCCAAGGCAGGCAAACCATTGTTAGGTGAATCTGTGTTATGGAGGGGAAAGAGCCCAGTGATGGAAAAGTCACCCAGTAGCTGTAGTCCAGTTCCCTGGGAGATGTAGTCTGGTTTCCTCACAGCCAGTGCCAGCATCAGCCAGCCTAGCGAAAGAAACACAACACTATACACATCCATCCTTCCCTATCCACACCTCAGACACAATGGCATAGAACACTTCAATCTATCTTTTTATTTTGTTTTTGGCAGGGTGGAGGATTAAGAGCATCTACGGAGGGGTGGGGGGGTGGGGAAGGGAAGGGAAGGGTAGAGTAGGGAGAGAGTGAGATGTGGCCACATTTTGCATCTTTCCTCAGGGTGTCATTCGAGCAAAGCATATTTGCGTGTAGGTATTTTGTTTTTTTTACCATAGAGTTTCCCTCCCATTAAAATGAAATGCACAAATGTAATTGTCCATGAACAAGGGTACCCGTGAACAAGGGATAGACCGGTGTTTTTCCATCAATCTCAGATAAGTGACATATAACAGTAAGCTAGAACAAACATCATCCTGTGGCACAGTTGTACATATTCATTATTCCTTTCCAGCAACTCAACTGTAATAATGTATTATTTGGTTGATAAGCAACAGAAAATGACATACTATTTAATGGGAAGCAATTAGTGTGTGCATGTTTAATTTACTAAAAAGTAACAAATATTTTTGATGGAATCTTATTGATTTATTCAGATAGGACAGTGAAGAGAGACAGAAAAGAGAGGGAAGAGAGCAGGTGATGATAACACAGGGCCCGTCTCATACATATATTTTGCTGTTTGGTCAGGTATGTTTGATATTCGATGCTAACGCTGAGGATGCCCTTTCCTGCACCATGTTGGTGGTGATAGAATGATAACTGATTCCCACTGTAAGTCTATGCTTTATGCAACTTGCTCAGCTCTTGCCTCGCTTGGGCGTGCCTCACGGGTTTCAAGTCCACTTCTGTCACACCTGCCTTGTTTTCAATGTTTCAGCCTTGTTTTCAATGTTTAGCCTACATGATGCCTGGTCTGCGTCGTTGTTTCCCTCTGTGTCAGTGGGAATGTGCAGCCTGATCTAGGCATTAGGATGTTGCTGTTATTGGTCAGCATTCTTACTGAGCAAACTGGTAAACTAGTGTTTCCTACTTTTATAAAAGTGGAGAAATGATGTACAGTACTTCTTCCACCATTACATGTTTGGTAAACTGCAGTTACCATTTCATAATTTCCCAAAACAGTGAATACAAAGTAAACATTTCATCTTTCATTTCATCTTAATTTCTTTCATTTATGGTGTTACATGATTACATTCATTTACTCCCCCCCCCCCTTTTATTTTATTTTATTTTTTACATATTCCACAAATGAAAAGGAGCAGGAAGAAGATAAATATTATTATACAGTACCTGCCCCTATATACAATAAAAAAAATAAAAACAGTAATCAAATAATAGATCCTCTGTCCAGATGCTCTAAACAGAGGATGTGGTGGTGAAATCAAGCATTTCCTACCCACTGTGTGTGGCTAAATTTGCGTTCTGGGTGATATTTGTTGCCAAATGTGTAAACACACCTGCTCTGCTGACAAACTATTTGCCTTATGTGTCTGAGACTAGACCACTCAGACCATTGTTTTGACAGAAATATTGTGCATTTTATCAACCACAGTATTATGGAGTCAAATTACCAGGTAAAGAGTTGCATGCCTGGTGTAGCATTTCCATGTTTGTAAAAATATGAAGATTTCAGTGAAAAAATATTTGCATTGCTGTCTCTCTGAACCACAGGGCTAAAGCCCCTGTGTACTGAATACTTCAACATACGTATATGTTTGACAAAAATAACTACATGAAATAAAAGTTATATGATAGTTATATAATAAATTAGATTAAATGAAACTCCCTGAGCAAGACTCTTATTGGAAGCAAGACCTCATTGGAAACAAGACCGTAAGGACTTTCATGAACGGACCTGTTAAAGGAATTATCCTTATAACTAAACCAATCATGATCTGTGCAGATCAGTGTATGACAACCTATTTGGACATTGCATGTTAAATCTTTATGTATGTTAAGATCTAATAATCTTTTTTTGTTGATATTTATGTTTGTTTGTTTGATTGAATACTTTATTAACAGTTTGCAAAAAAGGCACGGCGGCACAGATTTATACAAATGAATCCTAAAAGGATAACCCAAATAAGCCCTCAGGGCTTGTTTCCATTAAGGTCCTGGTATAAATGTATATTTAGCGTGTTGGAGTAACTATCTCAAGCAAGTTTCACATTTCTGTAAAATATTTTTTTACTTTCAGTACTTACTATGCTGAAATTAATTGAATCCGATGTCTTCCTAATTATAGCCAGTCCACTGGTATGGTCCTTTAAGACAGAAATGATTTTAGTTTTGGTCAAATATAATATTGCAATATAATACATAAATCCAAAGCATAGTGATAAATTAAACCTTTTCTTCATATTTACACACACATAACAGGTAATTACACAGTAAATACAAAAATACGTTGAAACTCTGCATAGCCCATATAGAAACCAATAAAAGAATATCACTAAATTACTGATTCTTTTATTATTTGATCATGTAAAACATATGAAAATATCAAGCAAAAGCTAAATTTCAATACAAAATCCTAATGAAATATGTATGAACTATGCATGTGTATGTATGTATGTATGTATGTATGTATGTATGTATGTATGTATGTATGTATGTATGTATGTATGTATGTATGTATGTATGTATGTATGTATGTATGTATGTATGTATGTATGTATGTATTTGTGTGTGTGTGTGTGTGTGTGTGTGTGTGTGTGTGTGTGTGTGTGTGTGTGTGTGTGTGTGTGTGTGTGTGTGTGTGTGTGTGTGTGTGTGTGTGTGTGTGTGTGTGTGTGGTTGTGAGTGTGTGTGTGTGTGTGTGTGTGTGTGTGTGTGTGTGTGTGTGTGTGTGTGTGTGTGTGTGTGTGTGTGTGTGTGTGTGTGTGTGTGTGTGTGTAGTATTTCCAATGTTCTGTTTTGTAACAGAGTATTTCTACATTGCGGTATTGATACTTTTACTTGAGTTAAAAACAAAAAAGATTTGACTTTTTCCACCACTGTTAATACTGTGCCATAACACTATAGTTATAACATGGGTAATACCATAGAGGTATAACCTCTACTATGGTATAACGGGTAATACCATAGAGTTAAAAATAAGGGTAATACACATCACAACCACAGCAGCCCTGGTGGCGTCGCTCTGATGAGTCGTGACGTAATGATTGTGCGACGCACATGTTTGAGGTGAAAGGGCAAGTGGCCATCTTCGAAGAGATTGTCCTGATTAGTTAGGGTAGCAACGGAACGTTTTGTATCTCAACATAACTTTTGAGCGTATTCGTTTGACCTTAAACTATCGAATAACTCGAGATATCGGTCCTCTTATGTTATTTAGCACCGAGTTGTTTGCCTTGTGTTGTGCTAACTAGCTAGCTCAGAGCTGGTTGGTTTGGTGTGGTGGTGATGGCTGCTTAGCTTAGCTAGCTATCTCTGGCTGTAAACAAACGTAGTTGATAGTGTGTGTTGTTGTTGTGTAAACAGTGTGAAAAGTAAACGTGGTTCCTTGAGGGGAAAAGATCTGCCCGCTAACGTTCATTTGAACCGTTGAGGAATAGGGTGGATTTGAGACATTGAAGACGGCACGCTGCATGCCCAACAAGGCTAGCTGGCGTCACAACTTTTATTTTTGATGACAGTGCTAGATCCTCCCAGCTAGCCCTGCAGGTCTGTCCGTTCTCAGCAGGTTGAAGTGAGGGAGGAGGATGTCGTCCTTCTCTGAGTCTGCTCTGGAGAAGAAGCTCTCTGAGCTCAGTAACTCACAGCAGAGCGTACAGACTCTGTCCTTGTGGATCATCCACCACCGCAAACACGCGGGTCTCATCGTCAAAGTTTGGCACAGAGAGCTGAGAAAAGGTGAGAGCTTTTGATGATGGTTTTTGATGTGTGTTTGTGACTGTTACATTGTGATATGTGTGATTGTGCAACTTATAGATCTAAAACCATTTATGCAGTGTTTCTCAAACTTGTTTTATTTATTTATTTCAAGGACCCCCACACTTTTGTATGCATTAGGCCACGGACCCCTATACCACTGAGAGTGGTGGCAACAGTTCCATTTGTGCACTCTAAGAGTTATTTATAGACCTGTAAGGTCCATTTGGTTTGGTTCCTAACTATCAATAATTTACCTGGGGGAACCCCACTTTGAGAACCATTGATTCTGTGAGCTAAGCCATGGCTCATAGCAGGGCTCCAGAGTAACATTTTAGTAGGTTGCACTGTTGCGTATAATTTAGGTGGCAGGTGCACCCACACACACCTTCTAAATTTAAGGTGCACTGGTGCGACCAATGACATGTTTTGTTGTTGCGCTGGACAGTTTTTTGGATGGGTGCACTCTGGAGCCATGATAGCTCCCTAGAACAGAGCAAAGAGCCACGTCTTGGCTCACAGCGTATGAATTAGGCCTAATGCGATTGTGTGATTTAAACTAAATTGATGGATCGTAACGTTGAAGATATGGTGGAAAATGTCTGTGATGCTCATGCTTCTGCAAAATTTACTGAAGGGTGACATCTTTAGGATCATGAAAATGAATACAAACAGATTTAAGTCTTATTCTTGATGTGCCTTTTTCAGCCAAACGCAGCAGGAAGCTGACATTCCTCTATCTGGCCAATGATGTCATCCAAAACAGTAAAAAGAAAGGACCAGAGTTTGCCAAAGACTTTGAGTCTGTCCTCGTTGATGCTTGCTCTCATGTTGCCCGGTAGGTGAGCCACTAGTAATGCTTGCAGCCTTTGCATGGCTTCAGATAGTTGAACAATTATGGGCAATGTTTGTAGGTGTAGTGAGCTGGGGAGGCATTAAGCTGAAGTATTTTGGGGCATATGGGGTGCTGGCAAATGCCATTGCCACCTTCACTGAAGGACTGTGAGAAATTAGAGGGATATGTGTGTAACAGGAGACTTGTTACACACGATTCTCTATTCATTATCTAAATGCACTGTGTAATAGAAGCCTGCTTATACAACTAAACACTGAATTCAATGCTTTGACTGTTGTAAACAACCTATGTACTGTATTCTCCTGCTTTGCTCTGTACTTCTTTATGTCTACTTGACTCAACGGTTCCCTGCCTCACTAGTGAATCAGATGAGAACTCTAAGAAACACATGGAGAGGCTGCTAAACATCTGGAAGGAGAGAAGTCTCTACAGAGGTGACTTCATCCAGCAGCTCAAGTTGGCGATAGAAGACTCCAACAGTCCCAGACCAGCAGGTAGGTCTACTGGCTTTAAAGGCATGCTGTTTGTTAGACATTAATCAACATACTACAGTGTAAATCCATTCATTCATTGAGTCTGCTCATCCGTCTGTCTGTCTGTTTTCTTTCTGTCTTTCTTTGAACAATATAGTAGTAAATAAAAAGCATGGTGTTTTTTACGTTAAACCAAAATAGCTCAGGTTCAGTTGAGTCAAGTTGAACATGTTGTTCCATTCATTGTTCAAAATATTCCATGGCATTGGTGAAATATATTAAGACCCAGGTATGTGAAGCTTTTGATTGGTGTGTGTTTTTAAGTGACACATGCCTTTGACTGTGTGTTAGATCCGGCTGTAGCCGTCATCACCAAAGACAGCGGTGAGTTTTCATTGTTCTACGAGTCACCTGTTTCTCATCACACCTGGCAAAGGCTACTAACTATTCACTGACTGTTCACTTTTGTCATTGGGTTGACACTATCTATTATTTTCTGAGTGATTATTCCATTGATTACTTTGTACAATTTTCTTTTTTTTATTAATCACGTATCGACACCAAACTAATTTCATTGATTATTTTTTTTACAATTCACTAAATCGATTAGTCTGATTAACTAGTTAAGCATTTAATACTTGTAACATACTATTTTGTGTAACAGTGCTGCACAAAATACTGAAAATATAGCCGATCTACAAGTTCACAGCGTGTTTTAACACAAGGTGTTGTGAGCTTGTGGGTTGGCTACGTGTTCCGCCTATACAGACTCAAAAAAGAAGAACAAAAGTGTTTTTCTCAAAATGTCATACATTTTAAAAATAATCGATTAAACTAATTGGTTTGATTAACTGTTGCACCCCTAGTTGTAATTCTTATATTAATCTGAATGGAGATGGTGGCTTTGATGCTTGCACTATAATCTCACTGCCTGTGATGTTGCTTATCCAATGTTCTATGCTAATTGTAGTGTTGAAGTCCTAAGTTGCTCTGGATATACAGTATGTCACAAAAATGTAAGAGTATTTCTGAGACAAATCACACAGTAGAATAATACAGTAATCTTTAATAGCGCTTTTAGTCGTTGATAAATCTTAGTGTCGCCTCGAAGCCAACTGTTCTACTGGGAATCAATACCTACTGGTATTTACAACTCCATCATAATGTGAATACTTTTGTTGTCTTGCTCCATGTCATAAAATGTGTTATCTACTGCTGGGTAGCGTTATTAAGCAGTTTCATGATGTCTGTTTAGGTTCAGATAATTTATGATGAACAATCATTTTATGGTAAAAATGTATTGCACAGATTAAATAAATAATTGAAAAAGATAATTGACAGATGAATCGACTATGAAAATAATCTTTAGTTAGGTGTATATTATGACTCATGTACTGGCTTTAACAGCCAAAACAACACTGTGATTTCTCAAGTGTTGTGAATTGCTTTCCTAGAAGAGAAGAAGGCGCCGAAACGAAGCTACCAGAAGGTTCAGGAGGAGGAAGAGGATGAGGATGATGACTACAGAAGCCAAACATCCCCTCGCAACACAGATCACGCAGCATCGCAGCTGGTAGGAGTCAGTCGTTCAGCTTAATCATGACAGTTCAGTCTTCAATATTAAAGCATTGCTTCTCATGCGTGTCCCTGTTTTTCCAACTCTTTCCTCTTCTCTTCAACCTCGTTTTCCATCTGTTCACACACGTGTGCGTGCGCTTCCAGACAGAGGAGTTGGTGAAGGCTCTACAGGACCTGGAGAATGCTGCTTCGGGGGATGCAGCCGTCCGTCAGAAGATCGCTTCCCTCCCCCAAGAGGTCCAGGATGTCTCTCTGCTGGAGAAGATCGCTGGTAAGACCAAAGCCTTGACTTGGAGCAGAATGCTTTTTGTAATCATCTGTTAAACCTCTCGACAATCTCTCTTATTCTCCCCCGCACAAAATGTCCTTTGCTATTTGCACGTCCCAGACAGGAGGTAACGTCCCTCATGCATGCGCACCCCACTACAGTATGAACCATAAAGAACATAATAAAGGGGTTATATGTCAACAAATGTTAGATGACTGTGTTGAAACTAGCTTCCGAGGAAGACAACGTTAGCTGGAACTCCATGTGCATTGCATCACAAGATGGAATGTTATAACGGTATAATGGATACCTCAGATTAACATAATTATGTCTGTCTGTTATACTGCCCAGCCCGACACGCACATGTACCCATAGTATACCCGTGGGAACTAGGGGTGCTGGGTGGGTAATAAAATTATTGTCAGTCATTTCTTTATATATTAACTTATTAGTAAGTTATTTTTCATAACTGCCCTGTGCAATTTGTGTTTACAAAGCCTAAAAGGCAAACAGAAATGTAATTCATATGTTCCAATGTTCAATCCCAAAAACATAATTAAATCGTTAAAAGTAAAATTTCATAATTGTGACAGCCCGTAATATTTGATCATCCAAATTGGTGAATTGAAAAATGAATAGCGACTATTGTGTTTATCATCGTAAGCTTACATTTCATATCACACACCATGCACTCT
Source organism: Gymnoscopelus braueri (assembly GCF_963280865.1). NCBI lineage: Eukaryota > Metazoa > Chordata > Actinopteri > Myctophiformes > Myctophidae > Gymnoscopelus > Gymnoscopelus braueri. The sequence goes on from NC_137614.1 coordinate 19,393,812, forward strand.
TGTAACTTTCACCAGCTAAAAAAATTAAATTATAAACATAATTTGTAAACACTAGACCATACCCGGTGAAGTGCGCAGGCGAAAGTAGTTGCAAACGTGGGGTTATTGCACGTCCTGTTGCGCAAAAATAGGCCATGTAGTTGCTCAGTCTTGATTAATTTCACATCAACTGCTAGTTTAAAACTTTGTTATCAATATTCGCTACTTCCATATACACTATGTATGCCTACTCCACGCCTACTTTGGAGCGCTTCTGATTGGCTTGCTGTTCTATCTTAACTCACTGAGTGCCAGAATTATTTCTGGCTATTTCTGGCCAGTGCGATATATATATATATTTTTCAAAGTAAAAAAAAGTGCTTTGGAAGCGAGATACAGCCTTTTCCAGTTATAAGTTAAACAAGGAGTGGATGGAGCTGCAAATCTTCAGATAATGATATCTTGGGTTCTGTTTTTTTTCTTCTCAAAAACACGTGAAATACGTGATTGGCACGTTGCACCATAGCGGTAAAACACGTGAAACGTGAATGGCACTCAATGATTTAAAACGTCAAAGTTGATCTTTTCTCAACTTGAAACACTTGAAAGTTGAGATGATCAGATTTGATCATCTTAAAAAAACAAACTAAGAATACATAACAAACCATGGTTTGTTCATTTCTGGGTGTATTTCCTATTGTATATCGTACATTTCCTCAAAATGCATTTTAGGAATACTTCATGATGGCGCACTGAGCTCGATTTCCGGGTCACAGGCAGGATGACGGAAGAGGGACAAGAGGAGGAGGCACAAAATTGTGAAATGAAAAGAGCCATTTGTGTGTGTGATGACCTAAAGTTCCTTCTGTCTGTCCAGACAAGGAGGCGGCAGACAGACTGTCCAAGACAGTGGACGAGGCCTGTCTCTTGTTGGCGGAGTACAATGGTCGTCTGGCAGCCGAACTGGAGGACAGGAGACAGCTCGCCCGCATGCTTACAGATTATATCAGCAGTCAGAAGGAGGCGCTCGGCGAGAGGGAGAAGAAACTAGAGGCAAGTGACTTTCCACAAAATAACTGAAAATGCCACATCCACTTTCTACAACACTTAAGTGTAGTTCAATGTTAGCCTCAAAATGTAGCTCAAGCTAGTATAAGGATCTCGCTGTGCTTTTGATCTAGTAACCCAAAACTCACCAAACGCAGTGAAATTCTAGGAAAACAACTGCTTTAACTTAATAAAACTAAAATACATAATTACGGTGTTAAGACAATAAATAGCTCCTGCCATACACAGAGAAGTCTGTGGATGGTGAAAAAGCAAAGTAAACTTTAATTATATTGGTGATTTAATAGCTGACTTACTTTAACTGATTCACTGCCAATCACGTAGATCTACGCGAACCTATTTAAAGCCGCCACGTGCCAATCGCGTAGATCTACGTGAACTTTTATATATATTTTTTTCCAATTTGACCCAAAGACCAAGGAGATATGACTTTTTGAAGATCTAGACTCCTATCCACTTCCTTGTTAACTTAAAACTTAAAAATTCTGTATCTCGGCTCCTGAGTACTTTTTTTTTTCAATGAAAAACTCTGGCACTGGCTAAAAAAATATGAAAATACCTCTGGCAGTTAATGGGTTAATAGGAATTACTGGCATATATTAATGACTTGTCCTCTTTATTACCCTCAACAGGAGTACAAACAGAAGCTAGCAAGGGTGACCCAAGTAAGGAAAGAGCTCAAGTCTCATATCCAGAGTCTCCCAGACCTCTCTCTTCTCCCCAACGTAACAGGGGGTCTGGCCCCCCTCCCTTCGGCTGGCGATCTCTTCTCAACAGATTGATAAGATTTTCTCCAAGCCCCTACTGTATCCCCCAACCAGGAAAACACACTGTTGAAACTCTTCTTCCCCCCTAAAAGCCCACCCACCACCACCTCTATTAACTCTACATGGGGGAGAGAGGGAGGAAGGAAGGGAATGAGGGACAGTGGACATTTGGTGACAACACAGAACTCACACGTGGGGGGAGATTCGGAGGAGTTTGCCTCTCTCGTTCGATATGTCAAAGATGCTACATCACCAGCCTGGATCATGAATGCTTACTGTTTTGTCTAGGTTTTATTCTTTCTTTTTTTATTATGAGAATGTCAGCCATCCAATTATGTGTTTGGGAAGAGGGGAAGGCAAATAACCTAAGCTAAAAGAATTATTGTTGTCATTATGTGTCATTTTCTTCATGGCCTATTCAAGTGTGGACAAAGTCCTCTGGGCCATTTGCTGTCACTGTATTGGCTGATGAGAATCCACTGAGATGATAATGTATTATGCATTATGTTTGTTCTGTTGGCTTTAAGTTGGTCGCTTTTAATTGACACAGCTCACTGGGTGGTTAGGTTGTGTGTTTGTAGAGAGAGGGAGGGTCATTTTTTTTTGTTATGAATGTTCAGTCAGTAGCTGTTACACACACTCAATACAACAGCAACTTTAGCCATTAGTCTGAGATATTTGTTACTATCCCTCCCACAACAAAACAGTTGGTCAATTATTTGTGTAAATGAGTTATTGACAATTTGTCAATAAGTCCTCATTTGCTTTATTTTAACATACATTCAATACTCACCATTGAACTTGTTCTGTATTACAAGCCTGCGTGCAATTCAAGTACAGTGACTAGAAGGCCTGGATCTTAAGTGGTTAATCTTTTTTTTATCCCCTCTTTTTAATATGACAGTAACCTTATGTAGCCATTTTACCCTGTCCTTCCTTTTAAGCATTTGGTTTAAGCAAATAACTAGCACAAAAAGTCATGAATCAAAGTAATTCATATAATTTAAGTAGTGTTCCATGCTCTCATTTGGGCTTGAAGATTAAGCCTATACTCACTGGGCAACTGTGTGTATTTGCTCAGTAGTAGAGTTGGGTTGCCGTGAAGGCACAAATCATGAAAGACTGTCAAAATTAAACAGATTGTTGCTTTTCAAAACCCGGCCTGAACGTCCCTTGTTCAATGTTTAAAAATTGGGCTTTGTATGTTCAGCTTCACTCCTCACTGCTCTTCTAAGAGTAGAATTTTGAAATAGTTCAAATCTTTGACATTCTGGCTTTGTATGCAACCGGTGTGTGAACTGCATTACTAACAAATAGCCTCCACAGTTCTGCCCTTTTCTCAGGTGTCCATTGGATAGATATCATAGTTTTTTATAACGGTTGACAATCCATGATAATGATCTTTTCAGTTTAGTAGTATTTTTGTAGTTTGAAATCCAGCTTTTCTCCTGAGCTTTCTGTCAAGACAACAGGAGAATATAGTTTGGAGACTAATTGGATTTTCAGTTTTCTATGTGTATAGACATTTTTAAGAATTGACTGATTGGGAACTTTATTAAAAAAATCGAGAGCTATGTAGTAAGAACTACTCAAGGTGTGAAAGCCTTGGAGAACATATCATAGATCTGTTGGCTGGAGAGACAAGTGGTTGCCAATGTGGCACAGCAGGTATGAGTTGTCAAATTCCATCTGCTAGAGACCTACCATACTGTCCACTTGGTGAAAATAAATATAGTCCTCCTTAGGGCTGCATGACTCCTGCTAAAATCTGAATAACGATTGTTCTCCCTAAGATCACAATTCTCTGTAAGAAAATTACTTGAAGGCAATGGCAGGACTCCAGCTTTTCCCTTCAAGTAGTTTTCTGTGATTGATTAGATTGAAACCTAAAAGTTGCTCAATTGTTTAAAATGTAAGAATTATGGCTGCTGCTAATGTCCATTTCTTATGACAAAATCAATTGTCGATTTGCATGAGTAGGAAAGCTAAATGAGCACATTTCGGTTATGAGATTGAAGTTTGACCCAGGGTTAAAGGTTACCCACCTTTTAAAAAGTATTTGCAGCCAACTCTCAAATGCAGTTCTATAACTTTCAAAGACATCTGAGTCTGATTTAAATGGATGTGGAAAATCATCCACAACCATGAAATCAGACGATTGGGATGACCAGCTGTCCACCTCCACCTTTCACTAGAGGCAGGCATTGGTGAATCCCATGCACTGACATTACAAAAGATTTTAAGAAGGTCCTGTTTTGACCCCAATGTGCTTTACTGTAGATGCAAGGTCTTTTCCTACCTACTCACTGTGTGGTGTGTGTTCCTCTGCAGAATCATACTGTGCTACCAACCTCCAAGATTGTAATGCCAGATTTATGCTCCGTCATATGACATCAAAAATAGCAGATCTACAAGCTCACAATGCGTACTTGCGTAGCATCCAAGACACGTAAGCTTGTAGATCGGCAATGTTTGGCACGTGACATGGTCATACGACAGTATGAATCGGGCATAACTAGTGGTTACAGATTATTTTCTGTAATGAAAGTGATTCAATGGATACCAATAAAACGTAACCATTTGAACAAACCTTTGTATCTTTAATTAAGCCAAACTATAAACTGCTATTTGAATATCTTTTTAATCAATCGGCTCTGTGCATAACTCTTGTTCCAGTTTTCATTAGGTGGCAAACCTATTTCCTGTTCCAGTTCATTTTCCCAGAGCTTCATTTGATTGACTCGGCACGGCAGCAGCCAGGTGTGAACTGGAAACACGTTACATCTTCACATTAAGCCACAAGCAACTTCGATGCTGTAATGCTGTCTGACATCTAAGTTGCAATACCATTGCCAGGGGGCCAAGGCTACTATCAAGTGAGGCAAGAGCTGCGGGCAGGATGGAGTGACACCAGAAGTTCTGATGTATGTGCCCATAGACGAGGTGGTGTTGGATTTACAATAACCCTGTGTGTCTGCTTTAATTAGCTGATAAAGCTAATACTAATTAATTAGTAAAACTTTAGCTGGGAAGAGTTCTTTCAGTCATAACCCCCAACCTTTAGCTATCAGGAAACAGGGGAGGGACACAGTACCCCTGATGGTCCTCCGTGTACGTTGATGGCATGGGACTTGAACCTGCAAACTGTCTGTAGCAGAGGCAACCGATCAAGCGCACCACACCACTGCGCCAATGCACCCTCAGCAGGTGTCTTCTAGTGCTTTTGACTTGCTTTTTTTATGTATTTTGGCCTTGAAAGTACTACAATATTGAAGAATGGGACAACTGAAATTTGAACATGGAACCTCTGTGCTGAGAGTCTGATCACTATCCCATTACACCATCTCTCACTGTCTCTCAGCAGGTGTCTTCTAGTGCTTTTGACTAGCCTTTTTGTATTTTGGCCTTGAAAATGTCAAAGTACTACAACATTGAATATTGATTGAATATTTTATTAGACAAAAAATGTAAAAAAGCACAGTTACATTTAAAATACTTTGTCTAACAGGTCCGTTCATAAAAGTCCTTGCGGACTTGTTTCCAATGAGGGCCTTGGTATGGCATTGAAATATGGGACGACTGGGATTTGATCATGGAACTTCTGTGCTGGGAGTCTGATCACTGTCCCATTACACCATCTCACACTGTCTTTCAGCAGACGTCTCTTAGTACACTTGAAGTGTTTATATGTCAGCCTTCAGTTAGCAAAGTTGAAAAGCAATGAACCAAAGAAGGACTGGGATTAGAACATGGAATCTCAATGCGGAGAGTCTGATCTTTAGACCACTACACCATCCCTCGTCTCTTTGTACTCTTGAAGCGTTATTTTGTGTTAGCTCTCAGTTAGTAAAGTGAAATACTCCAGCAAGCTTCATTATGTAACTTTCCTGCTCGACCCGAGGTGGAAAGACTGGTGACGCGAGGTTAGCTCGACCCTGCTTCTGCCTTTGAATGCTCTTGAGTTGTTCTTTTGTAGTTTAGCTGCAAAACTTGACAATGGAAACTCTCTGCTGAAAGACTGAGTATTACTACACCATTACTCAGTCAATGACTTAGTAGTTTTTTTATGTTAACAAATTCACAGCAATTTCATAATCAACTACCGTAGGTCTAGGACTTGAACATGGAAACCTGGTGCTGAGAGTTTGAGCATTAGTCCGCTACACCATCACACATGTTTAATGTATAGAAGTCGTCTTCTAGTGCTTTGAAGTGTTCTTTTGGACTGACCAGCAAAGCCCAGCTTCCCAGCTTGGCTTTGCTGGTCATTCCAGCCAGCCAGCTGGCCGACCACAGTGTGTCTTGCCGATTTTTGTTGCGCGAGTCTTGTTTTTATTTTCAGGACTTTCAAAAAGCGTTAAGCATTGGTTCTCAAATTGGGGCCCCCAGGGGTCCTTGGGGGGGTTCCAGGGGGTCCCAAGCAAAATGTTATTATTAAATATGGCTCTTTTATTGCTACTTTTAACTTTTTAATTGATCCTATGTAAGTAAAGCCTGATAAAAGTGTCAAACTCCCAAAATCCACCAGAATACTGGAAATTACATCTACTCTGTTAAAAATGTCCTGGGCATGGTCAAGAGGCCCCCCCCCCCCTGGGAAAAAATCTCCTGTTATCGGACAGTCTGAGGTTGCATGCAATGTAGAGATTACATGAATCCATCTATTTATATATCTGCAGTGCCGTCCACGGGGGTCCCGGTGGCGGTAACGGGGGTGGCGGTATAACGGGGGTCCCGGTGGCGGTAATGGTGGCGGCGGTAACGGGGGTCCCGGCGGCGGTAACGGGCTAAAAAAAAAGTCTATTTTTTCGGGCTTGTAGATCTTTGATTTTTGCATAAGAATTGAATAAGTGTGGCAAAACTCATTGGTTTGTGATCAGATTTACTGCTGTCAGACATTTTTTATAATATAGAAAAAAATCTGTAATATATTATCAACAATTCAACAATATGAACTATAGTGTTAACAGAGTGACAGCACTGACATATCACATGAGTCATTGTGAAACAATTATGATTCATGGTCACACTCTATTTCAGTAATATAATTAAATTGATTATATCTTATTGTATTTATTTCATTTTATTTGAATGCAGGGTCATTAAAATGAGTCCATATACAAACACATGTGTTGAATTAACTGTGGAAAAACGTGAAGAACAAGGCACTGGATAAAGTAAGCTTGGCTGTTAGCCTGGTAACTTCACAGCAAAATTTCCATGGTAACTAAGGTAGGATTGCGTAAAAGTTCTTTCGTGAAATCGAGTCATGGATAAACTTATCCAGGGTGCTCTGGCTAAACTAATCTGGCAAGATAATTCAGCTTTCATGAAACCGATTCATCGCTAATCCTGGCCAAATTAAGCCAGGATAGGTGTTAAATCCAGGCTTAACCCCTAATTCTGCTTTCGTGAAATAGGCCCCCTGTCTTTGGTACAATGTTACAGTAAACAATATAATGTTTCAACATACTAGTTTTGCAGAAGACACGATAGACCACAGTAGATTGCAATTCATACACATTTTAAAAGAGTAGAGACTGGTACAAAAGCACACTCTAGACATCTTCTCTGTCATAATATTTGTATTCATTCGGTCAACATTCCACACATTACTTCTTTCACTATTTAGAAATGGTAATACTACAAAACAATTTCCAAATCTTATAAAAAAAAGTGGTCTTAAAGCAGCTGATAGAAATTGTAGGGGAAAAATAAAATTTCACTCAGGTTCTCATCAGCACCACATCACTGAGAATGCCTAATCCCTGTCAGAAATTACATTGTGATGGATGCCGTTCTGTATTAGTATTGTTGTACACAAGTGACACTTTTTATACTATCTATCAAGACATCTTAAGCAATAGATTGAAACAGTGGGTTGGCATCTCTGGCTCAGCTCTTAACTAGTTCTCATCATATCTTTTAAATAGGATGTTTTCATTGTCCATTGGTAATTTTCTATCATCTGAATATTCAATTTCATGTGGGGTGCCTCAAAGTTCCATTCTTGGGTTTATTTCGTTTCCACTGCTACCTTAAATCACACATTGTATTCTGATATTACATAATTTCATTTTTCTTTTAACCTTAATGCATTTACAGTAGGCAGGCTATCTTACAAATTTGCCTATCTGACATCAAAGGGTGGATGGCCCATAACTTCCTCTGGTTAAATGCTGATCAGACAGAAATTGTAGTAATTGGTCCTGACTCCATTGTACAAGCAGTCAACAATCTATAGGCTATTATATTGCCATTTAATTGACTAAAAATCGAAGTTGAAAAATAACATGGTAACTGCATTTTAGTCAGCATATTGTAAAGTTTTGCCTGCAATTTGCATGCAAAAAAAGTTATATTATGCTTTTGACTCTTCCCATTTTGATTATTGTAATGGTCATTTTACTTGTGTGATTTGGTCATCTTTAAATAAAATACAGCTAGTTCTGCCACCAGACTCTATGTCTAGATGGTCTGCTATAACCGCTACTCTAGCCTCCTTACACTGTTTACATACATTTTAAAAGTATTTTAATTAATTAGAAGGCCTTCCATAGCACATCATTATTTCATATTTCTTTGATCATCAGAGCAAGGGCTTTTATCTGTCCCTCTGACTAAGATCAGATCAAAAAGAAAGCATTTGCATTTATGGCTCTGAAACTGAGAAACTATTTAACTTTTAAGAATTTGTTAAATTGTCTATTCTGTGTTAGTCTGGGGTCAATGTAATTATGTCTCATATTCAGTCCCTCTCCCTGAGATCATTTGCATCACTCTGTGTCATGGACCACAACTTTGATAGAGCTCTGGATGTTCTTCAGTTTGTCACTGTCAAAGTTCACGAGAAGCACAGTGGGTCCCGCAATGCTTGGAGTGAACTCAACTTTGGCCCTGGCCTCCTGTTTGGCACCCACAGCTCCAACCCTGGAGGAAGATAAACATAGAATGTGGGAAGAAGAGAAGAGAAGAGAAGAGAAGAGAAGAGAAGAGAAGAGAAGAGAAGAGAAGAGAAGAGAAGAGAAAATACATTATTATCATTGATGTCATTATTAAAGTACAGTATATCAATCAATATTTGGAATGGAAAGATAAACCAAGAGTTAAAGTGTGTAGGGAAAAGAGAAAGATCAGTGAATCAGTGCAGTGCATCATGTTACTGTAACAGAACCACATTCTGCATTTACATATATATACACACGCGCGTGCACGCGACACACACTCACACACACACACGCACACACACACACACACACACACACACACACACACACACACACACACACACACACACACACACACACACACACACACACACACACACACACACACACACACACACACACACACACACACACACTAGGGCTTTCACCAACTAGTCGACTAGTCGACTAGTATAACTGTCACAGGGTGAATGGAGATCCAGGGTGATTGAAGACAGAGCGCTCGTTTTTAGGCACGGGGCTCCTTCGGGGCGAGGCGGGGCTTTTCGAGACAGGGTTTATTAGCGAGGCTCGCGAGGAGGAGGAGGAGGACGGCGCTGCGAGGCGGGGGGTTATTACGCGAGGCTCGCGAGGAAGAGGAGCCTCCTCCTCCTCCTCCTCCTCGCGTTTTAAACCGTCCCGTCCTCTCCTTCTCTCCTTCTCCTCCTCCTCCGAGGAGGAGAAGGAGAGCGCGGAGAGGCGGGGCTTTGATGCGCCGACGGAGACCTGTCTTTTGTTGTTCCCCCCCACATAGCAACCAGGAAGCTAAGCTAGGGGAACCATAATATCTATGAGGGGAACGCTGAACACGCGTTCACACGCACGGCGCGCCGACTTAGTGGAGCTTGAGGCCGAGGAAGCGCGCCCTCGCGCCTCCAGGCGCGAGTGCCCGCGGTGACCGGCCGACGCTCCACTAGTCGACTCAGCGCCGTTTGATTTGTAAACCGATAGGGACAGAATAGTTCTTTTCATGGATCACTGTGTGTGTGTGTGTGTGTGTGTGTGTGTGTGTGTGTGTGTGTGTGTGTGTGTGTGTGTGTCAGGGAGAAACTAAAACAAAAGCCAGCAGAACACAATAAAAGTATCTTAACAGTCCATTGAAAGCATGAGCGCGTGTGCGTGCGCGCGCATGTGTGTGTGTGTGTGTGTGTGACTGTGTGTGTGTGGGTGGTCACGGCCATATGTGCTTGTGCACAAGCCTGGCTTGTGGCTCCCTCTAGTGTTTCTTCTACAGAATTGCTGGGTGGGTAAAAACGAGCGAGCCTTCTTCAATCACCCTGGTTCTCCATTCACCCTGTAACATAACCACTAGTCGACCTTGTTGGTACTAGTCGAATAGTTGAAAAAAAAAAGCCCAATAATAGTAATATAGTAGTAGGATGGCATTAAAACAATGCCCCCCCTTACAATTTTTTGTAATTTTTTTTTTAATGTAAATTTCGACTAGTCGACTAGTCGACTACTACTTGGTCAAATGAGTCGACTAGTAAAAATCATTAGTTGTGAATGCCCTAACACACACACACACACACACACACACACACACACACACTCTCTCACACTCTCTCACACTCACACACACACACACACGCACACGCACACGCACACACTCACACTCACACTCACACACACACACACACACACACACACACACACACACACACACACACACACACACACACACACACACAGAGAGAGAGAGAGAGAAAACGACACAGTGAATGGTGGTTTTGAGTAACTCTGGACTGAGCACACATACTTCAATGTGAGCATCTTGCCCTGTGTGAGGCCCACCCCCTCAACATTAAAGCAGCAGTCCTTGAGGGGCTCTGGTAGAGGGTTCATCATGGACAGCTCTGCTGTTGTAGACTCGTTCACTGTGGCTTCGCCCAGGAGCTGCAGAGATGGTTTAATATTAAGATAATCAGAATTCACACGATTTAATGATAAAATAAGGATATTACAACTCAGGACTAATTATTATTTTAATACTATTCATTATTATAATAAGCTGGTCCAGTAATGGTGTGGCTTCTTAACGTGGTACTCAGACTTCATCTGGCCAGTCTGAGACCGCAATTGTCTATGATCTATGATATTAGAGTCCATATTTGGCCAAGGTTTCAGCCAATTCAACCACCATTCATAGACGGCTTGGCTCTGAAAGACTCTAGCCAATGACATAATCTGTGCCCAAAATAGGGACATCCAAGCCCCACTGACTTAAAAAACAATAAACAAAGTTAAAGTTTCAAATATTGAAAAGTTTGTGGGATTCTATATTAGCCTAGTTAGTGACAGTGTGCACAAGAAGTTTGCAATATTAGCTCTAGACAAAGTTTTCTCAACCTTTTTTGGGCCAGTGTCCAATATCCAATATCCAGGTCCCTTACGCCCCCCCCCCACACCCAATTAAAATGTAAGTTTTGTTTTTATTGTGTATTACTTTGCTTATATATAATGTAGAAAGATCAGATTCTACATTAACCTGGACTGTTTGTGGTTATTATGTAAGTATTAGCCTACTTACCAGGGAGAGGGGGAAAAAGCCTGTTACGATTATATGTAGAATTGTACATGGATGTCAGGCCCTGTCACATCAGGTCCCTCTCACAGCATTGAATGGCAGGGCTGTCATGGCCCTGTCATGTTACCATGGTACCATGTTACCATGGTAACATGTTACCAGTCCTGTCACAGGGATGTCAGGCCCTGTCACAGGGCGGGCTTTCAGGCCCTGTGACTGTGCCCCGACATCCCTGTCACACAGTGCTGTGAAAGGGGCCTTATGTGACAGGGCCTAGAGTCTAGGCTGCAACATGTGGCTCCAGAGCCGCAGGTTGCAGACCCCTGCCCTGTCTGTCTGTCTGTCTGTCTGTCTGTCTGTCTGTCTGTCTGTCTGTCTGTCTCACACACACACACACACACACACACACACACACACACACACACACACACACACACACACACACACACACACACACACACACACACACACACACACACACACACACACACACACACACACTTCTTTTATTTCTCAGGAGCTTGCCCAGTGAAATCCTCAGTGTTAATTGAACTGAGCGTATTTAAGCCATTCAATCCGAGAAAGCATCTGTGTCATTTTAAGATTTATTTGGCTATTCAAAAAGAGCAGATATACAAGCTCATAGTGCGGCACTTGTAGATCTGCTATTTTTGAAAAATAATGGAAATTTTGTGTCTTTACAAATATCTTTTAAATCCTAACAGTTTTCTGAAACACTTATGTTGCTATGATATGTGGTTCTCAAACTTTTTTATGTCAAAATTATATTATATTATATATATATATATATATATATATATATATATATATAATCTAAAATTACACAGTATGCGTTCCCGGATTGAATGCTCCTTACAAATTGCATTTTGTTTTTAATGTCAATAATTAAAGTAGCTATTCTTCTTCATAATAACATGTTTTTAAAGGTGATATACTGTAGTTAGTAGCAGTGACAACAGACTGAAAAACAATGCTGTATAACTGAATGCGTGTGAGCACACATGCGCGTCCGCAACTGGTTTCGGCCCACATCAAGTCACCATTTGACCAATGTGGCCCGGACCCCAAAATGAGTTTGACACCCCTGGTCTAGGCCCTAGACACTAGGGTCTAGAGTTGACTATATAGACAGATAGACACACAGACAGACAAATACACATTTAGATGGCCTAGCCTATTTCAGAGCCACGGCGTAAAAATGAATAAATAGAATCAACCCATTTGTATATCATGTATAGGTTTAGGTTACTTAATTACTGTTCAATAACTGTCATCAATCTTTCCATACCTTTATCTCTAGATCTGGTTCATCCAGAACAATGGTCTTGTCAGCCTTGTGGTACTGCCTGGTCTCCTTGTCTATGGCAAAGGCTGACAGCTGGATCAGCCTATCAGGGGTGAGTGATGAACCATACTTGGTGTATTCCACTTTGAGGGGGATGTGCTTCTCTGAGGAAACACAGAAAATATTCATCAGTATAGAAATGGTTGTATAATCTTTCATGTTTACTAGAGTTAAACAGTGGAGAGAGAGAGAGAGAGAGAGAGAGAGAGAGAGAGAGAGAGAGAGAGAGGAATATTAGAGGGGAAGTAAGAAGGCATGTCGTGTGTCAGAGGTTGTATCCAGTACCACCAAAATCAAAGTTATGATACTGATAACATTACACATCTGTTTATTGTAATTTATGGTGTTTAAGTTTCATCCTGGAAGTTGAGTTACTCCATGGGTTCCTGATGAAGATTTCCAATGGAACCTGGCAAGGGAACTAGTTTGTTTGTTTCTGCTGCCAACATGAAATGAAATATATGGAGCTCTCTCGTACACAGAGACCCCCTCATATACGGACACTAGCTGTCACAAGAATAAAACAATTCAACAATCCAACTGTACCAGTTAAGACTGACCACTAAATGCTCTGTGCTCATCACCAGTGTCTAAGCAAAGAGGAACCTCGTTATGTTCTACAAGGAAAGGCTGCAGGAAGCACTGACGATGGTGTCTGCTTATTTACACAAGCTCTGTGAAATCAATATTGCCACAGTTCCTCAAAGTTTGATATTTCAATATAACCTCTTTAGATAGCAAATAAGCCAGAAACATAGTAAATTTCACAAACAAACACACACTTCCCCTTCTCTCATGATGCACCCATGATGATGAAGTTGTGTTGTGTCATACATAAACTTTAATGACTTACTAAAGTATAAAAGTATAAAACTCAAAATGCATATTCGAAAAGGATTGAGAAGAAATACAACTTATTTACTCCCACACCTTCTCTATAAATCAATAACAAGCTTCACACAAAACCCACACACTGACCTTCTCACCTTGTACAGTGCAAAAGGGACAGGGTGTCTTCAACCACCAGGCAGTATAGGACCTCTATAACAGTAGATAATGACACAAGCTAGCCTGAGACATACGTAAATCAGGCCTTACTGTAGTGACCTGCGATCCACAACATATAATCTAAGTCTCAAGTTGCACTATAGTGACGGTAGTGTATAGTGTTCGGGCAACATCTGACCATGTGTCACCCGCGTCATTTTTCAACGCTCCCGGTAGTCCCACTCTCACCGGAATGCAGAAGTGCCGAACTCACTCCCATAGGTTACCTCCGATAAAAACATTTAAAACACGACGGACTGGAGCCCCATAAGGCACCCCGAGGTGCTAAGTCCACTTCTGCCGATAAGCAGTAAATCATCATGTCCTTGTCAACATGCAATGCGATAGGCATGTTAAACGGGTGCCGCATGGTCAAATCTGTCCAACTCGTCATGCATTTGACGCAAAGAATGTGAGAATGTGTTGGCCATGTGCCATCAACATCCAATTTGTTCTACAGAATACAGAAGGACCAGGGGCCCTGGGCAACCAGAAAGGACAGCAAAACTAAATACTGTATTTAGCCTTTCGTGAGAAAAATCCCATGGGGCCCTTTTGACCATCGGGAATGAGCCCTCATAGTCTCTTATTGCTTACTTTGCCCGTTCATAAAATGTACCTCTGCATGTGGGGTATTTTTAGTTCAGCTTCTGAAAAAAGAGTCAGGCTCTGGAACAGTGGGCCCAATTTTCTAGAGGGCCCCCTGAAGTTTGGGCCCCTTGGTCTGGGCCTGGCCCTGATCCGCCCATTCAGGGATCCAGCTCAGGGACCAAATCTCTCTGCCAAAAATAGGTGATCGCCTATTTTCGGCAAGATTTGGTCAAAGATTTGGTCAAGAGGAAGAAAGGAGGGGAGAAAGTACCCCCGTGGGGGATCCCGGTCAAGTATATAGGGTTTACGTGGTTAACTTACCTTCCCCAATTGGCAACTTCACTTTTTCTGAGGTGAATCCACAGGGTTCTCCTCGTTTACCATCATAGCTGACGGTGAAGGCAAATAGCATGAAGCTGCAGACCTTAGCCTCCATGGTGTTGTTGGTGATGCGAGCATGCACTTCAAAGTCTGAGCCCACGGTCATGTTATCAGCCAGCTTGATCTTAAAGGTAGAATGGAACAAATATCATTTTCATAGCTGCTGATGTGCTTACATGGTCAGTTCCCTTTAAGGATTAATACAAATGTATGCACAGCAAAATCTTGAGTGTTCATTCATCTCTACTATATATGAATTAAATCTACGTCTGTCTGTCTGTCTGTCTGTCTGTCTGTCTGTCTGTCTGTCTGTCTGTCTGTCTGTCTGTCTGTCTGTCTGTCTGTCTGTCTGTCTGTCTGTCTGTCTGTCTGTCTGTCTGTCTGTCTGTCTGTCTGTCTGTCTAACTATCTAACTATCTACTGTATCTACTATATGATAGAAAACCTTGACTTGGATGCCTGGCTCCTCTCCTCGCTGCTGAAGCTTGTTGGTGTGCCGAG
>NC_137614.1:19414024-19461524 GCF_963280865.1 Gymnoscopelus braueri
TGATAGTCTTAAAAAAACCATACAGTGTCATACTGATGTCATGGCGGCCTATGGGAATCTACAGTATTCGGTGTATGACATTGTTATAGTTTTTAAATCAATCTTATGAATAGGACAATTGAAATCCTACATAACATTGGTATGCTGGTGTAATGACATCTAACATGTACAAGCATACTGCCCTTTGTTCTTAACCACCCTAGCGTCCCTATTCTGGGCATGCCATAATAGGCAAACATTTGGCAAAACTACATGTATATAGTTTAGGTGGTTAAATGTTACATTTTCCAGCTATGTCAGTTACTCATTCCTCATCACTGCATGTTTTGAAATGAAATGTTACCAACATTGATTGACTTTACTTGAATCTATTATCAAACCTATATCATTAACACATTTGATCTTTGTTAGTGAAAAAGGTTTTTACTGTAAATTTCAGGTTTTAATATCCATCATGACAGAAAATATGCAGGATTGTTTAAATATTCTACCCATTTATGGTGTTTTCCTTCAAATGTAACAAGAAGCTGTAGAACAAACTCACCTCAGCGAAAACAAAGGGGGCGTCATACTTCTTGGTCATCTCACCTTCTTTGATGGCTGTGAGAGGAACAGGCCCACAACAAAACACACCTGACAGACACACAGAAACCAAAGACAGACTTCAAACATAGAATGCAACTCTCTATTCTGTTTTATTCTAATGTAATTCTCACAGACATACTGGGGGACAGATACCTTTTTTTACTTTATCAATTACACTACGGACTACCAACAAAAGTCAAAAGATCGCCAACTTAAAATCTATGAGAGAATGTCAAAATGTTGTTTTGTTTTTCACCTTCGCTCTTCTCCTGTGGGGTGGGGTCACTGGCTTGCCAACCATCAAACCCTTCACCCAGATCAGGTCGACTCATCCAACTATCCACCCACACATGAAAGTTCCTGTTCATGTTTTTAGATAGAAGGTACATAATAATGGATTAATAGATTATTTAATTTGAAATATCCTGAAAATTGCACAGATCTTCAACTACAAAAAAAACGTTTGTAATGAGAGTGAAAGAGAGCTGTTGTGTTTGTGGGAGACAGATGGAGAGAGATTGAGAAGTAACTAAATGTATACTTTGTCATATGATTGTGTCACTTGGCTAAAATAATAGACTAGAATGGCCGTTAACTATATATTGCCTTGATAATATACAGCAACTAAACACTTACCATATAGAATCATCATCATCCATTCTTTTCCCGTCCTCATCGTATAATTTCTCTATTAACAGGTTGGCGTTCGTATCGTGTGCTGATCCAAAATTAGTAACCACTCGACAGGGGATACCAAGTGCCCTGGACACTTGAGGAGAGAAGGGAAAGTCACACGTCAACAAAAGGAGGTATTGAAAAAGATACTTGAGATAGCTCGTCTTGTGGAGGTTAAGCAATACAGACATCAAATAAAGTGACAGACAGGAAGCAGATAGGCCCAATGGCATATTAAGATACTATTTTAGGGTCAAGATAAAGGGCAATTTTATGAGGCAACAAAGATAAGAAACATGCAGGTTTTTTTTTTCTTTATTTAGATAGGAGAGTGTAGAGAGACATGAAACTGAGATCAGGGACAGGGAAAATGTGAAACATGATGGGAGTCAGATTTGAAAAGTGTGGAGGAGAAGCAAGTGGTTAGTGCAAAGTGGTAAGCTGATTTATTAATGACAATTGGAATGAATGAATGAATGAATGGACAAACAAACGACTAAGCTAAGGACTGAATTGCACAGTGTATCTAGATAAAATCATTACATCTCACCCACATCCCCCCCCCCCCCCCCCCGACACGTACACGCACACGCACGCGCACGCGCACGCACACGCACGCACGCACACACACACACACACACACACACACACACACACACACACACACACACACACACACACACACACACACACACACACACACACACACACACACACACACACACACCAACCTGTGCATGCAACGGCAGCAAAGACCCAGCACTGGCCATAGCTGACAGAGCCACTCTCGGCCCACTTTCGCAAGATGTCTCCACTGCCTATCCAGTGACCTGGATGTTCTCCATCCTCATAGTCACCACTCCAGTTCCCCACTAACACACCCCTATCATCATTGCTGTTGATCTGAGGGCAGACAGAGACAGAGACAGAGACAGAGACAGAGACAGAGACAGAGACAGAGACAGATTGAAAGGTGAGTTAGAGAGGGAAAGGTAAGGTAAAATCATAGACCATAATTATGTTGGTAGGCAGGCCATATGTCACAAGCAAACTTCATCATATTCTCATTCATGGATACATCTATTAGTTTTTGAAGTATACACATTTCAGTATAACAGTCTAAGTATAGAGCATATTACCACCATGGCTGTCAAAGCTGGCCTGAAATAGCCCTGGAATTCAGATTCATCGTAAAGCTGTGTGGCTATCATGATCCAGTTTTATGACACTGAGGTCTTCCTTTAAGGAAGTAGCTCTCAAACATGTTCATGTCAAGGACCCCCAAATCGATACGCAGTGGCCCGTGGACCCCCATTTAAAACGATTTTGTGCCATGGACCCCCAAAAACAAGATGTTTGTTGCAGAGTGAAACCTATGATCTAAATAGTCATTCTTATACATTCTCACATTGGACTAACTTCTAGCCAGTGAAATAATGACTATAATTAACCACTTTCAATATGGCATGTCAATATGGTATGTCATGATAGGCAAATATCTTCCTAAATGTAAAAAAATTGCAAAAATATCTGATTTACAAGCTCACAACGCATTTTGATGCAGTATAAAATAGGCCTTAAATGGTTAAACTGTTCCTCATTTTGCTGGGGACCCCCTGGAACATCCAGAAATCTAAAGTCTTTTCTTCAACTTCAACAGGGTGTAGAGAGAAGTTGTAAAGAGTGTATACATAAAAAAAAATCTGAAAGGGCAGACACGGAGTGCTTGCTGTGGTACCAAGGTAACGTCTTTTGGAACAGCTCAAAGGGCTATTCACAGCCTGGTTACATGGGGTTCACTAAGTGCAGGATGGCTCCAGTGCACTGGTCTAGCCACTAACTCCTTCATTCCTCTATCCTGCCATTCACGTATCCATCTATCCATCCACCCTGCCATTCACTTATCCATCCATCCATCCAGTTTAAACAGATCTCCAGTAATACTCAGTACTCTGGTCACATAGACAGTGTATCTGAGTAACAGCATTTTATGGGGTATGCTGGCAACGATTTTTGTAAATAATTACTATTCAGACTAGTAAAATGGTGCACATTCAAATTCACATTTGATTCCAGAGAATCCAAACTACCTCCTGCAACTTTGTTGAGGATTTTGATTCTTGTGCTGCACTGTAATTTTACTCTCTTCATGTGTTTTATTTGAATTTATTAAACTTTTCTATTCTTTGAACTTTTTAAGTGTATAAAGGTGTCCTTTTATAATGTCTTTCATAATGCTCTTAATATTTTGGGTAAATCACTTTGGAATTGCCTTGAAATGTTGAAATGTGCTATGCAAATAAACTTGCCTTGCCTTGCCTTGCCTTGCCTTGCCTTGCCTTGCCTTGCCTTGCCTTGCCTTGCCATGCCTTCTGTTTATCTTTGCATCCATTAATCAATCAATCAATCAATCCATTCAATGACTGATCCATACACCCTTCACAGACCAGACACAGACCCACCATGGCACTCAGCACCCTGGTCACGTAGACAGAGTTTCTCCTGGCAGAAGTGTCCTGATCAGCATCAGCCACAAATTTAGGATTTTCATCCAGGATCTTGAGACACACATCCAGAATACCGGGCTCAAACTGCAAAGAAACAAAGTAAACAAAAACTCTTTAATAGTTTGTGTCACATAAGACTTGTTCTGTGACACTTTGATCAGTTGATAAGCTGGATGTTAAATCACATTTAAGGATTAAAAGGTGTGTGATTCTTACATTTTATGAGTTGTTAAATGTTTTAATATGTAAGTACCAAACTATTTTTGCTATTCCTAAAATGAAATAAAATAAAATAAATGATGATAATCTAGATGAGTGAGTGAGTTTGTTATACCTGCCCAAAGTTCCACGATGTTCCCTTGATTCGTTTGGGTGTGCCTTTATAGACAAATCCATGTTGAGTTAAAACATACTCCTGCCTCTTTTCCTCGTTCCTCATGTAAACAGCATCTCCTATGAGCAAGTACAAGAAATACAGCATTGAGCACAAACATTAACACTGGCATCATTAGAAAGCTAAGAATCCCCTTTCTGATATTGCAATATCAGCTGAATAATCTCAATAGAGCAGATGAATGAGTCCTCTTCTCATTATAATTAACTGAGGCACGCTGTTCCTGCAAAGTGCCCAAAAGAGAACGACTGGTTGTATTGGGTATTTCTGTGGTGTGATTATGTGTTAGCTGTGTGAATGTGAAAAGGGGTGTTGCTAAAATAAAGGAAGTGTGCCTAGACACAGGAAGCCATCCCATGACACATAATGGCAAAAAAAAAAGTGTGTACAAGAAGTAGTAGCAGTCGCAAGGGAATATATATATTTACTTACTGGGACACCAAGCATTAAAGAGCAAGACGAACTCCCCAAGTCTGGTTTTCGTTCCATCCTGGTCCAGAGTTAGAGAATAAAGTCCTATGGGGGCGTTGGGCGAGGAACTGATGGATACAGACACTGCGTTCTCTGTGGGACCATTACTGACGGACGCACTCCATTCCGTGTCGACTGTGTAGTCTCTCAGACCAAAGCAAACTTTTGTGTCAGACTCTTTCCTGGGTAACGGACCTGAGGAGTGAGGAAGCAGTGAGATGAACACCAAGTGTATGGACACATGTAGGGATAATGCATCATATTCATACATGCACACACACACAGTCACGCACGCACGCACGCACGCACGCACGCACGCACGCACGCACGCACGCACGCACGCACGCACGCACGCACGCACGCACGCACGCACGCACGCACGCACGCACGCACGCACGCACGCACGCACGCACGCACGCACGCACGCACGCACGCACGCACGCACGCACGCACGCACGCACGCACGCACGCACGCACACACGCACACACGCACGCACGCACGCACGCACGTACACACACACACACACACACACACACACACACACACACTTTTAATTCTAACTATTTAATCCAACAACAGTTTTTCCAAACACATTCCACAGGATTCACATATTTTAGGAGCTTCAACAAGGTTTGTGGTCATTTAAGGACAAAGTATTCTCTGCGACATGATCCAGCAACCTATCACTAAGAGACTAAACAGACATCACACACATCAATACAAAAATGTAGTCATTGCTGCTCTCTCCCTCTCTCTCTATTGGACATACAGTGTAGCATGCTCTGTGGGAGCCACAAGGCTAGTACCTGTCTCCACTATGAGGGTGAAGCTTGTTTTGCCAGGGGTGAACTTCTGCCCGCCAGGCTTCAGATATAAGTTGACTATAAAGGGTTGTCCTCTTCGGACGATCAAACGCTCATCTCCATTCAGCTCTGTATGGTGGCTGTTGTTGTTGGCTTTAATCTCCAAATCCCAGCGCTCGATGTCCATAGCTGCTTGTTTCACAGAACAAAGAACAAGGCAAGTATTTGTAAACCAGAGTTTAACAACAAATGGTAAATGGTGCATTTATATAGCGCTTTTATCCAAAGCGCTTTACATAGATTGTGCATTACATTCACCCACTCACACACACATTCATACACCGATGGCAGAGGAAACCATGCAAGGCACCAACCTGCTCATCGGGAGCAATTAGGGGTTCAGTGTCTTGCTCAAGGACACTTCGACACTAACTCTGGGGGAGGCCCCCAGCCCGAGATCGAACTGGGAACCTTGCGGTTTCCAGTTCCCTCTACCTGGCCACTCTACCCCTGAGCCACTGCCGCCCCGGCAACAAGGCAATTCAACGTGCTTTACACAAAATACGAAGACGTTAAGACACAGCGCATAAAGACACAAAAGGATCATATTATAAAAGGACATTTAAAAACAAGATTAAGTTCAATTAAAACAGAGATTAATAAAAATCAAATTCCAGGATAGAAGAAATAATCCTAAATTGAAATTGGCTTAAGTGAGGATGGGCGGGTGGGCAGACAGACCACGTTGTCACGCTCATGACGTCACCATGACTCAGCTTTAACCATATAAGGAGTTCCCAATGCAGCTACGCCCAAATATGGAGTGTGTTGTCTAACCTCAATATGTCATCATGGCATCAGGCGCAAACAAATCAGTCAGCTCCATATATGTGCACAAAAGGGGGCATGCCCAAATATGGGCATATATATACTGATGACATCAGGGATGTCCATATCCTCCTATAATCCTCCTATAATTTGACAAAACCTCTGTGGTGGGTCGACGGTCGACCGACGGTGGTGAGAGCAAAACTGTGTGCCGGTTCTCCTCAGTGGCTGGAGCAATTGATCTGAATTTGCACACAGCCATTGACCATTACCATTTGGTCAATTACCGTTTTTCAATTTCACCTAATCTCAGCTGTTTATTAGCGATTTTGTGTCAAACAATGTTGCCATGGTTACGGCTGCCCAGCAGTGGGATGGCCCCGCGAGCGATGGGATCTATAACCCACTGTCTGCCACAAGAACACACAGAGAGAGAGTGTGTGTGTGTGTGTGTGTGTGTGTGTGTGTGTGTGTGTGTGTGTGTGTGTGTGTGTGTGTGTGTGTGTGTGTGTGTGTGTGTGTGTGTGTGTGTGTGTGTGTGTGTGTGTGTGTGTGTCTGTGTCTGTGTTTGCGACGGGACGCAATAACCCCACGTTTGCAACTACTTTCGCCTGCGCACTTCACCGGTAGGCATAAAAGAGACAAGGACTGACCATAGACTGTAAAAAATGTGGACAACGGGAGCCCCATTGGTGTCTATAGACCATTTTTAAGCCACTTTTTCAGCTAATTCAATTCCGCCATCTTCCGGTCCCGAAAATAAACTGGAAACAAGTGCTATTGGCTGCAACCGCAGCGAGGGCGGGTCTTCACTCGGTAGAACCAGTAGAAGCCCTAGAAACATACATACCCTACTTTATCATTAATAAAATAAAATAAAATCAAGTGTAAAGTCCGGCCAAAACCCCATTCGCTTGAATAGAGAGTTATTGCTTCTGCAGCCAGCAGGGGGGAATTAGCTAAACTAGCAGCCATTCAAATGAACTGTCACTTCAGTTCATCTTAAAAGCCAGATGCTTGCCCTGGGACTGACAGATACAGAGATCTCCATATATGGGTATATCAGTCGGATTGGCGGTTTGTAGGTGTGAGGGCTGTGTACCCGCTGGAACTCTAGATACAAGGGGCGAGGGCCGCAATGCTGCCCCCAGCCTATAAAATGGGGAGAAAACGAGAAATTGAATCAAGTAGGCCCTACAGTACAATTTAGTAATAGCCTACTGTGGTTGGCATGTATACATTATACTTTAGTTAAAAGTATTGATTGATTGATTGATTGATTGATTGATTGATTGATTGATTGATTGATTGATTGATTGATTGATTGATTGATTGATTACTTTATTTAGAAGTTTGCAAAGAAAAAAGCACATGGAAGTGCAGTTCAAAATACAAGTTCAACTAAATAGGATTGAAAAGCCCCAAAAAGCCTACTGGCTTGTTTCAGTTGGGGTCCTCACGTGTGCATGTGAATAGATTTCAAGTTATTTAATCCACTGATATTTTTGGTTGCTTTAAACATGTAGGCCTTTTTTTTTTAATGATCCAAAGTTCATCATTTGTAAATCATTCTCAAAGCTAATTTGATCCACTATGTACTTAGTTCATGAACTGAGTGTCATTAGTTCAACATGTGAGTGTTATCTTGCGCCAGAACTCCTTCTAAAACGCTATGGACCAGAGCTAGTGTTATCTAATGTCACCCTAACATTCCTGCCGACCACATTTCTCACAACTTATAAACCTGACACCCAACGGCTCTCTCTGCTGAGTTCTGCTTTCACAGAGCAACACACGCAAAAAGTTACAACAACCATATCAATAATTATACATATCAATCAATTAATAAATATAAATGCTGAAAGACAGCTCTTGTTTTACCTTGAGTCATGCCTGCAGTTACGTTCTTGTACAGTGGCTTCTGCAAGTGGTTTGGGTTCTTCAACTGCAAACAGAACGTATTAGTTAATAATGGCCCCTACGGAGTAACAGCCAGTGAGGATATTTGTAGCATGTGAAATCTGAGCAGTAAGGTCCCCCTGTACTCTGTCCATCCCCTCTGTGACGCTGTTTTTACCCTGGGTTCAACCCTATTAGCGCTGGTCCATTGCGGTAGACAGTGGTGGAAAGTAACGAAGTACATTTACTCAAGTATTGTACTTAAGTACACTTTTCAGGATTTTTTTTAACTTTACTGGAGTAGGCCTATTTCCAATTTTAAGTAAGCTACTTTTACTTCTACTCCAACTACTGTACATCTCAGAGGCAAATATTGTGTCCACCACAATTATTTGAAATTTATTTTTAGTGGCTTACTTTTTTATGGTTTTTATTATTGTTACAAAGCACACATTAAGCACTTCAACCCTATATACATTTCGGCCATTTGAAAATAGCCAATCTACAAGCTCACAATGCATCACCATGTGAGCATTGTGAGCTTGTAGATCTGCTATTTTCAAAAGATTTGTATACATTTTATACATTTGAAAACTTGTGAAATTGGTACTTTAAGTACATTTTGATACCAATATTCCGGACTTTTACTTGTAACAGAGTATTTCTACAATGCAGTATTGATACTTTTACTTAAGTAAAACATTTGAGTACTTTTTCCACCACTCCCAATAGAAGGAGTTCTCCTCCTTCTAACGCTATGGACCAAAGCTTAGCGGAGAGTGTGGCTGTGTAGAGGGGGTCTCCCCGAACGCGTGCGTACCTCAGAAGTTCCGGCACTAAGCACCGTCTCCTGTCCAGTGTCCAATTTGTATAGGCTATGCACTGAAAAGGGCCCTTTTCTGACCCTTGACCTCACTGGACGGCCCGCCACTTTTTTTTACACCTTAGTGCCGCTTAGCGGAGAGTGTGGCTGTGTAGAGGGGGTCTCCCCGAACGCGTGCGTACCTCAGAAGTTCCGGCACTAAGCACCGTCTCCTGTCCAGTGTCCAATTTGTATAGGCTATGCACTGAAAAGGGCCCTTTTCTGACCCTTGACCTCACTGGACGGCCCGCCACTTTTTTTTACACCTTAGTGCCGCTTAGCGGAGAGTGTGGCTGTGTAGAGGGGGTCTCCCCGAACGCGTGCGTACCTCAGAAGTTCCGGCACTAAGCACCGTCTCCTGTCCAGTGTCCAATTTGTATAGGCTATGCACTGAAAAGGGCCCTTTTCTGACCCTTGACCTCACTGGACGGCCCGCCACTTTTTTTTACACCTTAGTGCCGCTTAGCGGAGAGTGTGGCTGTGTAGAGGGGGTCTCCCCGAACGCGTGCGTACCTCAGAAGTTCCGGCACTAAGCACCGTCTCCTGTCCAGTGTCCAATTTGTATAGGCTATGCACTCCTTTGAACAGCATCTATCAATTTAGATAAATAATTAATGTTTTAAATCCGTTTTTGTTACACAGAAACATAATATGTGATATATAGCTTCGTTTAAATGCTTAATTTATAGTTTTAATGTGCAAATGAACCGTTTTTCAATGGTTTTCAATGGTTTCTTTTTACTCTAGAGGGTACTCTTATTCTGAAGAGATCGTCCACCGGAAGTCTTATATTTGCTCCGTTATATTTGCTGACTGAACACTGCTGGACCAAAGCTAGTTCAACAACCCCCGTCCTCTTTATCCTGCTATTGGACCGGAGCCCATTCAACTGCTGAATGGTGGGAAACATTTTTTATTGGAATGTAGCCTAATTAGAAAACTGTTGTTCTTTTTTTGTTTTGTTTAAACAAAGTGTAGGCCTATACCCTCATTTCTCTTGAACCTCATTTATTCATTACTTCCCTAAAGTACTGCATATTTATTAGATCTCTTATCTGAACACTAGTGGCTCACTTTACTATTATTTATTTAGCTGAATCAGAACCTGTTTTATTTGCCATTAAGTATGTTTCAATAGAAGTAATTTGACTTTTGTGACATTCTGCAGACCACAACTTGTGATTATAGTCTATATGAATTTGGGATAGCTAGCCTACTTTACCATATACGTTTCAAATAAATGTTTTATGATAGACTTTAATGGGCCTGAAATCCCAGTGTTTCATATTTTACAGGACTCTTGTGCTGCACACTGCACTGTAATTTGATTCTCTTATTTTTGTTTTATTTTAATTTATTCTTAGTTTCTATTCTTGTAATTTTTTAATAACTATTTTAATTGTATTCAAATGTCCTTTTAAAATGTGTTTATTTTTCACCGTCTTAATGTTGTGTAAAGCACTTTAATTGCCTGGTTGTAGAAATGTGCTATACAAATAAACTTGCCTTAGTTGAGAGACATTCTGGTTCAATAAACATAGACCATGGACAGCCAGCAGGGGTACAGTTTTAGGTATTGCACAATGCAGCTTTAGCTAATTTTTGGGTTGCCCAGGTCAGTAGGATGCTGATGTGAGGGCTGTCCCAGTTACATAATGGCTGAACAATCCACTCCATTTATCCAAAGCTGGAAAGGGTCTCCATAAACCATCACGCCTCAAAAATCACAGATTACTACACAATGGACCTCAGAGCCTGATGGGAAGGAATGACCAAGGTTGTGAGGGTTTTTGGAATGAGTAGAAACGAATATAGAGCAAAAACATTAAGAGTAAGATATACAAATGTTGATATACGTGTAAATATTAAAGTAAATATATGAATATAAGTGATGTAAGTGTAAATCCAGGTATAAGCAGAGTTAACCGTATTATAAGTAAATGGTTAGTTGTAATGTTGGTGAACTACAGTATATTATAACCTTCAGCTTATTCCTCCGTAACGGATTCTAAATTAGTTTAAAATAGATTGCAAACAAACCACACACCTGCCACAAATAACACAGAACACAGAACAGATCGAATAGAAAACCATTTTTCACCATAAATAATTTATAGTATTTTTGTAGTTGTTACAACATATATTAATGAGATTTTACAAAGTCAAAAGTAATAATAAAGAAATCAAAACCTTTTACAAGATTAATAAATTACATTTCACAATGTATCTTTTCAGAAGATTCCACTGGCATAATTCAGCAATTTTCTTTACAATGCAAACATATTTCTTTTTACAAACTTAATCAGGTCAGCATTTTGACTGCTGGGTGGACTTTGGAGTTTTCAGTTTATCAGTTTTCACTTTCACTTTGATTTGGGTGTTGTTCCCACCAATACAAGCATATTACTGTCACTCTGAAAACTAAAATCACGTGTCCAATCTTTCTTATTTAGCAAACTGATGAGCTAAACAATACTTTAAGTTAAACAAAGCTGGAATCATAAATCACAACATAGTTTATAATCATTAAAACCACTTGTGCAATTAGACGACACAGTGGTCATGCTGAACGCACACAACTTCCACTTGTTAAAATTACACTTAGCCTATAATCAGTGGTCTTGCCACTGATTATTACTAGTCCTGCAATCTATGCTATGCTAACTATCTTAAATAATCCTCACTCTGATATGATATAGCTGAAGACACTATCCCTATATACAGTAAGTAACCCTAACACTTTAGCTTGTTGGTCATTACCTTTTCAGAGTCTGTTGGTTTTCAAAGAGCACCTGCGCTCAAAGAGTGGGCTAGATTAAAACATAGAATATAAGTAACGAGAAGACGTACTGTATAAGACACTAAACTCAACCCGCAATGCACGACAGAGTCTGTGAGTCTTGTAGTCATGTCTAAGTTGCAACGGTACTCTCTTTGGAATAGGGAAGTATCATTATCAGGCAAATTTGAGTCATCCTAGTATCACATCTCCAAGTTAATGATAGTTCACAGTGAGCTGAAAGGAAGAAAAGTTAAAAAAAAAGTACAAGTTGAGAATGAGTGACAGGATGTGTGAAAGAGAGAAAGCAAGAAATAAAGCTAACTTTTTTTTTTTTTACATTTGTAGGTGGCCTGCCATATACTGTTACAGTGGTTCTGAGGAAGAAAACACAGCACCATGGCCAAATAATTAAAAACAAAATTACATAAAAAAAACATTAAAAAGAAACATGAATGATCTTACAAAGAGCACATATTTCATTACAATCATAAATATACAATAGGTTTTCTAATTTCTAATGGTCATTCTTCATGATGCCAAAGCTGGTAAATTGATGCATTTGGAACCAAAGATGGACCCCAAATAGTAATAAGTGGTCTGTGCCCCATCTCTGAACAGTAGTTGTGAGCCTCCCTTTTGCTTTACTTTTGCATAATAGACCCATTTACTGAACACAAAATTCTGATTGAAATATCACTAGACTCTGTCTGCTTGTGCTTTAACCACATAAGCCAAATATTTAAAAAAAAATGTTGAATGAAAAAAAGAAGAAGAAATGTCACCTATAATGACATTACCAAAATAGGGACACCCAGTTGAAAGTGGTTAACTGTCCAAAAGGCAAAACCTGATGTTAAAAATATGCCGCAATGGACTAACAAGAAAAAATAGTTTTCTCTGGCAGTTTCTCTGGGGTGGCTCTGCCAAAACGGCAGGGGACCTGCAAATCTGGCTTAGAAGCTTGCCGGGTGATTTAGGGCAGTGGTTTTCAAAGTGGGGTCCGGGGACCCCGGGGTTCGTTGAAGGAGTTCCAGGTGTTAATTTCACTAAGTCACTTCACTTGAAATTCTTACAATGTAAAAGATGTACGGCAGTGCAAGTGGCTATTCTATGTCTCAACATCACTACAATGAAATCTATTTCTCATGTAGTAATAATGACATTTAGATGATTAAATTAGAATTCGACCTTAAACATCTTTTCATATCAGGATGCCTAGGACATGATTTGAGGGTCCATGAAATGAAAACGTTTAGGGCAGCCATGCAGGTCTGTGTTGGCTTGTTACAGAGGGAGAAACCTGTACCGAGTTCTGAAAAGGATACAATTAACCCATTCCTTTCCATGTTTGAGAACATTCATTTATGACAATCGGCCCATTGTACAGTAGTTTCTATGTACAGTAAACAAATTGTGATCATGCTTTTATGGTCAGACTCATCACACACCTCCTACCCTAGATGTAACCGTAATTATTACAAGTTTCATTATCCTGGGTCATGGTGTACACAGTCAAATGTTCTAATCTCAGAAGGACAGACAGGTGGCTGGAGTGCAAATATATAGAAGTTCTGGTGGGGGCCTCGTGAACATGCCTGTGGAAAATACAATCAAGGCCCAACGTCATCCATCTCCTAGCTGTGGGGTGCCCGCTGGCCTAGCGGTTCAGGCGTATACCACATATAGGCTTTACTGGTGCCTGACAGCACGTCGCGGGTTCGAATCCCAATCCCGAAGACCTTTGCTGCGTGTCACTCCCTGTGTCTCTCTCCCCGTTTCCTGTTCTTCTCCACTATATACTATACTATACTATATATCAATAAAGCCCCCCCAAAAATAAACATGGACATGGATGCTGTAGTTGTACATCCCACAGGCATGCTTGCTTATCATAACAAAATATACTAAACCACAAATAAAAGCAGGCTGGATAATAGTGTCCGATCCATTTCAGGTCATAATAATCCTATTCCGGGTCTGTGATATGCCTTCACGTTATGGCTTCACGCTGTGATATGGCTTCACGTTTCATCCAAGTCTCCCAGACAAAGCTACCCGTGCTAAATCACCAGGGCAGCTTATTATTACGATTTTTTGGCAGGTGTGCACACACACCTTAATCTCATCCCACTACCACAAAGGCCCCTTGGGTGACTAGTGGTTTCTCCTTATCTCCATGAGAAATTCAAAGATCTCATTCTCAATCTCAGAACAAATAAAGCAATTTGAACAAAAATAAAACTTGCCAAAAGAACAGCAGCAGTATAAAAAGCTTCAAAGAAATTAAATCAAAAATACATTAGAGCAAATAGAAAATCTTATTTGATCCCTGCTTAAAATAATTGTACAGGAGGTACAGTACAGTGGATCTGACAGTAAAAGAAAATTGTTAACTACCGGTAATGAGACATGCATAAATCTCTTTTATCTCTCTTTTAAACAAATGGGAGTGAGAATGCAACACAGTTATGAGTTTCATACTGTATCCACCAAATGTATCAATATTTTTGCAAGAGACCCATTTTACATTTACACATTAAAAATGTTCAAAATAGACAACTGATTAAGTGGTTCTTACCAAATGTTTCTGCAGTTATATACGCTCATTTTCATTTTGTGCTGTCTGGTATATCAAACATACCTTTTATTTTCTTTGTATTGCAATTTGCAACCATTTCTTGAGAATGGTTGCAGGCTCAGTGCAGCAGCTGACAGAGTCACATGCAAAGAGATTAATGTTGGGTATGCCTAAAGGCTCAAAGGTCTCGGAGACAAAGCATGTTTTCAGGATGTTGTGGGTTTGAATCTAGCTTGCCGATTTCACATTTCCTGTAAGTAACATTTCTTTTCACATTTCACACTTCTTGTCTGCCTCCTTGCTGAATAAAATCAGTCTGCTCAAATGAGAGCGGATGCATCACTCCACTTACAGTAGGTAATCACTCCTCTATCAGTCCCATCTCTTCTCTTGTTACGGAACCAGACCTCAGTATTTCAAACAGTGGCAGTTGAAATTACCACAGGTCTGTGTCTGTGTCAGGTGGTGAACATGTGTTCCTCCTTTCTCCTCCGAGTCAAAGCTAGCAGCTGCAATGAAGTAGATTCCAAAAATAGCCTGTTATAATTGAATGTAACAGTCTGGTTTGGATGAAGTTAATCCATCCCTCCATCCTCCAGGAAATGTAGGGTGACCAGCAGACCTCAATATGCGCAATGGACACTGATCTGAAAAGACATAAATTATACAACATCAAGCGCATCAGATCCACATTCTGTATCATAAAGAGATGAAATTGTAAAATGTATATTATGCCTTTTCTTACCAATAGTAGAATATTCACACTTTAAACCTCAGTTGATTTTCCAATGACAATGTCATTGTCCTGTTACAAGAAAGATATCACACATCAGATACATGATTAAAAAAATATATATATAAAAAGATGAATAGACTGTTTTAAATACTTGATGGCAATTATGATCTGGGAAAATCTGTGTCAAAGCTCCAAGTTCAGCTTCAACTTACAATATAACATATAGATCTTCCTGTATTCAATTCGTACAGACGTTCTGTGCAGACGTTTCATGGGACCGGGGCTTATTAAAATACATAGAGCATTTGTAATGTGAGAATCCAGAAACAAGCTCCCAAAAGATTTTTGGTCTGTATCCATATTTTAAGAAAGCAGTATTTACTGATGGATGATCACATTATAATTCTTTAGTTTGTACCTGAGAAGTAGTCAGGACCGGTGGCTTGGGTGCAGTTCTTCTTTTCCTGTTTACCATTGGTGACTCATTCGTCCTCAGGCTAGGTGTTCTACTGAGTGATGGGTGGGGCTTGGAAGTATGGGACGCAAATGAGGAGGAGTCAATTGCATCTCCACCAATTGCAGAGAGGCAACCGTGTTCTGAGTTGCCAAAGACGCTGACATGGTCTCCTGAAGATTCTGTATTGTCCACTAGGTTAGAAAAACACAAAATGCATAAGACATAAACCCATTTTATTATAGAAAACAATGAGATTATTTTAGGTTTAGATGCAAATATACATACTGAATAAACACAACAAGGAACTAGAAAAAGTGCTCCTCCGGAGCACAGGTCTCCGCCAGGTCAGGTAGGTTATTGTGGGGCAGCAATGTTAAAAATTCCCCAATCAGGATGAAATATGAAAGATCGGACAGATCTGTGTTGATCACAAGACTGGTGGCACTATTACAGGACAATATGAAAAGGGTGGCATGTCTTCCTCGGCCTAGTGGGAATGTGCGTGCAAAGTTTCACGGCAATCGGAAGATGCATTTATGATTTGAGGCATTTTGTTCCAAACAAGTCACTCCTGCAAACTTTAAAAGCCAATCTTAGCCATTCAGGATGGATTATGAGAAATCGAACAGATCTGTGTTGATCACATGACTATAGAGATAACGTGTACCGATTTGCGTGATGTTTTGGCAAAATCTGTGGGAGTAATCGGCCTCCTGGTGGCACTATAACAGGCCCATGTGAAACATTTGGGGCAGAGGTTCTGCTCTGGCATCCAGGGAGTGTGTGTGTACAGTTTCACGTCCAGGGCCAACGGTGCCGGAGATTAGCTGTACACAGACCGACGGACACACGGCCACACGGACACACAGACGGACGGACGGACGGACGGACGGACAAGTTGCAAAACATAGTCTCGGCCATGCCTTCGGCCTGGCGGAGACAATTAGTATGATACAATTTCAAGACTTCATATGGTTCATGATTGCAATAGCAAAAACAGAAGAAACAAAATGTACAATTCTGTCACAGGCTGCTAAAGAGCATTGCAGATGGATAATGACTATTTGTGATACAGTAGAAAATGTCTATTGATAAAAAGTGCAATATACTGTAGGTCTGAATCGATAATGATAGGGTAGCGAAATGTTTTCCCAGGACTCCACGAGGCTAGGGCTGGCAAAGGATGCCAGAGACAAAGGGGAATAAACTCACTTAGAAGATAGCCATTTGGTTTCTGCTGTTCACAGTTATGATGAAGATGATGGTGATAAAGATGATGGTTGTTGATTTCATTTTCAGTCGCTGCCTCAGGGGAGGAACAGCCAATGTGATTGGTTTCCACTCCTTGCGATTGGTTTCCAATAGGGGGTAACGAGCCTCGACCCGATGACGAGGATGATTGGCTAAGGGTGGTGGAAGCCGTGCTGCCTGAGCCAATGGAGTGAGGCCGTGGGTATTCTAAACCCCTGTGTGAACAACACGCCACAGGGACTAAAAAAACATAAACAATAGATGTCATCCATGAGATATTAATATGGCAGGTGAATAAGCAAAATAGCACAATACTTTTAGTTGCTGTAAGTAAAATATAGTTAGTTTAGTTTAGTAAATTAGAGATTTAAGAAACATCAAGTGCTATCGGGAGATTTGTATCTCCAACTGACCATATTCACGTATGAGCAAAAGGACCATAATGTGAATATTGTCAATGTCAATAGAACTTTCTTTGGTCTATTGCTGCTAAGTGTCATTTGTAGAACTACTTACTTCTCCCAG
Organism: Gymnoscopelus braueri; assembly: GCF_963280865.1. Classification (NCBI taxonomy): domain Eukaryota; kingdom Metazoa; phylum Chordata; class Actinopteri; order Myctophiformes; family Myctophidae; genus Gymnoscopelus; species Gymnoscopelus braueri. The sequence goes on from NC_137614.1 coordinate 19,431,379, forward strand.
GCACAACATAGTTGACGGCACGGTCACAAATGGCAGCTTCACTGGGTTGGATGTCCATGAATGGTTTCTTACCCATTCCCATGAAAACTCTCTCCTTCATGCGCAGCTCTGGAAATAATTCAATGAGTTGATTGGCAACAAGGTTATTATAGTTTTGTCATTAGTTTTTAATTAATTTTGTTTAGACTTTATCAATTCCAGTTAGTTTTATTTCCTTTCTTAAAGTAGGTTTGGAAATGTAGTTTTATTTGGTGAAAGTTTGTAGTTTTAGTGTTAGCTTTCGTTTTTATCATAATATGCAGTGAGATTCAAAAAGGTAATAACAAGTATATGTATTAAAAACATACCATTTAAAATGGTATTCACAGTTAAAACTGGCACAGATAAGAAATGGAAGATAGATTTCATATACAACCAAAATACTATTGTATGGAATAAATTGACAAAGACTACGTAAATCTACGGACATCGCCTTTTAAATTTAGTTAGCACACAGTTTCAGTTAATGATGTATCTTTTTTGTAAAGCCTCATTTTTATTTTCATTTCATTTAACTAAAAATGTTCCCTCCCAATTATAGTTATAGTTGTTTTTGATTGATTGATTGATTGATTGATTGATTGATTGATTGATTGATTGTATTGTATGCCCACAGATACACATATAGTTGTATGTTTACCTCGACTGTGGGCAGCCTGTTCCCATAGGATCCTCTCCACGTCTGTGGTCCAGGCTTTCTTTACCTCCATGCTGAATGCTCTCAGAGTGTAAGTGTCCTCACTCTTCCTCCTGCGGAACCAGATCTCAAAACTCAGACCGGTGACCCCAGCATTGTGTGTCATCCCAATGTCACATGTCTGCAGAAATGAGAGAGTGGTGAACAAAAAGGTGAACCAATGGTTCCAGCTGACTCTTTAAGGTGTGTTCACATCGAACACAAAGCTCATTTTTACACTGTGTACAAACCTTGAAAGACTGTTTGTAGACGTAAACATCGTTGCCAACATCAGTTCTCTTAGTTTTGCTGAAGAGAATGAGGTGCTCAAAGAGAAAGATGCGGCGGACACATTTCTTCTTCCTGAAAAATACAGTGAACTCATCCTGGCGAATGAGTTGTCCCTGTTCCTTCAAATTCACCTGGAGGAGAAGAGAACAGAAGAGAAGAGAAGAGAAGAGAAGAGAAGAGAAGAGAAGAGAAGAGAAGAGAAGAGAAGAGAAGAGAAGAGAAGAGAAGAGAAGAGAAGAGAAGAGAAGAGAAGAGAAGAGAAGAGAAGAGAAGAGAAGAGAAGAGAAGAGAAGAGAAGAGAAGAGAAGAGAAGAGAACTTGATTTGTTTACTCATCTCTTGAATTTAAATGATCTATTCTGTCTACTCTTTGAAGGCTATCTTACATCACAGTCCCGGATGGCGTCCATGGTGAGGAGATCGTTGCCATGGCGCATCTGAAACCGAACCAGGTCTGCAGCAGCCTGGATCTCAGCATTCTCCCTCTCAGGGTTCATCATTTCAGAATCACACACACCTGCATCACATACACTTGGGCCACATGTACCATCGTGGACCATATCATGTGTCTTGTGTGAGCTGGTCAGGGCTAACATGTCCAAGAGCAGCAGGCTGTACTTGCTGATCCTCTGTATGGGTCTCAACAGGTAGGATGACAGGTCCATCATATCTCCTAACTCTTGTTGTTTTCTCTAGGAGAGAAAACAATGTGGTCTGTCAAAATTACTGTAATAGAGTACAGTATATGAATATTGCATGAACTTAGCACTTCTGGTTAGAATTGTGATACATATGCATTCACTACATGGCATTTGTTGAAAACGAAACGCATACAGTAGGAAAAGGGGACAAATGGAGAGGCTGACCTTGAAGATGTCGTGCCGTCGGTGGAGGATCAGGGCATCTGATTGGGGCTTGTTTTTACTGTAATGAGCATACAGGCCAAAACTTTCGCTCTGCAGAAAGAATCCAGTTCAAAGAAAGATTCAGACAATGTGGCTATGTGGCTACTGTCAACTCTCACATATCACAGTTGAGCCAAACGAAGCATAAGCGCAAAACTATTGCAACAAGGCTTTCTATCTATATGCCTGTGTGTATGTACAATATATCGCCGTGTATGTGTCCACTTAAGAAGCAAAATGTAAACATATGAAGAAAGCAATTAAGTGGAAATGGTAATTATGTACAATATGTGGCCAATGTAAATGGACACCAGTATGGTCCTTTAAACGCTATCCCTCTATACTCACATGTCTGAGAAAGCAGCGTGCAACTAGAGCAGGCTCCCGCTGGCAGGCCTCCAGCTCTGGGAGGAAGTAGTGACTGTGGAAGTCATAAAGCTTCTCCAGGTTACCAAAGATAACACCCCTCTTCCCCCTCAGGTCCTGGGGAATGTCTGGCCTGTCAAGCAGGGGGTGGTAGTGGGTCAGAATGTAGCCCAGGGAGCGGACATACTCCCTCTCTGTGAACACCAACTCCTCCAACACGCGCTGTAGCCTCCTGTAAGTATGTACAGAACCATTTCATGAGAACAAAACACAGACAGAAACGCTGTTTGTTAAGGCAAGAGAAACACTTGACTTATACATTTGCTGCTTTTCTGGCATGCAGTGATAAGATGGTTTTGGGATATAGGAATAAAAAAAAGAAAAAAACAACAACAACACACACACACACACACACACACACACACACACACACACACACACACACACACACACACACACACACACACACACACACACACACACACACACACACACACACATTTTATTTAAAAAATCAACAGCCACGACACAGAGATACTGAGCTTCTCTCATAATCTCAGCAGATATATAACAGAAAACAGAAATAGAATAGAATAGAATAGAATAGAATAGAATAGAATAGAATAGAATAGAATATTTTCAGGAAAGAAATAAAAAGGTCCAATAACACCAACTATAATAACTGTATTTGTTGATGCTTATAACTCAGGGAGTAATAGAGGTCTTATAAGTAAACTATACAATGGAATTGTGTCATTGAATAAGGACTCTACGATATATGTGAAACAACGATGGGAAAAATAACTTGACATTGACATAAGTGATGAAGTGTGGTCGGATTCATGGGAAACACAATCAACGACTACTAACTCCCTGACCTGGAGAGACTTTAGCTGGAAAAACAAAATCCGCTTCTTTATCACTCCCAAACAGAAGTCTAAACAAACTGGGAACCAGCTGGACTGCTGGAGGGAATGTGGAGATACTATGGTTGACCATGCACATGTCTTTTGGTCTTGTCCTGCAATTCAACCTTTCTGGAAGGAGATAGCAACACTTATCTAAACAATTCTGGGTTTCAGTATCGATACTACATTTGAATCTTTGTATCTTGGACAAACCCCGGATGGACTGAGTCAGAATGACTCTTATTTGTTTAAGATCCTACTTGCAGCAAGCAAAAAAGCTATTACAAAGAACTGGTTGCAGAAAAACTGCCCTACTATTGGACTATTTGTCAGTATTGTGAGACAATTGCATCTCTTAGAGCAGATGACCTACTCTTTGAGGCTCCAAAAGGAGTTGGGTGAAAAAAGATGGGGGAAATGGCTGGACTACTTAGATAGAGTGCCAGATCTCTGATGATGGTTGGTTGTCCTCCCTATGGTATATTGTACTTTGTATTTGGTCTTAAATCCTGTCAACATGTTTCAGTCTTATTACTGGTACCAAATGTCCCATGACCTCTTTTTATTTGTTCTTGTTTTTGTTTTTTTTATGTTTTTTTAAATTTTTTACTGCTATTTTTTCTGTTGCTTTTTTGTACTATTTGATTTTATGTACTGTCTGATAAAACTTCTGAAAATAAAGAGTTACAAAAAAGAAGAAGAATAGAATAGAATAGAATAGAATAGAATAGAATAGAATAGAATAGAATAGAATAGAATAATTCCATATCAGTTCAGGTTGTTGTTGGCAAGACTGTACCTGTGTTACTTCAATGTAAGCTTAGAGACAGATAAAGAAAAAGAATGCATAAAAAGTCACCGTCTCACATGGGTAAAGATGTAAAGTAGGGTTTCAATCAATGAAGTAGGTTAGACACACACACACACACACACACACACACACACACACACACACACACACACACACACACACACACACACACACACACACACACACACACACACACACAAACACACACACACACACACACACACACACACACACACACACACACACACACACACACACCATAAACTTACAGGGCATTGCTGGTACTCTCCTCTGAGCCGACGGGCAGGCTGGAGGTTTTACCGCAGGAAGTACCGTTACCTCCCGCAGCTTCCAGTGCTCCCACAAAGGACTCCTCCGAGCAGAAGCTCCCATGGCGGGAGATCTGGAACCTCTGTGCCTCCTGGAGGATCCGACAAGACGGCTGACCGCGATGGGAGCAGGGCGATGACGTTTGAGCCAGAGGCTCTGGCAGGGTGGGTGCTGACCCAGACCCGGCAGTCGGTGACGCTACGACAGTGGAACACGAGGCCTCGCTCACCGACCGAGTGCCCAAACCTCGTCCCCATGGGAACCACTGGCAGCCGACGGTGTGCGACTGAGAGAGAGCAGCGGCATCTCTCTCACGCCTCGCTCGGTTGTTAACCTCCCTCTTCTTGTGCTCTCTCTCTGTTCTCCTGGGCGACCTGTGAAGAGATGGTAAACGAGCAGCTTTAAAAGCCAATGTGGCATGATATGCCACAAAAAAATATTTTCCTGAAACGTTATATAACTTTATCTTCTGGCTGCTACACTGAAATTGGCACATAATAAACAGCATTACTTATGGCATTTATAAGCTGTTATTTGAACCACTAACCATTATAATGATTGACTACTTCAGGATTTCTAGACCTGTGTCTTATTTTAAAACACTTTTCAAAACATACTTGTATCAAAAGGCCTTTTTTATGTTTTTATTATATTTTCTTTATTAAAATGCTATTGGAACCTTTTATGGATACATGGTATATGAATAGAATTGTATTAATAGTGATATACCATTATTATTATTATTATCATTACTTGGGGCCATGCATGTCGGGAATGATGCACGTTGTGCCATTTGGTCAGTCTGTGAAGCTGACAGTTTGGGTTGGCCAATCAGAGAAGCCGATTCATACATCCCAAACCATCTCCCAAACCCACTGAGAATTTCTTCCTCTTTCTCAGACCCACGGGCCGACAGATACACATATTCGTGATGTTTCGGTTCTCGGAAACCGTTTGTCCATCCGAAGCCATTCGGCTTTGCACACCTTGGGGTTATATGAGACACAAACGCCAAGTTTGTGACTGTGTGACACACAGACAGAGATTCTGTGAATCATATTATTGATTATTATTAAATAATAATAATTTTACCTGTGGGGAGAGTCTGGACTGACCCTAGACCCCTCGTTGGTTCTAGCATCATAGCTAGGTAGCATATTCTCAGGTTTGGCAGCATCACAGAAGGCTTCACTTATGGAGTTTGTATTACTGTTCCCCAGGATTGGCCTTCTCTTCCTCATGTCCACTGTCCCTGTGATGATTCCCTCCCACTGAGGGTGTCCTGGCCCAGGGGTGGATTGCAGTGCCATATTCTGGCCACTAGGTGACACAGTCTGACCGTCAAGGTCTCCCTCAGCACTGTGGCGATCACACCAAGCAGTCTGGTGCTGTTGATGATAGGCCTCATTCACATCCTGCATCCTCTCCTGAAGCTGCTGCCTGGCCTCCTGGCACTTCAGCCAGGCAACATTCCAGACCCGCATCCCCCTGGAGCCCCGAAGGGAGCAGGCTTGGGCCTTGACCTCCTGAAATTGCTCAGGGCTGAAATGTAGGAACCGGAGTTCGTAAGCCTGGAGCAGGGTGGGGTCATGACCCGTCAGTGGGATGTCAGGAGTGGTAGGTCCCACCTCTGGTACTGGGATGGTATTAAGATCATGGTCGTGCTGCTGGTACTGCAACGCTTGAGTGTTAAATTGATGGTGTGAGGTTGTATTATGGTCATGCTCATGGTGTTGGTCTTGTGTGACATGGGTATGAGGTGGGTGCGTGGTGGTGTTAGGATCTTGTTGTACTGGGTGGGTGTTGGGTTGATTCTGGTCCAGGTACTCTTTGCATTCCATAGCCAGTGCTGTAGCCTAATAGAAGATACAGAGGTAGAGATTACAGCAGCAACCATGGGCAGCGCAATATGTTTTTAGTCGTTTTTGTCACCTTACATATCTGAAATATTTCAGTTACTCTGACAAAAAATCGAATGAAAGAGTAACAAACAACATGAACAATAAAACAAGCAATGAAATACAGCAAGTGCCGCGTAGAACGTTGGCACTCAAAATGGTAACAAATCTAATAGGTTAGAACCGTACCCGTACATTTGTTATGTACACTGTTTTCCAGTGAAAGACTACATTTACTCATTTTGGATTCAAGTCTGAAAAACATTTGAGATCCCTCTGGCAAGGACTCCCACCAACCTGCTCACAGAAGTCGCACACGTTGACCATAATCTGCAGCTCCCGGCAGCAGGCTTCCGCCCTGGACAGGAAGTTCCCCAGGTCCGACTTGAAAGTGCGGACCAAGGTCCTGAAGACCTCTGTCTCTGGGTAGGACAATCCATCTGCCTGAAGCCTCTCTGCCTCTGACACCAAAGCCATGGCATGGTGGTTACGGTCCTGAAGGAAGAGAATGTGTGTGAGAGAGAGTGAGAGTGAGAGACATAGACAGAGACAGAGAGAAAGAGAGAGAGAGCGAGATTAGCATGTTAGTTCAGTTATATTGTGAGTTAGACCTATGTTTTTTCAGTGATTGGTTGAGGCTACTGAGTTAGACTAATATGAATATGGGGGAAGGATAGTTTGTCTCATAGTACAAATTTAAGTTTATAAAGTATGATTACATGAGCTGAGCGGGAAGCCCTTCATTCACACTATACTTCTCTTTCCATCTTTCTTAAAGCTGCAATCCATAACTTTTATTTTAACCAATCTGTATGGTAAAGTATACTGACACAATATAACTAACACAACTGCATTGGTTGGACATGGTCTCCCTTGTCTTCTGTGGTCAGGTAGGACCACTACTGAGGTACTGCATGAAGCTCGAAAAAGAAATATGTCGCATTCCCAAACAAGCTCTCTATTATAGTTCAACAGCAGAATTGTTGGTGCCCGGCAAGAGATCCGGGTTCGTATTGCAGACTTAAACAGGTAACCAGACATACAGGGACAAAGACTCATATACAGCTACAATGTAACACAAAGGAGACTCACAGATTCATATACAGCTACAATGTAGCACAAAGGAGACTCACATTGGCTTCAATGAGGAAGGCAGTGAAGCTGTTCAGTGTCTGTTCCACTCTGTATTTGGAGTCCTCGACTTCCGCAGCCTCCAGCAGGTGGCGCTGTCCCTCTGCATCAAACCACTCCTTGATCTTGCAGCAATCAGATGGAAGATGTGCTTTATTTAAACTTCACTAGATTTTTTCCGAATTGCAATTTTATTAACTGCAGACACTTTTCTGGATTTCGGAGTTAGATAATAAAACCTTAATAATTGCAATGTTTTTACGCAACACGTTTTTGACATATGCACATCAAATAGACTACACAGATAAGACAATGGAGCACTCTTATGAGTGCTCCATTGGTCTTATTTGGATATTTCATTACAAGCGCTCAGGTAAAAGCTTTTTGCTAATTGTGTGAATGTTGTTTGACAACTGTGTAAAAACCTTCAGTACCTGTGTGAAGTGTCCCTCCATCTCTCTCAAGCGGAGCAGGTACTCCAGGTGTTCCTGTAACACGTTGGACCTCTGCACCAGGAAGTGAGCCTGCTCCTCTACATGATTGTACAGGCTGGTCACCGAGTCCACTGCATCGCTGCAAGGTAAGGAGATAAAGCATTTTCAATAATCCATGAGTTTGGTTGGATTCAAGATCAATATTCAGCAGTTTGTTCTCAGTGTGAGTGAGAATCATTCTATCATCACAATGCACGGTACTGTATGGTATACTGAAGTGTTTCCCAACCTGATGTCCGGTTCCCCCTGGGGGGTAGTCTAAAATTTTACACATGTTGCACAAAATCATGACTTGCTTTCATCCACTGTCTACATGTATCTTCTCAATGTGATATCAGTCCAACTTGTCATACAGACAGTGTCATTGCTTGACGCTTGCTTTGGCAATGTAAACGTATGTTTTCTCATGCCAATAAAGCTGAATTGAACTGCATTGAAATAGATTTATTCTTTTACATTTCTTTCAAAAGGTTTCAAAGACAGTGAAAATAGCCAATCTACAGGCTCACAAGCTCACAATGCGTCCATGGAGTTAGCTCCAAGGAATAAAGTTTGGGAACCAATGCTATATTGCACTATTTTAATCATATTTGTTCATGTACACTGTCCAGTTGAGATTATGTTCTAAATACAGCAACAATACACAGTTACATCATCAGTGTTAATGTATCCATTTGTAAGTGTACTGAGAGTGTACAATAATTTAACCAAATGGACCTTTACGGGTCCATTTGGTTACATTTGTACACTCTCAGATAGAGTTAAACTGAGGATTTTACTGTGTACAGAGATTAATTCCTTGAGTGAACACCATACTTGACAATGGGTGATGCACAGTGGGAATGTTTACCTGAAGTCCTCACAGTGGGGGTATTTCATGTCACTCTCCCTCCTCAGCCTGGCCAGATTGGCCCCGCCTTCTCTTTGCAAGCCAACCAATCGGCTGTCCTGCAGAACATCCCTCATCAGAGTTCTCTGATCCACTATGCACTGCTGTACATTCTATCAAAGGTAAAGACAGAAACACGCTGGTTGTAAACATAACATTGAGCACTAGCGAAAGTTTGTATTAAAGTTTTCACTCACCAACAACTACTGTACAGAATCTATTATCAAGCAAACATATATGTATTGGATATGCAAAGGTATTTGCAAAATTGTACATACAGTATATTGCACAGTGTAAAATGCTTAAATGTATTTATAAAGACTGGTACCGGTACAGTGTCAATCTTGTGGGTCTCCTCCAACTTCCTGATGGCTTTCTGTAGCAGGGCAGCTGCCTCATGCAGGTCAGACACAAAGGGGTGAAGCTTCTAAAGAAAAGAATAGTTACACACATTAAATATAGGTATGCACAGACGAATTCACCCTCTAAAGCAAGGATTAATCAAAGAAAATTTACATAAAAATGTATAATAATAATAATTGTTTTATTCATAAACTGTTGTTGTTGTTTTCTCAATTTTCTCCCCAATGTAGTCATTGCCAATCCCCCACTATGTGTTTAGTCCGTGTCACAGTGACAACCCCTACTTGTTGGTCTTGGGGAGGGTGTGGACAACCATGGTCTCATTCAATACACATGGAGTCACCAGTCACTACTTTTCACATGAGAGTGAGAAGTTTCACAAGAAGGATTTTGACGTGTGCAGAGGAACACGCTATTCCTTCCTGTTCTGCTCCCTGCTGAGCAGGTGTCCCGACCAGCCTATAAGAGTCTCTAGAGACAGAGATCGCCCTCCCCTGCCGGCTTACCACTTAAAAACACTGTTTGTTTGAGCGCTCAGCCAAGCCGGAGGACTGTGGAGGAATCTGTGGAGCCTTAATAAAATAAAATAAACTTTACACAGTTAATGAGGAACCCACCTGGTGCAGGTCCAGCCAATCATGGTGGCTGTAGGACAGTGTTCCATCCAAACACGAACTCAGCTGGTTTGCTTCCACCATCTTGTGCAAGGCCTTCACTGAAGTCACTATTTCAGTCTGTTTCACAACACATGACAGAGTAACATCAGCAACTTTACACCACTTTTACACAATATGTTTGAACTTCAGAGTAATTATACTGCCATTCAGGTAATTACAGCTGTGACTAAATGCTGAAATAGCACGTGCTGACTAGTAAAATGGTCACACATTGTGGCCTTAATTACTCAACTATAATTGCAAAATGTAACACAATAATCTAAAGTAGTATACAGAATTGTAGTGCCTTCTACACAGCAAATACAAAGATATTAACCAGAAACAGTCACGTTTTACACTTTCAGAGTGGGCAACCCACTGTCCTTTTTACAAATGGCAACTACAGCACAAGTCTGACCTGTATCCCCGGACATCTGTCCGGTCGATGGCTGATGTCCTTCTCTCCCAACACCACCATATGGTGTACCACTTGCGGAGTCTGCTCCTGGAACAAAGACACAGCCTGATAATTCACTGATGAAATTCATTAAGTAAATGGAGCTCATACCATCAATGATACAATAGAGAAACAAATTGATGTGACAGTTTATACAGGTTTTAGTCACTTGATGAAGACAAGACAACATATGCTTTGAACTTAACAGGTAAGTCAGCCAGGCATAAACAATCAATCAACAATACAATTCCTCTCTGGACTGCAGCAATAGTGCTGATAAAAGGAGGTTTGTGTCCTTGGTACCTGCAGCATGGTCAAGGCTTTGAAGAAGTATGGTGGAGGTGGGATCTTCCTTGCATCAACTACAACTGTCATTCCAAGCTCTCTGGTTTCTCTCCTACATATACAGATACAGTAAATAAAAGAATACACATCTGTAGCACACAATAAAACAGTTCACAATACATTTGTATCCATACAGTAGACAACTACAATCATATTGTAAAGGAAAACAATTGCTTGCTTTTTCCCATAAGTAAGTAGGTACGAGTGGCTTATTGTCGGTATTGGCCGAGAACGACGGTGTCTATCCCCTTTTTCATGTGCTAGACCCCTGGGAGATGGAAAGCTGAGGTGGGGTGCAACACCTACCATCAGCTCCCAGTACTTACCGCACAACTTAGTTACCCAAGCCATGATACTCATATGCTGATTTGGCGGGGCCAGGGATCAAACCCAGAACCTTGTGGTCCAAAAGTGAGTGCTCTACCAACTTAGCTACCCGGACACAAACACATGCTTGTTTCACATTACCAAATGACTAAGCACTTTGCTGTGATTCGTTGATTAATTGAATGCATAAATGATTAAAAGCCATAAAGCAATTTAAGTTAAAAGGCAAGACTAAAAACATCCAAAATATGTTTCTACTTACCTAATGATAGAGTGGAAGTACAGCAGTGTTTGGCTGAGTTCCTGGTTAGTTACAAATGACCTCCATCCCAGGTGGTCTCCATAGGCCTCAACTACTGCCCTTCCTGTTCTGTCTCTGCCTCCTAAAGGTGATGGAGAGGGGGAGAAAAAGTTAGATTACAGGAGACAAATCTCAAGAGAATATCTAGATTGTATTTGGAGTCCTCCATAGACATCACCCGCATTCCTCTTTGACCAACTGTACCTCCAAGGGATGGAGGGAGAGAGGGGGAAATGTCACATTGTTCCTTTCTCTTGAGGTAATAACTGCCACGTAGGACATTTTGTCAATTTAGTGGTAACAACTTATGATAAGGTGCTTGCAATAAGCATTAATTGACAGTTAATAAGGCCCTTATAAGTCCTTATAAGATGCTTATTGTGTTAATAAGACTATAATGTACGTAAGAACATTAACAAAAGCCATATGAGTTTCTTAAAGTTGTTTATAATAGCATCCTTTATTAGGTACTTATTAACAGTTACGGTAACTATGCCCTTTGCATCTAGCTGGTCTAAAGTGGGAACAAGCCATTTTAAGGTTAATAAAACCATCATTATGCACAAATGAACAGTTAGCTATGCATTTCTCAGTGTACAATACTAGGTAAGTTAGTGAGACTGAATACATGTATTTGTAATGCTATTATTAACAACTTTAAGAAAAAAGATTTTATTAATGTTCTTAAGCAGTCTATTAACTCTTGACGTTTCTTGAAGTTTCTTGAAGTTTCTTATAAACGCTTATTTGTCTTAGAATCTGACAATACTGTACATGTTTACAATGCTATTATTAACACTTATATAGTCTTATTAACACACAAGCATTTTTATAAGGACTTATAAGGGACTTATTAACTGATTATTAATGCTTATCACAACCACCTTATAAGTTGTTACTACTGATGGTGTCGCTTATATTAGCTGCTTGGTCACGGTTAAAATATAAAAGATGTGCAGACATCCTTTTTTGCTGTTTTGATGATTGTTAATACATGTCAACTTTATCGGTACGTTTTCTTATTTAACAAACCAAATTTGCCAACCTGTGAGACATGCTATTCCCAGGTAGAGGGGGTGGGTTCCGATATCTGGGCATCCCAGTGGCAGGTAGTCTGGTCTGGGTAGAATTGGTTCAGGTTGGGGTGTTGTCTGGTTCTCTGTTGTTGGAGGTGGATGGGTTTGTTCCCGGTTCTCTGTCTGTTGTACATTTCCACTGACAGCTTTTACTGGCTGGTTGCCTTCATGAGAAACAGGATATAGTGTAGGATGTGATGGCACAATTGATAAGATCCATTAATGCTGACTTCTTTGAGGTAGACAAACTGAAGGAGCAACACAAAGATGAACAGAGCAGAGCAGAGCAGACTAGAATAGAACCCAACAGAATCCAATAGCATATGGCCTCAGCCAGAGTATTGAATAGGAGGATAAACTGAGAAAAAGGTGTACAATGGCTACAATGAAATAATACAAATAAATAAATAAAACCAATACAACAAACCGACAACTTCCATAAAACCATACCTTTATTGAATATCTTCCTTCTGTTGATCTTGGGTGACACCAGCCCAAAGGCAGTGGTGTTTTTACATTTGACCACATGTAGCCTGGGCACCTCCTCTGTACTAGAGACAGTGTTGTCTATCTTTCGAACATTTTGACCTCGTACCACGACCACCTCACACTTCTCTGAGGTGTCCACAACTGTGGTGGACAGAGATGAACATCTTTTGTCCACTTCTGTGGAATCACGTCTGTTCTGTAACACCACACGAGGCCTAGCAATGTTGACATGAACCTCTGCAGAATCACTGTTATTTTCCAATACTTTACAAATGCTTGAATTCATCCCTGTAGGGTTCAATCTGTTTGGCAATATTGTATGAGGCTTAACAATGTTTGCATTTGTCCCTGAAAGGCTGCTTGCACTCGGTGGTAATATACAAGGCTTAAAAGAGTTCATGTCTATCCGTTTGGGAGCATTTGAGCTCAACAAAACTCTTTGGGATGTTGTGGCGTCAATATTTCCTCCAAAACCTACATTTGTCTCATGTTTTGTCTCAACTTCCTGATAATGCACAACACCAGGAGGTTTGTTATAGGAGTGAGCATCCCTGGATTCCCAACATGGTGCTGTTTTCCTTTCACCCAAACGCCAGGGATGAGGTTCAACTGTCAGGCCAGTTTTTCCATCACATCTCAATGTATTTGAGTCCATACAAACAGCAAGATTTTCACCTCCAGGTGTCCAACATGGTGCAGAGTTCCTCTCCCCTGACTCATTACAGACAACACCACAGGCAGGGGGAGTTGTCTGGTTCTGAATCCCAGGATCGCAGCACCCACCCTGGGCATTATACCATGGATACCCTCTCCTCTCGTTCTCTGGTGGCACCTGCCTCCCATCACCCGATGAGTTAAAATCATACCCGTCCTCGTCCAAAACGGATAGCGTATTCCCCCACTCTTTCTCCCTCTCAATGGCCACAGGGTTTTGTATGGCAGCCTGATAGGATTCTCTGTATCTGCACCTAAGCTCCTGAGCTCGGGAGACCTTCCCACCCTGTCTCCTTGTCATACATGGGGTACAAGGTGCCTCTGAGCACTGTACGGTGCGGACACATTCTCTGTGGCTGGCAGGAGAGTGGGAATGCAGGTGATGGTGGGGATCGTGTTGATAGGAATGGTCGAGGGCCGGTGGGGGTCCAGCTTCACTTTGCAAATTATGTTTAAATAACATAGCTGATTGGGGGAGGGTGTGTGTTTTAGTAGGTGGCTGCATTTGTGTTTGTGAATATGTTGGAGTTTGCTGTAGCAAGTGCGGCCGTGCTTGTGTGCATGTCACCGTTTGTGACTGCATTTGTGCATGTGGATGTATCCGTGTTTGGGTTGGTGCCTGTGGGTACATTTGTGCTTGGTTTTGTTGTTGCTGTTGTGCTTGTTGCGCCAGTGCACGAGCTCCACCAAAAAGCATAGCTGCCTGTAGTATATCAATGTACTCCCCTTCTTCAATGTTTAGTCTGCAAATCTTGTCTGTTGAATGATTTGTATTTGAACCGAGTAGGTTTGTGTCTTGCTTTGAATCTACACTTCCAAGTGTACTTTCGCTATTATCTGTGCCTGCAGATCTATTTGTATTTTCCCTAATACTTGTAGTTGAATCTACACTTTGGCTACCTTTGGCTGTACCTGTTCCAGGGCAGCGACTGTCCCAGGTATTAGGAGACACCCAGCCAATCGGTTTTGACTCAGTGTCATTCACTTTAACCAGTCTAGACGAAGCAGCAGTGCTATTTTCCACTAGGCAGAAAGACACAGCGATGCCATGCTTTGCTGGACATATCCTGGTCTCCACTGAGAATGCACAGGGATGCGGACTACGTTCTGTTGCCGACTCCCGCTTGGCTGTTGGCAGAGAACACAGGATGGTTGTAGGAGGACGATTAGATGAGGATTCCTTTGCAGATAAAAGATTAATTGAAGGATTTGTCGGAGAATCCTGAGCAGCAGCCGCCGCAGGAGAGAAAGAAGGACGAGACAGAGGAAGAGGTCGAGGTGGAGATGAAGGACGGGCCGAGGCCATAATAGTCTCGGCACGCTGCGGCACCTCCACAAACTCAGGCACAGCCACCCATTCCCATGGTAACCTTATCACACCCTGCTCTGTGGCGAGCAGGCACTGGCTGAGAGGAGTTCCATGGCGGCCGCGATTGATCTCCTCCAACCAATCAGAAGTGAATATGCAAGGATAGCAAGTCTCTGCAATGGGGGTTTCCTCAACCACTTTCACCCTAAGCCCCTCCTCTTCTAGCAGGCTGCAGACCACGATACGAGTTGATTGACTGCAGAACGGCACCACCTGGAGGAAGAAGTCACCAGGGCGCAGCAGGAGGGAGTTGATTGGAGCAAGGTGGATGACAATTTGGTCTCGCAGACACAGTGGCCAGCCTTCACAGAGGAAGACCACATCAGAGAACTGTGCCTGAAATGAGGGAAAGAGGATATGATTTAATAAGAAATATTTTTAATTACTGCACATGCATATTTGGATCACTCCAAATAAAATAAATCAGCAAATGCTTTAGCATTTAGATTCTATGTATCTAAGGGTGTGTGTGTGTGTGTGTGTGTGTGTGTGTGTGTGTGTGTGTGTGTGTGTGTGTGTGTGTGTGTGTGTGTGTGTGTGTGTGTGTGTGTGTGTGTGTGTGTGTGTGTGTGTGTGTATGTGTGTGTGTGTGTGTGTGTGTGTGTGTGTGTGTGTGTGTGTGTGTGTGTGTGTGTGTGTGAGGTGAATATGTACAGTATGTATATACATCTGTCCATGTGTGTTTGTCTACAACAACCCAAAGACGACCCACTCACGCATGCGGCTTGCTGCACACTCTCCAAAATGTGCTTGGCTGGGACCAGGAAGTCCAACAAGCACCGGAGGGCGTCACCGTGGTAACGACCCTCGATGACCTGGAAAAGCTGGCCGAGGACTATAGGGGCGGTGGCCTCAAAGGGCGGATAGAGGGCCGACAGAATGTTCTGGATCAACCCCTCCACGGAATCTGGGTTCTGGAGAAATAAGGGAGGAAGAGTGAGTGGTTTAGGAACAACAGGTGAAAGGTGGTTGATGCCGTGTCGGGTGAATCTTTTTTGGTCTTTCTGTTTATTTAAACCCTGGTGGCACACACTGGAGACTTGACATCAAAACCTTTCAGCCCCACCCCTCTCTCACAGCACACAACACAACCCTCTTCCTCCACCCCATCACCAGCTGAACATTAGCAAAACAAACCCAAACACTAACACTCTGATCTCCCTCTTTAAACATACGTTCAGTCAGTCTGACTGCAAGACACGCCAGTAAACAGAGTTTGGTGTGGTGTCTGGTCTGGTCTCAAGGCTAGCTCCTAGGCCTCATCAGGGTTTATGGTTTCACATTCTCTTTGACCCGAACCCGTGGCCCACCACCCACTTTTAGGCCCTGCTTTATTTAGACCAACGAAGGCCACGCTGGCAGACCCAGGGGTTAACGTATATGTACTTGCATGTTTGAGGCACCGTGGGGAGATTTGTGGCAGTGGGATGGGAGAAGAGGAGTGAATGCAGGGTCATAGTATGAATGTGGCAGCTACATCTCAGCTATGTGTTATGAGTTATGACTCATGAGAAGGATTGATGTCAGTGCACCGGTTACAAATAACAGGACTAAACAAAAATGTTTATTAACTCATTCAATCCGGGAACGCATCTGTGTCATTTTACATTTCTTTGACTATTCAAAAATAGCAGATATACAAGCTCATCTTTGAAAAATCTTGAAAATGTGTGCAAATTTTTGGTTATAAATTATATGTACATCTTTAACTCAAATCTTTGCTTCTGGGGGTCCCTGGAACAAATATTTTTTAGATGGGGGTCTGCGACCAAACACATAATTTTGGGGGTCCTTGTCATGAAAAGGTTTGAGAGCCACTGATATATAGCAACATAATATATATATTTTTTTTTTAAGATTTAGAAGACATTTGTAGAATCCCCAGAAGCAAAGATTTGAGTTACAAATGTTTGCTTGAAAAAATATATATTCAAAGATTTGCACACATTTTCATGATTTCCCCCCAAAAATAGCAGATATACAAGCTATGAGCTTGTAGATCTGCTATTTTTTAATAGCCAAAGTATAAGATAATGGTTAAAGTGGTTAAAATCTAAAGTGACAGATGCTTTCCCGGTCTTAATGGGTTAAGTAAAAGCTTTGCTGTGCTGGATAGATATGTTAATATATTTAGATTAATCTAGACAAATGAAAAACACAGTAAATAATGGCTGCATATCAATTTACGGCACGACACTCTATGGAGTTTACTTGGATTTTCCCCCCACAAAAATGTATGACCACAGCTATACAGATGGAGGTACATTAGATAACGGTGTAGGAATATAAGGGAATAAGAAAATGAAAGAAGGGTGTATCTGGGTGTGATCAATCTGGTCCCTTCAGACTACGTTTGGCTCAAACACTGCTGTCTGTTTTTCATCTGTTTGTCCTGCACCTGTCAGGGGGAGGAATGCAGTCCTCTTAGTCTTTGGAACGATGTCAAGGTTTATTCTGCATAAAAAAAGTGTACTATTCTTCCGCAAACTCTGGAGGTCCATCTTTGTCTGACTGAATTCTCATTTTTTCTCAAGCTAATATATACTGAATGTTATTTTTGCTTAATTCACAAGATCCTGATCTGTCTTCATAAAAAGTGGGCTCTGAATTATCTTTACCGTTGCATACTCTTGTTCCTGTATCGTATCTCTGTGTATATGTCTTTATATTCTCATTTCTCTCTCTCAAACTATATTTCAGATTTGTACATTTTATTATTTTACATAAAAGTGGACTTAATACTTTCTCTGTCTTTCTGTGTCACATTCATCTGTCTGCCTCTGTATTCTTTCTTTTACTCTCAAGCTACATCTCAGATCGAAATTGTCTCCCTATAAAGGTGAACAATGGATCTTTTGGCCAATGTCAATGTGGCACTATACTGAGCAAACTGGGTCCACCTAAATTACCATTAAGCATGAGGTTCAGGTATGACAGTAGACAAGACAATTTGGGAACGGGTAGTTTACCTGTGACCTGTCAATCAAATTGTGTGTGTAAGGCATGCCATGCGTACAAATATTGACATTTATTACATTTATGATTTTTACTACAACAAATAAGTTAGAGAGAGCAAGTGAGTAAGATTTTGAATGTAAACAAAACAAAACAAAACAAAACAAAACAAAACAAAACAAAACAAAACAAAACAAAACAAAACAAAACAAAACAAAACAAAACAAAACAAAACAAAACAAAACAAAACAAAACAAAACAGTGTTTCTGTTCATTTGGGATGTTCCATTGTTCAGCCTTATGACCAACCCTTGAAACATTAGACTCTCCAGTCAGGTCAAATCCCACACAGTTACATCATTTTCCGAACAGTTTTCCAATCCACACCTCACTGAAACATTGCAATGTGATGATAAGTAGGGAGAGGAGGACACAGAGGACACTATGGATGAAGATGATGCCTGTATAACACCTAACACTTGTTACATCAAGACTAAAATAGTGTCAGTAAAAGGCTGGCTGTGTGTGTGTGTGTGTGTGTGTGTGTGTGTGTGTGTGTGTGTGTGTGTGTGTGTGTGTGTGTGTGTGTGTGTGTGTGTGTGTGTGTGTGTGTGTGTGTGTGTGTGTGTGTGTGTGTGTGTGTGTGTGTGTGTGTGTGTGTGTGTGTGTGTGTTGGAGGGGCAATAGAACCTCGTAAATTCCAAGAATTTTAATGACCTGTGACCTGAAGACGCACACTGAAAAGTCTCCTAAGATGGGTGTCCTGGCAGTACTGATACATTTCTAAACGAACAAACACACAAGGGCTGGAAGGCAAAGCTAGCTGAGGCCTTATAATGCTCGCATAATGACAGTGAGATTTAAAGCAGAAACAGAAAGGGCACTGACATGGTGAGCCGCATGAGTCAGCATGACTAGGTTGTGAGCAATTGCTCATCCGTGTTTATGTGAGCATACGCAAATTAGCATTAGCATGTGTCTTTATATGCTGGTTGGCTAGCATGTTTCCTTCTTGCATTAATTAATAAGCATAATGCATGGTGTGTGTGTGTGTGTGTGTGTGTGTGTGTGTGTGTGTGTGCGTGTGTGCGTGTGTGTGTGTGTGTGTGTGTGTGTGTGTGTGTGTGTACAGCCACAGACTCACACTTGCACGTGCGCACACACTCACACTTGCACGTGCACACCTCCCAGGCTGCTCTGAATACTGAATAAGCTGACTGGCAGGGCGTAAATGCTTAGTGGTCCAAAAGTTCAAGGATGACTTTATTTTCCCAGAGGGAAGTTGAGTTGGTCAAGTACAGTAACAGCAGGGCACATAAATAAAACAATGCAATACTCGATACAGCATAGCCTGGAGTGAATTACAATAATCTGCAGCACTATTGTATTGTATTGTATTGGTTGTGTTTTTTGTTGCATTTGTTGTCTATTTGTATGTCTGCTTCTTGTGTTTAACATTTTCCTTTTGTTTATCTTCTACTTTTTGTGTATAACTGAAAAATTAATAAACATTGAATCATAAAAAATAAAAAAATCTGCAGCACTCATTCGCACATGCAAAAGGCAACTACGTATAACGTGCACAATCATCACACATGCATCTGATGAGATGCAAACACTCACACACACGCTGCAACATGCAGAGCTTGCATTAGGAACAGCTGCATAAGATATGGTATGTACTATGTACAGTACAGTAGAAGATCCATTTCTAATATAGACTCAGTCACTCAACTAATGACCCTCTGGCAAGGGAATTCATTTCTATCTCTGTGCTAAAAATTAGTACATCAGACAGGTACATCACACATCGTGTACTGAGTATTTGGAATGATCTATTGGCTGAAAACCAGAAGTTGTGCAACCCCCTAGCACCTAATAGTATTCAGTGCATGTGTATCTTGTACAAGCAGATCTCCCTAGCACCCAGAATAACCAGGCTGGCATCCAGTTGCTGTGGATTCACACTGCTCTATATAAACACGGATCTCTCTCACTCAGCCACTGAAATAAATGGCTATGCTCACATTACTAGATAGGATGTCCCACAGCGGTAGTCGAGGACAGTTTAAATGTCTCTGTCTGTCTAATATCATTAGAAGACAGAAATAGGCTAGGCGTCGTCCATTCCTGGAATCAGGCTCAAACACTGGGAATAACTGGAAATAATAAATAATATAATACAATCTGCAGCTACAGAAACTGCGCATTTACTCTCCAAGTTGAATGCTTATCAACACACTCCAAATGTGTAGCTGCATTGAAAATTCCTTATATGGTTATGGCTGAGTCATGGTGACATGAGCGTGACGTCAGGGGTCCGCCTGCCGGCCGACCAGCCTCCCTTAAAAACCCATTAAAACCGGGACAGCATCCATTTTAGATTTTAGTCTTGGCAATAATAAAATAAAAGAATAAAATAAAGTGTTGGCTATTCAGAAATAGCAGATGTAAAGAACGTTTCAGAGCATACTTGTTAGCATTAGTCATAAATGGATACCACTGCGAGTTAGACCATGTTCAGTATGCCTGGAAACCCATACAGTATAGAGATAACTGACTTATTCCATCCCGACATCCCCATATATGGAGATAACTGACATACCCAAGTCTGGCATCATAGACTCTCTCCTGTAGGCCCATATATGGAGCCAACAGACATCCAAGCCTGACATCATAGACCCTATCTTTGGGAATGACCGACAGATATGACTGACTCACAGCGACATCACCGTGATGACACCAGCACCGTAGCCAACGACATAAAAGGCAAAGGAATCTCCGGGTTAGATCAGATCCATCGGCGATACTCAGAGACATCAGAAAGTGTGAGAACTACTGCTTTAGAAGGCATTGTAGAATCAGCCTAGGCCCTAAGGTACAGGTCTGTGTCCCTTTTATGCCCATGTTTGGAGATTTCTGTATCTGTTGCCTGTATCCATTTATGCCCATATATGGAGTTCAGTGTGACACATGCCCAAATATGGAGTCCGGGCCAGTCTATGACGTCAGTATGATGATAAGGAAGGGAGTAGAGACGCAGATATCTTCAAGCGAGCAGCAGTGATGCAGGGTTTGTAGGAAAGGTTATTTTTTAAATTATTTATACTTATTGAAGCTTGACGGACAAGAAGAGAATCTGCTGTAATTCAAGATGAAGCTGAACATCGAGGGCCTCCTGGTGTATTTTCCATATGACTACATTTATCCAGAGCAGTATTCCTACATGCTGGAGCTGAAGAGGACACTGGATGCCAAGGGACATGGGGTTCTGGAGATGCCTTCAGGAACAGGAAAGACGATATCTCTGTTGTCTCTGATTGTTGCTTACCAGAAGGCCTATCCTCTGGAAGTGACAAAACTCATCTACTGTTCAAGAACAGTTCCTGAGATTGAGAAAGTGGTGGAGGAGCTGAGGAAGCTGATGGAGTATTATTCTAAAGCGGCTGGACAGGTCAACTTTCTGGCACTAGCTCTCTCCTCTAGGAAGAACCTCTGTATTCACCCTGAGGTGTGTTCTCTGCGCTATGGGAAGGAGGTAGATGGGAAGTGCCACAGTCTGACAGCATCATACATTCGTGCACAACACCAAAGCGACCCCAGGAAGCCTGTATGCCAGTTCTATGAGTCTTTTGAAGCAGTCGGACGTCAGGTGCCCCTCCCTGCTGGCATCTATAACCTTGATGATCTGAAGGACTATGGCAGGAAGAAAGGCTGGTGTCCTTACTTCATGGCACGCCATGCGCTTATGCATGCCAACATTGTAGTATACAGCTACCACTACCTCCTGGACCCCAAAATTGCAGACCTGGTGTCCAAAGAGCTGGCCAAGAAATCAGTAGTGGTGTTTGATGAGGCTCACAACATAGACAATGTGTGTATTGACTCCATGAGTGTGAACATCACAAGACGAACACTGGACCGCTGTCAGACCAATGTGGAGACACTCCAGAATACCATACACAAGATAAAAGAGACGGATTCAGCCAAACTGAAGGAGGAGTATAGGCGGATGGTGGAGGGCCTGAAGGAAGCCAACATTGCCAGGGAAACAGACATCTACATGTCAAACCCAGTGCTGCCAAATGAAATCCTCCAAGAGGCGATCCCTGGCAGTATCCGTACAGCGGAGCACTTCGTAGGTTTCCTGAAACGGTTTCTGGAGTACCTGAAATCCCGTCTGAGGGTCCACCATGTGGTCCAAGAGAGCACCCCCCAGTTCCTCAAAGACATCTTTGAAAAGGTCTGCATCGACCGCAAACCTCTCAGGTTCTGTGCAGAGAGGTTGCGGTCTTTACTGCGGACCCTGGAGATTGCTGATATTGCGGATTTCTCTCCTATTACTCTCATCTCTAACTTTGCTACCCTGGTCAGCACCTACAGCAAAGGTTTCACCATTATCATTGAGCCCTTTGAGGACAGAACTCCTACCATTGCTAACCCTGTACTGCACTTCAGCTGTATGGACCCCTCCATCGCCATCAAGCCTGTCTTTGAACGATTCCAGTCTGTTGTCATCACTTCTGGAACTCTCTCTCCTCTGGACATTTATCCCAAAATACTTGACTTCCGACCTGTCACCATCGCGTCTTTCACCATGACCCTAGCACGGACATGTCTCTGTCCTCTGATTGTGGGCAGGGGAAATGACCAAGTGGCCTTGAGCTCTAAGTTTGAGACCAGGGAAGACTTTGCGGTGATCCGCAACTATGGTAACCTGCTCCTGGAGATGTCGGCCGTCGTTCCTGATGGCATTGTGGCATTTTTCACTAGCTATGTTTACATGGAGAATATTGTGGCATCCTGGTATGAACAGGGTATCCTGGAGAATGTCCAGAGGAACAAGCTGATCTTCATTGAGACTCCAGATGCTGCAGAAACTAGCATGGCCCTGGAGTTATACCAGGAGGCATGTGAGAATGGTAGAGGAGCTATCCTTTTGTCTGTGGCCCGAGGGAAAGTGTCTGAAGGAATAGACTTTGTGCATCACTTTGGTCGAGCTGTGATCATGTTTGGAGTGCCGTACGTTTACACACAGAGCCGTATTCTCAAGGCTCGTCTGGAGTACCTCAGGGACCAGTTCCAGATCAGAGAGAATGACTTCCTGACCTTTGACGCCATGCGCCACGCCGCTCAGTGTGTGGGCCGAGTTATTAGGGGAAAGACTGATTACGGACTCATGATCTTTGCTGACAAGCGCTACGCCAGGGCTGACAAGCGCGGAAAACTTCCCAGGTGGATCCAGGAGCACATCAGTGATGGCAGTCTGAACCTCACTGTGGACGAGACTGTCCAGCTCTCCAAACACTTCCTACGAGAGATGGCTCAGCCTTTCAAACAGGAGGACCAGCTGGGTCTGTCTCTGCTGACTCTAGAGCAGCTCCAGTCAGAGGAGATGCTGAAAAAGATCGCTCAGATCGCTCACCAGTCCTGAGGAAACGCAAACCAAAATATAATATCACCATAACAACGCCAGGCCTGATGATGGTGATCTTCAGTATTGATGCACAGACTGTTGTGGTTCCCAAACAGAGGACCAATTTGCCATATTCACACAGTGGCCATTTTTCTCTTATCTCACACTCAGGGTTAGTAGAACATCTGTGACGTTCAGATAGAGGCTAAGTAAGTTGCACTGAAAAACTTTTTATGTTAAGTATCAAATATAAAGATAGAACCCAATATGTTAAATAATACAGTATTCCAGATTAGAGGTCTTTGTTAGAGACCTTACCACAACATCTTTCAACCCACTTTTGGGTTCAGACCAGCCAGTAGAGAACCACTATTTTATAGGCACTGTATAGACTTGCATACTGTAGGAAAAATCAATACACCCTGACTTCCAAGTAGTATAAAGCAGTACTTAAAATACTTTTGTACAATAGAATAAAAGCAGCTCAATTTGGTTCTTCCTCAAATGTCGGGAAGAGATCAGCACTACTGCTTCATCGTGTGATGTTGTTATCCTCTCTTAAACAAAAGCTATATCCTGTGGGTGTGGCCATGATCCAAACCAGTCATTGGTCAAATGAAGTGTCTGTCATACTGACAAGACTACTATTACTTTGTTTCTGATCCTACTGTATCTGTACATCATTTACATTTTTCTGGGGGCTTGTATCTCTTTTCTAAACGCAAACGGGAATATAAACTACATTTCCCAAAAAAAAGATAAGGAAGGGAGTAGCACCGTGCTACAAACTGTTAACAGGCAGGTCCGGTGCATCACAGGAGCGGGACACATCAGCAGACAAAAATAATAAAATATTGGAACATCACAGACAAATACATTTTACAAG
This sequence comes from Gymnoscopelus braueri, assembly GCF_963280865.1. NCBI lineage: Eukaryota > Metazoa > Chordata > Actinopteri > Myctophiformes > Myctophidae > Gymnoscopelus > Gymnoscopelus braueri. The sequence goes on from NC_137614.1 coordinate 19,455,470, forward strand.
GTGCTAAGTAAAGAAAATATAATATTGTGTTGTGTCATATGATGCCTTGACGTCTACAGAAAATAGCAGTTTGATTAAATTGAGGGATAATGTAAATATTTTGTTAAACTGACCAGTGTAATCAGTCACTCTGGTAATGGTGTGTTGAAAAGGATTTTTTGTATTTTCTTTACTCAGACAAAAAGTAGGACAGCTAAGGAGCGAGCATATGGCACAAAGGAGAAAAGGATTTGTTCGCATAGGTCAGCACAGCAGGGATTTGTTCCCATACGGTAGGTCAGCAGTGGGGGTGATGCGGTGTGGGTTAGTGTCATAACCACTACATACATTCAATAAAACACAAAAACAACCCCATATTTAAATCTGTAGTTCCCATACCACAAGGCCTACCCAGGGTATACTGAGAGCAGGACAAAGTTAGCACAGTGATTTGGTCATCTGAGGGATAATGTAATTGTATAGTAAGTAGATTATAGATACAGACAGCACTGTGACCATTCAGTGAACAATCAATAAGGTATTGGAATGGCACATACCCTGCATTGTTGCATTCAGGGAGAATCCTGGTGACAAATGTTCAGATGCTGATAAAACATGTGAGATTCCTTCATGGTAAGAAAAAGTAATCTTGTGTTGAATATTCATTCTCAAGTTTAAGGTACATGATATGTTCAGTGAATTATACAATAGATACAACCACTATAGTCTACAGTTGGTCAGAATAACCAAGAGTGATTTAATTGGACTGGTATACAGTAGATAATCACAATTGTACTGTAGGAGGTGTCAACTGGGGATATGGAAAGGAAATCAGGGCTGCTAGTCCAGGAAACATTCGCCAGAAAATTCCTTTTGAGTCAAACAGGAAAAGAATTCAACTGGAAATAATGTATTTTGGAATCAGTCCCCGGGGATGTTTTGTCCAGACAGATAAAACGGATTGTTAGAGTCTTATACAACAGCTCAGTGGGAAACACAATTCCCCTGAGCCAAAATGCATTGGTTGCTTTGAAACCTGTAGGTTTCAGACCATAATACAGCAGCTCTAAGATTGAACATTCACATTTCACATGTTTGCTTCCTTTTAAACTAGTATCAAAGTGTTCAATAGACAAAAGTCACAACGTGACAAACACAACACTTAGTTTAACTGAGGGTAATCGTTTCTCTACCACAGTGCACACGTGTTGACGCCCGGGTATGGACCTGTGCCAAATTGCACTTGGGGCCGGATATAAACACAAGGCTCAGTAGGCCTACTGTACATGACCACTCAGGCACTGAGGCAGCCAAACGGTATATTTAGTAGCTTCACGGGGATCAGAGAAACAGCCCTTGTGGCAAGCAAACTCTAATCATGATAGCCTTGATCAGCAGAAGGTTTTGAAGGTGGCTTCCAAGTAGTCATCAGGCAGTCACTGGGCCTGTGTTTATGTCATTAAAAACACGTCAGGGGAGTTGCGTAGGGAGCCCTGCGTTTAAACATGTGTATGACCACGCTATGGGAGAAAGTTAAAGCCTGGTTTATACGTCGTCGTACCACAGTGTTGTGCACTGAAAATAGCCGCAATGTTTTGGCACGAGCATTGACGGAGCATAAATCAGACGTGTGTGTGTGCGCACGTGTGAATGTGTTGATTTATTTGTGCATGTATGAATGTGCGTGTGTGTGTGCACCAACTGGGTGAGGAGTGTTATTATATCAAAGTGTGGATTAGCTTTCACTAGCTTACTCATCCCATCTGTAATTAGCCCACAGCTGTGCTTAATGTAACTCACACCAGGAGATTTCATAACAAACAACCAGAAATTATCACTTAGCTACAGTAATAACAGGTGAAAACACTTTAAGCTTCCAGACATCTAGACTGAGCTATGCTGTCGCCCACTGATTCAAGTTGATGTCATAGGTTACACCACTTGAAGTCATATATGAAGTCAAATTTCAGAAATTACAATAAATATACTACAACTATTATAGCTCAAGCCTGTGAGATACACTGGTAAACACATTAGTATTTCCACTATATCTCCTGCCCATATATGGGGATTTAGATTTACAGGCCGCTTAGTGGCCTGAAAATCTAGTAGTACTATCTGCAAACAGGTTGTTGCATATGGTTGAGCATGATGGAGCTTATTTAGTAAGCCTAAATAATCACATATTTTAATTTAATGATTTATGCTTTAAACTAAATTATAGTTTGTAAAAGAAAAAATCAGCACTAAATATTTTAAAACCTGTCTTTAGGGAGGCAAAAGAAACATGGTAAATCCAAGCTCACGTAATGTACAGGAACAGTCCTTCCTTAGGTAAAGGCCAAGTGGTGATTTGTAGTTTAGTAAACAGAGCTGTTGAGCGGACTGTTGTGTATTTCCATTGAATCACCAATGGAGTACAAGTCAGCCTTTTCTGCAGCAAGAGAAGAGATCCTCTGTTTAACCTAGTCAACACAGGAGCTAACTCCCAAACATTGAGGTCACACTCAAAACAGGAATAGACCAGGTGTAAAGGTTAATGGATTCTGGCTTCAACGACATGGCAAATATGCAGGAAGTCGGGCGGGAAAATCACTGCAGAGTACATATAGCCGTACTTGCCAAATCAAATGTACAAGTGTGCTAGGCGGGCTTTTTTAAAATTCAGTTGCTCTCTGAAAACTTTACATAATGTCCCCTTAGTCAGCAGCCCAACAAAATCAATATTATCCACAAGGCACACCCATGCTAGGACTGAGTAGCTGTTAAAACACAGGGAACATAGATTCATTCAGACGTTTTCTCATGAGAAATTCCAGTCTGGCTTTATCAATGGTCTTCACATTCTCAGAATAAGGGGTTACAAAATGTTGTGCTCAACATTCCATTTCCAATCCCATGCAACTGTCAACACTTGAGAGCATTTTCATGACGATGTGGTCAAAATTCCATTCCTCGCCTTCACTGGGTGTATCACAGAAAATTACACTTACATTTCAGATAGTTTCCTCCATGTAACATGCATTCTAACTCTAAATGATTATCATGCCAGCGTGTGGGGATACAGTAGGGAGACATCATACAGTCCTGGCTAGAGCCAGACTGGTGGCAGATGTTTTGTACAATGCTGATCCCCATCTCGGAGAGACCTAGACCACGGATGACAGATATTTTGACCAATAATTTGACCAAAAACTGCAACATATCCTAATCAATTTGAAAAGCTTAGATTGAATTAAAAGTTTCTATTTGAGAACGTTTAACTAGAACAAAAAAATGTAACTTTATTTTATTAAACCACCTAAGCCCTAACAATGCAAGCTTGTAGATCTGCTATTTTTCTTTAAAACTTTTCAAAATATTTTCCTATAATGACATGCCCAAATTAGGGACGGTATAATCAGGACACATCGGCATAATGCATAATTGCCGATACAAAAATCAAATAAAACAAAGTCAAATAATGGCCAATATATCGGCTTGACTGATATATGGTTTGGCCCTAATCCTAACGCTAAAGCAGTAGTGTGTTAGTGTGTGGGGACACAGTAGGGAGATATCATACAGTGACTGTGAAATGGGTCAGAATACCCAATAACTTGAAACCTGGGCCTCACCTTAAGTCACAACAGGTCCTGTGGGGTGCAGTCTGCTATGGAAGCTATGCTATAATCACAATGAATGTTTGTTTCAACATGAAACTCTCTCGTTTCATAAATATAACGTAAATATAAATAAATAATGGAGTCTGCAGCACTATTTCTACAAGGATGGTCACTATAGGACTGTCTACAAAAGGGACACATCATCCCATCATATTTTTTTTTGTTATATTAAATAACATGGCCTTTGGATGTTATATTGTTATATTATACTGTGTTTGTAGTATCCCAAAATACGGTATGATTTTGGACACTTTATAAAAGGAATAAAATGAAAGTACATTATTATGTAAATTTAACTAAGGCATAGCACACCAACATGGCCTTGCATGAAGTGAACTAATACATTGCATCATATCATATGGTATCATATCTTGAATTTGCACCTGTAATAACATTAGAAGGTATCTGACATATTTTAAGTCACACAATATGAAAATAATAATAATAACTCATTTGTCAATTCAAGCCTTACATTTTAGAATTAGATTTTTAGATCTAGAAATTTGGAATTAAACAAGGACCCCACTTAAAACATGGGTGGATATCATGAACTCGATGCCACGGATATGAAAACCTAAGTGACACTCAACACACCTAGAGAACCATGTAACAATAGATGAAAAATTAGGGTGTAATAGTAGCTTATATATTAATTATATTAGCTTATATTAATTCATGTTCCACAGGCAAGGATTACTTAAATACTGTAAAATAAAACATGAACCCAACCTAATTCTGAGAGTTAAACCTGCTGTAACACGGGTTAGTAATCAGTTAGCTCATTTTACTAAATGTATCATAGTAGAGCAGAGGTTATGGAGTTGGTATTTATTTATTAAACCATCATGTATTCAGTCCTTCAACATACAGTCTCAAATAGGACAGCATCATGGTTCAAATATTATACAGAGATAACTACTGCTGAAAATATCCAAATCTTGTCAAAAAAGTATTTCAGAAATGTTATATTATGAAAGATATTTTAGTACATTGAAAAGTGAATAGATTAAAACAAAGCATATTACCATCTTCCTTTCTGTGTGTTGCAGTCCCCATTCATTGCAACAGTGGTGATTTGTGAAATAATCCAAGATTAATAATCTACAGATTGGCCGCTGATACAAAGAGGCTGGTGGTCCTCAGTGACATGCCTTCTGTCCTTAAAGTATTTCATGGCTGAGTGAGTGAGGAAAACCCTGAGCTTGCTGGGTGACTGTTCATAAGAGAGGTCTCTGCTCTGCTCTCTCTCACTGTCTCACACTCTACGTTCTTCAAATCTCTTTCTTGTTCCCCACTTTTCTGTAACTGTAGTCTCCGTTTCTGTCACTCTCTCTCTCTCTCTCTCTCTCTCTCTCTCTCTCTCTCTCTCTCTCTCTCTCTCTGTGTTTCTTTCACCTCTCTCCTGTCTGTCTGTCTCTCTGGTCTGCTCTCACTCTCTCGCAGCACGTCGAGTGCCTGCCGCTATGTTTGTCTGAGGGGGACAGTATGACCCAACATGAGGGGAGGTGAGAGAGCGAGGGAGGGGATGAAAATGAGAGAAGACAGAGGGAGAGGGACAGTGCAGGAAGATAGAGACAGAAGAGAGAGAGAAAGGAAGGGAGAGATAGAGGAGAAGAGGCAGAAGAAGGATGAAAGGGACAGAGTCACAACGCCTTGCAGCCAAGAGGAAATTCCATCTTAACTTTCTTGTTTCTCTCACACCCGACATGCAAGAATATAGACATACATCATGCACACTCTCTCTCTCTGCCCCTTACTCTCTCACCCCTCTCTAGATTTTACTAACAAAAGCATGCTGTTCACAGACACGCACGCACACACACACGCACGCACGCACGCACACGCACACGCACACGCACACACACACACACACACACACACACACACACACACACACACACACATACACACGACCATAATTAACCCTATGCCAATGTGGAGCATGATCCAGCATGCTCTGCCAACCAAAACAAAATAATCACATTCACAACAACTATTCAGACAGTCACTGCAGTGCAGCCCAGAAGCCCCAACTAAGACCTGCTTATTGAAGAGAAGTGCCCACATCCAGGTCTGTTTTCAAACACTCTACAGTAGCACAACTAGAACAAATTGGACAATTGTATTAGCACACAGGACCACACTGAATAGAATAGAAAGCAAATTATAGAACTTTTGGTCCTCATGCAAGGCAATTTTAATTTAAATTTTACGTTTAAAAAATATACAAGATACATGAAAAATGTGGTACAATACAAGGACAACATTATGATTCTCCAGTATAAATGTGAGTGCTTTACTGCAATGTTAACGGGGAGATCTGCATAAAATTATCCAGGGTCTGCATGCCATTTCAGGAATCAGATATTGACCGTCAGTGTAAGGCATGTTAATCAGGAAGTGTAATATGT